>NW_022631177.1:831011-963222 GCF_010015895.1 Lontra canadensis | reverse complement strand
AAAGAAAGAAAGAAAGAAAGAAAGAAAGAAAGAAAGAAAGAAAGAAAGAGAGAGAGAGAAAGAGAAAGGAAAAGGGGGTAGGGGACAAAAGAGACTTCAGAGGCTTAGTTAATTCCTTCCCTAAGCATCAGCCAAGAGCAATTGTGCTGAGTGAAGAGGAAAAGATTTTATTTAGATATAAAGAAAGACTTTTCAACAGTGATCAAAATGAAAAGCCAGCCCTCAGAAAGTTCTAAGTGATGGGATCTTTCGACTGTTACCATCCAATAAATGGGAAGGTGAGGTGCTTCTTTATCTGGAGTATCTCTGTGATTCAGTACTGTTCCCTATCCAGTTCCTCTCTGGTATTCTCTCCTGTACTATTGTGTCCTCTGAAGGAGAAATACCATTTAGAATGCAGAAGCTTCTTTATTGCAGTGAGTTTAGATCCTAGGGGTGGGAGATGATTACAAGTCTGATCTCATTTCTCTCTTGAGTTTGGCATAGTCTTTCACATACATCTGCATCATGCAGTTCCTGCTTTCAATTTCTTTGACTTTGATATCCAGATCTGCTGCTGCTCCAGAATTGCCCTAGTCCCCCAGGAATCCTGAACCTTTCCACCTGGACCCCATGTCTGGCTCTAAAGCCCAGATCTTTTGCATCTCTTATTGCCAATTAAGATGCCCCCAGCTTCCGTGGGCTCCAGGTCTAGAATTTTTCTGTACCACCCTCTGCTCATAATTGGCCCTCACCTACATTTACTGCTTGAAAAATCCTTGCCTATTCATCCTTGAACCTTCTGAATTTAGATCTTTTGAAAATCTATCTTTACACCTTTGACTTCCCTCACCAAGGGTAGCCAAAATATGTTAACCCTTATTCACATGTCTTCTCTCTATAAGCAGCGGCATAAATGTCATCATATCTAAACCTAAGTGTCAGGATTACTCTGGCCACAGGAAGACTGAGCTAACTTTCATTTCACAAGGGATCATGGTAGGAAGTGGGGTGCGGGGGAGATAAGACATTCTGGTCATATAGGTATAAAGGGTCTTACAAAGAAGTAAGAAACAAAAATGTGTTTCTTTGGCCATCTTGAAAAAAAGGAGACCGTCAGCCACTTCCACTTTGTTCTGGAGATGGGGAGAATACCTGAGATGGGTCCCTCCTAGCTAGAGGATTTTAACTGTAACCTTCAAGCAATATCTAGCTGCTTCACCATAATCACCATAGCCAGCTTCTGTCTGGTGAAGTTGAAGGGGGTCTACCTCCCTTGTTCTAGCTTTCAAAATTTCTTGCTTGTATTATCACAACAGCTTAACTGACTTCTTTGTCTTCTCTACTATCCCTGAATCCATTCTTTACACTTATTGCCTGATCTTGGGTAAGTTCTTTCCTCTTTCTGATCCTCAGTTCCCTCAACCTGAATGGAGGCTGGACAAAATAGTTTTGGACAGTCGGTGCTTTCCTCCTATTTCCCAACCTCCTCCTGCCCAAAGGGCAAAACCTATCCTTCTCTCTTGGCCCCTCTTTCCATCAAATTACTTAGCTTGCCCACCCTCTGATCTCCCTTCTTCCTTTCTTATTTGGACCCCTGTGCCTCTTTTCCTTTTAATAGTGTGTAAAGCTGCTTGACACTCCCTTACCAGCTCTCTCTTGTGTGTTATAGAAGGTGTTGACATGGGACATGGGGACTGACACAGGGGGGTTTCCACTTTCCAGAATGGACAATGACAGTTGGAGTCTTCAAATAACTTCCCTTCTCCCTTTAAGCACTTAGCCTAGTCTGAGACCCACTTTCCCTGTCAAGGAAAGTGACTGGCTGCTCTTGCTATCCCTGCTGCTGAGGCTTTCTGGAGAGTGCTGCTCTTCCTTAGAGGGTCAACTGCTCAACTTAAGAGAATAGTTTGGGCAGGGAACTTTTTTTTTCATTTCTTAATACATCTAAAGCATCTAATTTTCATTTTTTGAATTTACTTTAAGTTCCTGTATAGTTAAAATACAGTGCTATATTACTTTCAGATGTACAATATAGTGATTAAACAATTCCATACATCACCCAGTGCTCATCACAAACAAGTTTACTGCTTAATCCCCATCACCTATTTCACCCCCATCCTCACCACCCTATCTCCCCTCTGGTAACCATTAATTTGCTTTCGAAGAGTCTGTTTCTTGATTTATCTCTTTCTCTCTGTTTCTTTTTACTTTGCTTATTTTTGTTTGTTTGTTTCTTAAATTCCATATATGAGTGAAATCATATGATATTTATCTTTCTCTGACTGATTCATTTCACTTGGCATTACACTCTCTAGCTCTATCCATGCCATTGTAAATGGTGAAATTTCATTCCTTTTTATGGCTGAATAATATTCCACTGTGTATATATACCACATATTCTTTAACCATTTATATGTCAATGGGCACTTGATCTGCTTCCATAATATAGCTATTGTAAATAATGTTGCTAGTAACATAGGGGTGCATTATCCCTTAGAATTAGTGTTCTTGTATTTTGGGGGTAAAAATTCAGAGAAGTACAATTACTGGATGATAGGGTAGTTCTATTTTGAATTTTTTGAGGAACTTGCATATGTTTTTAAGAGTGGCTGCACATTTGCATTCTTACCAACAGTACAAGAAATTTCCTTTTTCTCCATATCGTTTCCAGCATTTGTTGTTTCTTATGTTGTTGATTTTAGCCATTCTGACAGGTGTGAGGTGATATCTTCTTGTAGTTTTGATTTGCCTTTCCCTGATAGTGAGTTGAGCAGGGAACTTTGTTTACCCTAGCACCTATCAATGAATCTTGGGAGCACTGAGGGAAACTGAGGCACACTGATTGATGCACATTGTTGAGTTGGGAAAGCAGAGGAGCAAGAAATAGGACTGCTGATTCCTGAGGGCAAATGCAAGGTCAGTCCTTATGCAACCCTACTAGACTCAATCTATTGTTGTAGGGATTCTACTTCCCTTCTCATCCTTTTATAATGTCAGAGTGGGAAAGGACCTTGGAAGCCCAGGAATCCATTCTTTTCTTACAAAAGGGGAAACTCGAGTCCAGAGAGGGGAAGGGACTTCCCAAGGCCACAAAATGGTCACAGAGTGAGTTAATGGCAAAGCCTCACCTAGAAGCCAGGTGTTCTGACCACCCTTCTCAAGTATCCATTTCACTTCACCAAGTTGGCTCATTATCCTTGGGGTATGTGGTGCTCTACATTGTAAAGGATACTCAGACCATACCTGCACACTGTTGCCTATGGATAGGAGGAAAAAGAACTATGATCAGTCACTTTCAAAGTAAAACTCAAACTTATCCAGATAACTGCTACAGTCTTGAATTCCATTGTCTTGGGATTCTGTGACCTTGAAAGAAGTAGAATGATTTCTGGCAAACATGTCTCCAAGGCGTGGACTGAGGGTGCATCCCACCTGGGAGATTACAGCCTTATCAGAAAGTAAACACATAAATCATGAATGTGTTGGGGAAGGGAATAAAGCATCAAGGCATTGATTTGAAGAAGATGAAGACTGGGATTTGAAGGAAGGAAAATAAATAGAGAACAGATACGGAGAATAAGCCAAATTCTGTTGAAAATGAGGATTGAGTAAGAATGGGGTAGGAATATGAGGGGAAAAGGGATATATAGAGCTACAGAAGAGAACGAATGAAGTGTTGGAGGAGCTGAGGTAGTGTAGCCAAGAGAAGAGAAGTTTCGGGGGGACATGGGATCTTCAGAGCGCTAAGGGATTATTAGGGAGAATCGAGGATTTGTGTGGCCACCGGGAGCAAAGCTGAGATCCCTAGGGGAAGTCACACAAAGGAGTTCAGCTACACGCAAGGACTTTCTGAGAGTCAGAGCTGTCTTGAGAGGGAACAGACAGTTTTGATAGGTAGTGAGCTCCTCATTTATGGAAACTTGCAGTCAGGGACTGTAAGCCTCTGCCAGGGTGCCGCCCAGGGTCGGGCCTTGCTTGGGGGTGGGGCCGGGCCGCCTGGATTTGAAAGGGTGGGGGCTGTGAAAGGGGTTGGAGAAAGAGTAGGCCTATGTGTGCGTGTGTGTGTGTGTGTGTGTGTGTGCGTGTGTGTGTGTGTGCGCGCGCGCGCGCGTGTGTGGGGGAGTCCCCCTAGGAGTGCCCAGGCCCAGCCTGACCCCCAAGTGGCTGGTGTGGCGAGGCTGGGCTGGGCGGGGCGAGGCCAGCGGCCGGCAAGAAGGCGGGCGCGAGGGCGGGGAGCAGCGCGGAAGCCCAGCCACATAAAGAAACGGGCGACGCGACAGGGGCGGCTCTTTCCTGGGTGGGGTTTCTGAAGTCGTGGCCCGTTAGCAGGAAGCCGAACAGTTGCCCCAGCGCTAGAGAGGGACCCAATCTGAGCCTCCAGCCCCCAGAGTCTGTGCTGTCTGTACTGTGTGCTCAGCGCTGCCAGACAGCTCCTAGTCGAACTTTATCAACTCTGCCACTTTTGCAGCCATCATGCCTAAGACGGTGAGTACAGGGGATGAGCGCTGCCGCCCTGGGGGCTCTAGCAGACTCTAGTAGCCCCCTGCTGATGGCTATGGGCTTGGCCAGCCATCCGCCCACGCAGAACACCGCGCCCTCCGCTGAGGCCTGGGTTGGGGAGGAGCGAGAATGGAGTCCTTGTCTGGTGAGCCCTCTCGTGTGAGTGGGTACCCCGCTAGAAGTGGACAGGGTGGGACCGGCCTCTTTCTCAGATTCCAGTTTCCGGCGGCATGTGGGATGAGGCAGTAGGGAAGGTTCCTTGCGGACCTCGAGGTCTCCTCTTGCTCCTGATGGCCTGCGGGGGCAGGGGAGGGAAACACTTCCTCCAGTTCAGGAATTGGCGCCTTTCTGGGGACAAGGCTGCTTTGGTCCAGGAGAGGCCATGGGAAGGGTGTAGGAAGTGCAGTGGGCTGATCCAGCACCCTCTTTCACCTTTCTCATAGTCTCCCCTGGAGGCTCCATATGTTTTACACTATTAGAGGAGAAAGAGTTGGTGGAGGAGAGAGTTGTGGAGGGACTCATCAGATGCTGTTTGCTTCCACCCAGGATCACTAATACTTCACTTGGAGGAGGAGGTCCACTTTACTTCCTATTGTGGAAGACTGGTTTCTTCCTCTCTCTACCGACAGATTCTTGCCCTTCCCATTGCTTAATGGTTCTCTGTCTCCTTCTATCCCATCCAGATTGTTCTGTGAGGTGTGGATTCCCCCCCCCCCCCCCCCCGCCCAGGGCCACACCTTTCTAGAATGGTGGTGGCTTCTACAATTTGATCTCCACCCTGCTGGCTGTTATGAGAAGAGCAGAAGCCTCCTGGGAGTGGGGCCTAGGGAGGCCGGATGCCCAGAAGGGAGGGGCATGGGAGGGGTGTGCCTGAATAATGAGTCCTACTTGCTTTTGTGCAAGTCATACCAAGAGGTTTCTGGAGCCCTTCTCTTGTTCAGGAAGGCCTAGTGACCACCCTGGCTTGCGTCCCTAAGGCCAAGAAGCTTGTGCTTCCCGACCCCTTTCCCTAGAGGACTGTCTGAGCCTTGTAGTGCTGAGATAGTGACATAGTAGCCCTGAGAAGGTCCGAGGGTCGCTGGAGGAGAGAAGTGGGGGGCTGGTTCTTTGGGTGTATGCTGAATTTGGTTGCCACGTTGCAATAGTCCAGCCTTTCTGCCAAGTCATTCTTGCCTTTTCAGAACCCTATTAGAAACACCAAGTTTTCAACAAGCATGTGCTTCTACATTCTCTCTTTTTAAAATTGCTCATGGTTTTATCACATGGAGTTTTTCCCCCTCCCCCAATACACATAAAGTGACAGAGAATGGTTTTGAAAAGAGAAAGGGAAAAAAAAAAGCCCACTGCTTCTGCCAACACAGAGGATTATAAAGATCCTTCCAGGAGACTCTTTTTCAGTTTATCTCTCTGTGGGTGGTTTTACCTAATAGATGGGTGGATCTCTGGGAACAGAATTGCCCCACGATCTCTCTTCACTACTGGCATCTTTCAGCCTCATTTCTAAAATATCTCACCTTTAAATACAACTTGATGGGCCTGGAAATTGTCTCAAAGTTGCCTTAACCATCCCATCTCAGTCAGAAGTGGTGAAGAAGATAGCCTGATGATCCTTTTCCTGGGCTTGGAAAGAGCCTGGAGAATGAGCTGTTTGAGGTCAGGCCTAGGGTACTGAAGGTACCTGAATACTGAGGTATTTTTATGCAGATTGACTGAAACTTGAATCAAATTGGAAGGAGAGGGCTGAATTTTGATAGTGTGAAAGCTTTGGAGAATTTTCCATGCTGTTCAGTTCAAGGAATAGTCAACTTTTAGGAGAAACTATATCATGCCTATTAAGACCATAGAATCTTGACCTGAAAAGGACCTCTGAGACTCTCTAGTGCAACTTTCTTCCTCTCCCCGCTCCACTATTTCTCTTTTAACTAATGAGGATATTGGGCTTACAGAAAAGAACCTACCTAAGAGTACATGGTGAGATAACCAAGACTGGGGCCCAGACTCTTTGATGCTTATCTCAAGGACCCTCTATTCTGCCTCAGTGACTAGGTTCTTTTTTTTTAAATATTTTTTTAAAGTTTTTTATTTTATTCATTTGACACAGAGAGAGAGAGAGAGAGATAGATCACAAGTAGGCAGAGAGGCAGGCAGAGGCGGAGTGGAAAGCAGGCCCTCCGCTGAGCAGAAAGCCCGATGTAGGGCTCCATCCCAGGACCCTGAGATCACAACCCAAGCGGAAGGCAGAGGCTTAACCCACTGAGCCACCCAGGCGCCCTGTGACTAGGTTCTTGAAATTGAGTCCTCTCTCCTGCCCAAAGCAAACTGCCCCCTGTTCTTAGGACTTCCTGGTCCTCAGATAAAAAGAGGTAGATAATTCAGACATAGTGACATTGACATTTGGTGGTCTCCTGTTGAGAGTTGGGGGTTTCACAAGGTGCCTCCTGTTACTTTTCTCATTCCTCATCCCAGTGCTGAGGCATCCAGGAGCATATACTAGTTCACTGCATGCCCGCTAGTAACTTTAATGGAGGAAAAAAATTCCCTATTTGCCGCTCCTCCTTCACTAGTTAGGCTATTAGGCTATTTCTGGATTATGACAGATAGGGAAGGGTAGTGGAAAAATCAGATCCGTTCATTCATATGAACTATGTCTACAGTCTGTCCAGAGTTGGTTTCACTTTTACAGCCAATTGTCTCCCTTAGTCAACCCAACCTCTGTTAAATCTGTTAAAACATGCTTCTCTGTACCCTCTCCCTGCCAATTCTTGGATTCTGCTTCTAGTTGCCAGTTTCCTAAGTCTGCCGGAATGAAGAAGCTTATTAACTGACATCTACACTTTCTGCTAAGACGGTTGTTAAAAAAAACAAAAAACAAAAAACAACTTTTCCCTTCTCTGCCCTCTTTAAATTTTTTTAGGTCACAAAGTCTTTGGGAGTTTTTGATCTCCCAAAAAAGATTGTTTTGAATTTTCAAGGTTTTCTTGAGTTTTTGGTTTGTTAGAGTTGAAAAGGCTCTTCACAACTGTCAAGTCTAACACTTCTAATTTATAGAGGGGGGAAACTGAGGCCCACAGATAAGGAGGGCCTGACCTAGAATAATATAGCATGTCAGTAGCAAAGCCAGAACTTGAATTTAAGTCTTAGTTAGAGTATCAGTTTGGTAAGATCTTTTCAATTTGCTGAATTTTTAACCCTAGCTCAGCAGGTCAGGGGGAAGGTTATCAAATGATTGTTGATAGGACCATCCATGTGAGCAGATGTAGAGTCCACCTCCTTAAAGTATTTGAAGGCTTCTGGATCTGCATTCAGCTAAACTTTAACAGGGACTGTGTGGACTGTTTATTCTCCTGCCATTCCTAGCATTGCTTGAGCCACTCGAGTGGCACTAAAATGGTACTTTGTGAATAGAAGGCAGAGTCTCAGTCTTTTAACTCTTGAACCAACCCTGCCTACAGACTTCAGGGTGGGGCAAAGGATTAGGAATGGAGGTTATATGTGAGAGAGGGCAGCTCTGGATCCTGAATCTCTCCACCTCTGTTTCTCCAGTTCATTCGGCCCTTTGTGGAAGCATAGATGATAGAGCAGGAACCATCTTGGGGATTTCCTTTAGGCTGTTCCTTGAATAGCCCTTTGGGCAGAGAGGTGCTGGTGGGGCAGGAGGACACTTGAAGGTATCAACTAATCTGTACTTAGTTTTATAGAGGGGAAAGTTTCTCTGTGAGTGGATGACAGAGGCAGTACTGACCACTACTCTGCTAACTCTCCATTATTATCTAGCTGCCTATAACAATAGCTTTGTTTTAGTGGAGTTATTTTTATTTTTTTCTCTTCCCCCTCTTAGGAGAGTGCTTTCCTGGATGGTGAAGTGATATTTAGAGGTCATCCATCTGGTCTATCTCGCTGACTCTAAATCCAATTCTATAGATGACAGCTACACTTATTCTGAACTCTGTTCTGCTAGTGTTGCTTGGCAACAGTCTATCTAGGTTCCTCTGTATCTTCTTGGGAGTCCCCCTCACTGGGATTTCCAGACTCACGGTCCCCAGAGAGGAGAATATTTGGCTACCAACACAATCAAGGTTGGGCCTTTAATGGCTAAAGTTGATGAAAATTGGCATTATTACAGGTTGAGAACAGTGTGTTTCTGATTTTTCAAAGATAGAACTCAGTTTATTATGTACATCTTTCCCAACTCACAGTATTCTCTCTGCTACCACATCCCACTCTTCTGCCTCCCCCCCAAAAAGAGTACAAAGGTGGTCTCCTTTGGGCCAGTCTAGTGGTCAAGAGGAGAGGTGGTCTTGTCATGATTGGCTGGCTTTGCTATTCATCCCTCCAATTTCATTCTTGATAGAGCTGAAAAACTTTTCAATTTCAGGTTTGGATTTGTGGTATAGGAACAGTCACTTGAAGGGTAGCTCAGGACTCCATTGATTTGGAAATTGGCAAATAACACTGAGCTGAGAATTTTTCTTCTTCTCTTTCCATGTAAGAAGAACATCTTCCCTGTCCTCAATAAAGTGATCCAAATGAAGTAAAAATTTAGATAAGTCCTTTCTTTAGGCTCTCAGTCTCTCCAATTTGTCATGAAGGAATTGTAAAAGTAATAAGGACACTTAGGGACTTTTCCAGTACTGATATCCTTGAGAGCCTTGATGATACAATTTCAAGCCTACCATTTCTATGTTTTTTCCTTCAGACATTATTTTCCTCAAAATTTGAGTGCCTTCTGTACCAGGCAGTGTGCTAGGCTTTGCTGGGAATACACAGTTCATCAGCACTTGCTAGAATGTACCTTCTTTTTCCCCCTACGCCTCTGGAGTACTGTTTTTTTTTTAAGATTTTATTTATTTATTTGACAGACAGAGCTCAAGCAGGGGGAGCAGCAGAGGGAGAGGGAGCAGCAGGCTCCCCGCTGAGCAGGGAGCCCATTGTGGGACTCAATCCCAGGACCTGAGCCAAAAGCAGAGGCCCAACCATCTGAGCCACCCAGGCGCCCCTGGAGTACTGTTTTTTTCCTGGGTGTTGACTTCAGAATGGAGTTTCTAGCTTGGGAGTTGGTTTGTTTCATTAGTTGCTCTAACAGAAACACTGGCATGAGCCACAGAGCAAATGACCTGGCCTTAAACATTTAGTTCTACCTTTATGTTTTAGATGGGGACAGCAAAGGCCAGAAAAGGGAAGTGATATGAGTAAATGGTAATAAGGTTGGGACTAAAACCCAAGTTGGCTGGCCCCCAGTGTAGGGGAAGAATTTTTTTTTTAAAGACTCATTTATTTTAGAGAGAACATGACCCGTGCTGAAATCAAGTGTCAGATGCCCTCCTGACTGAGCCACCCAGGTGCCCCTAGGGAAGGAACTTTTAAGGTCTGCCTTCTAAATCACACTTGGTGCAGGGTGCTCAGTGTTTCCTACCTCTTTGCTGGGGGTGACTTGACTGTAGTGTTATTATGGTAATGGGAAGATCAATTCTTTCTGAGTGTGTAGAGCTGACCTCAGAGGTTATATGGAGATAGCTCAGGCTCTGACAGTGCCTTTGGGACTGTTTGTAACACTTACCAGGAAGGTAAATGTTTTTTGCTTTGTTTGCAATGAGTGGTAGAAAACAGATGTATGTGTTGAAGGGAAGAAGAGACTAGCCACATTTTCTTGCTTGAGACTGGGCCTCAATTCTCCTTAAAGTCTTTATGGATAGGGGTTATTTCTTTTGTGTATTCATAGCTAGAGGAGTCAGTCATCTTGTCCAGGATCACATGAAGTTGGAAAGCAGAATTTGGATTTCCCAGTTACTAAGTTAGTGGTCTCTCACTAACTTGTCTGTCTTGGAAGAATGACTCTATTCACCAAGGTTACACAGACTTCCAGATAATTGGTTCTGTGGTGATTAAATTAACAAGATGGCTGCAGTAGAGTTCCCCTAAATACCTTCTGCTGTAGCAGGTTTCAGTCAGTGGGTGACTCAGTTTTTCTGGGGCCCCAGAATGACTGTTTTCTCTTCCTGCTCACTCCTCACCCACATTATTGCTTTCTCTTTGCCTTCTTAAATTTTGAGTTCTGACCTCTCTGTATCTGACTCAATGCTCCAGCTTGACCTGTTCCATGAATTAGGAGAACATTATGGTACTTTGGTGGAAGTAGTTGCTGCTGTAGCAGATATTTGAATTCAGACTGGAGTCTCCTGGCCTCAGCCCCTCACTACTCACCTCTAGGTGTTGTAGGCCAATCCTAAGGTAGGTAGAGAGCTAAAAAAAAAAAAAGCCTTTTCAGGACTTCATAGAAAGTTAGCATAGAGTAGTGGGGAAAACACAGCTTCTGGAACCAGACTGCTTAGACTCAAATCCGAGCTCTGTGACCAATTAGTTGTGCAGCTTTGGGCAATTTACTTACCTTGTGTGCTTCATTTTCCTCAACTGTAAAGTGAAGATAATAGTAGTACCTATTTCATAAGGTTGTTCTGAGGCTTAAATGAGGCAATTTTTGTAAAGTGCTTAGAACTGTGCCTAGCATCTACTAAGTTAGATGCAAATGTTTGTTATGATTATTTATGGAACTGAACTATTATATGCCCAACCTTGTGCCAGGTATAAGAAGGGTAAGAAAGAAAGCAGGCAGTTGTATTCTCACCATTTATTGAGTGTTTACTAGGTACTATTTACTATGAGAGAAACAAATGAATGGAGTATATAACAGCTGCCTTCATAGATCTCCTATTTAATTGGAGATTTAGGGCTAACTCACTTAAAAACATTTTGATAAAAATAAATTTTACATGGCATTCTCTATAGATTTTGAGAAGAAGGGGGTTTAATGGGACATGAACAGGGCTTTGAAGGAAGTGTATACTTGGGAGCAGTGGCTGTTCTGAGTGGAAGAAGACGTGGTTTTGGCACACGTATGTAAACCCTAGTCCAGTGCTCTCTTGAAAGTGATTTTGGGGGCTTCTGGGTGGCTCATTTGGTTAGGTATATGTCTTCAGCTCAGGTCATGATCTCAGGGTCCTGGGATCAAGCCCTGAATTGAGCTCCCTGATCAGTGGGGTGTCTGCTTCTCTCTCTCTCTCCACCAGCTCATGCTTACGCTCTCTCTCAAATAAATAAATAAAATCTTGAAAAAAAAAAAGAAAGTGAGTTTGTCTGAAATGAAAGAATCATTGAGGTGTTTCAAGGACAGTGACAGAGTACCTGTAAGCATAGACCAAGTTACTCTTTGTAAGGTCAGTTAGAGCCAATAGTTCTGAAGGAGTTTGTTGGGGAAGACTTCACCTTGGGTTTTCTAGAATTGGGTGAATTAACTGAAATAAATATTATTGTCTTTGTTGCTCATGTAGATATTTTGTGTGGCAGAGTATCAGTCAGGGCCTATTGAGGCAGAAAAGTTGAGATGTGGGCATTTGGTCTCACAAAACAAAGTATAATACCAAGAAATCCATTCCTAGATGTGTATTTGGGAGGTGATAGGGGTCAGGGCCTAGAAGGGAGAACAATGTATACTTATCAGGTTTGGTCAACATTTCCCTCCCTCTCTTTAGTACTAGACTCCCTCAAATATCTGGGAAAGGGAGTACCTGGGTGTCACAGTCAGTTAAATTTCTGACTTGGTTTTGGCTCAGTTTGTGATCTCAGGTTCATGAGATCAAGCCCCACGTGGGGATCCTTGCTCAGTGCAGAGTCGGCTTGAGATCCTCTCTCCCTCCACCCGTCCTGCTCGTGCTCTCTCTCCCTAAAATAAATACATAAATCTTAAAAATAATATCTGGGAAGGATCAAGGCTTTATTTTTCTCCAGTGTAGTGTGTTTAGATAAGGTTCCTGATTTTGCTGTCTTGGTCTAATCTGCCCCCTACCACTCACTATCATATCCCCACCCCTCTGTCCTTTTCGAGAAATCTCAGCCTGAAAGTTTAGATGAAGTACACCAAGAGGTTTTGATCTGTTACAATCTTTGACTGAGGTTGACTAATCTGATATATGGAGTTGTAGGACGGGGGTCAAGGTAATAGTGTCATCTATTTGAGTGTCATCAGTTAAGTTGTACAAACCTTTGCGATCTTTGAGGGTGTTTTTAAAAATGTTTTATTTATTTATTTATTTTAGAGAGGGGGAGGCATGAGTAGGGGGAGAAGCCAAGGGAGAAAGAGAGAGAGAATCTCAAGCAGATTCTGCACTGAGACTGGAGCCCACTGGGGAGCTCAATCTCATGACCCTGAGATCATGACCTGAGCCAAAATCAAGAGTTAGACACTTAACAGACTGAGCAACCCAGGCATCCCACTATCTTCAAGGGTTTTAAGTGAGCAAAACTCCTCTCCAAACATCCTTGCAGATATACTTGGGAGATTAATAACTCAGAAATTCCTATGCTGAGAACAAAAGTCACTTAACCTCTTTGCCTTTGAAATTTTCTTTTCTCTAACATGAGGCTGTCAATAATAACAAAAATATGTAACCAGAGTAGGTCAGAGCCCTCTTCCTCAGATTTCTTACTCCTCTTGGCACCTGGACCATGGTGGATCTAGAATATGCTTAGTGAGAACATCTGGCATTTTGCTTTAGAGTTATGCTATACCTCTCTGTTGGTACTTGAAAAGCTGCTCCAGCAGAGCCCGAGGGTGGGCCTGGGGAAAACCTCTTTTGATTATCTTTCTCTATGCCATAGCTTGGGCATTTTCCTAAGGTTGGGAGTTTGCCTCCTGGCCTTAGGCCAGTTGCCAGAGGAAACCAATGACTAAATGCTTCCTCCCTGTGACGTCAGCTTTTGGAACCTTTCCTGATGATTCCTTACCAGTCAAGTATGCCTTATTTGGTTATTTTCTCCCCCTTCAAATGCCCTTTACCACCTCAACTAGTCCCCTGTTCTGTTTTGCTACAGGGAATGCCTTTCTCAAGTTTTTGTAGTGCCACCTGCAAACTTTTTTTTTTTTTTTGCCCTAGTATAGGGCTTGCTTAGAGTGGGTGGTTGAAGCTCTTTGATGGAGGTGGGGGAGAGGTGGGAGAGAAGAGAGAAAGATGGGAGAGCTCTGGAATAACTGTGATTTCTGCCTTCATTTCTTTCCATTCTTTTTTTTTTTTTTTTTTAAATCTCTGCAGGCTCTTTTGACCCAGTCTGGTCACCCCTGTCTAGCTTCTTATTTTGATCTCTGACAGCCTAGGTAGTCTTGCTTAACCTAAAAAGGCTCAGAGTGTTGGGGTAGGGTGGGGTCATCCTGGCCCCCTCAGCATCTTAAACTGTTCCTTTGGAGTAGGTAAAGCCTTCCAGTTAATAAATTCTTTGTGTGCCCTTTGTGTGCATAAGCTTCTGACTTGGCTTTCCTGAGTGGAATGGGTCCGATGTCCCTCTGCCTCCCATCCTCAGTTCTGAGTTGTCTAGCCCTAGGTTAAAAGAGCTGAACTTTCTGACATTTAAAGCTTGACATACTTGTCTGGGTGGTTTTTTTCTTAATTCTTTTTAATAGAAATGGTGCAATGAAAAAAATAGTGTACTTAAAAAGTATATCTGCTTCTTAGTCTCTGCCAGTGTGACCTTGAGCAAGTCATTTCTGCGGGCTATGGTCTTAATATCTGTTTAAAGAGAACATTGGTTTTTCCTGAAATTCTTACTATTTGTGCTCAATCTTTAAGAAGATAGTAAGGCTTCTTGGAAAGAGTGTAACAAAAGAGAGAGCAGTGACTATTTGGAGAAGGTGCCCTTTCTTTACAATGACACTGGGGACATTATTTTTGCCCCCAACTATCCATGTGTAAGTAAACCTCTTTATTTCAGTGAGCTCTGCTTAGACTAGGTTTTGGATCCACCCACCCCAGAACTCACTGTGGGCATACTGGCTTGGAGAGACAACTGTTGGCTAAGTGCCTTGGGTGGGGCCTTGGAGTCCAGCCTGCAAACCACAATTGCTGGCTATTTTAGGTCGTTGGTGAATCCAAGAAGAATAGAAGACCCTGGAATTGGTCATTGTTCCACCAGGGAAGGGGGAGGCTAAGAAACAAACCAAAACTGAATGCAAATGAGATTTGACTTCCTTTACTCCCTTCCTCCACAACATCCCTCTTCTTAGGGCTATGAAGTTGCTTTTGGCCAAGTCTTAAATTGCTAAGGTCCCCTTCCTTTTCCTCTGTCTGAGTCACTGATACCTATATTGCCCTTGCATGGGGAAAGCTAGGTGATGTGGGCTTGGGAGGAATTTCTAAGGGAGATTGCCACATACCTGGTGTTGAGCCTTCAACTGGTCCTGTATTTTGCGAATATGGCTTTCTTTGGTGTTAGACCTGTGGATCAAAGGAGAGTTTTTTCTGAATTTCCCATCAAGGCCTAATGGGCTTATAGGGCATAAGCAAGTTCCTAGAAATGATGTGATCTTGGCTGGATTTGTTTTCACCCATCTTCTTCTTCCTCTTTACTGACATTTTGTATAGCTATTATTTATGAATCAAGGATATCAACCACCTAGGAGTTGTCCACGAATTTGATCTTCACTTACCCTGAGTTCCTGGTAGGGAGGTTATAATAGAAGTATTCTTGGTGTTTATCTTCCTTTGGGAACAAGTTCTTAGACAGTTTAACCAAAGAAGACTTAGTTGGGTAGAGCTAGGTAGTGCTTTTGGGTGGAAGATTCTTCCTCAAAATTAGGCTGAAACATCCTCCAGGCTGTGTAGGAGCTTTCTGCTGGGTACAGCCACCTTGCTGTCAGCCTTTCCTTTCTAGAGACCTCTCAGGTGGTAGAGTAGAATGACTGTTCATGAAGGAGAGTAAGCAAGCAGGTGGAGGGGAGAAGGAAAGAGGAGTCAAATGAAAAAAAAGTAGTTATTTTTATATTTCCCCTTTTTAAAAAAAATTATTTATTTTTTAATTTCTTTTCAGTGTTCCAGAATTCATTGTTTATGCACCACACCCACTGTTCCATGCAATATGTGCCCTCCATAATAACCACCACCAGGCTCACCCAACTTCCCACCCCCCAAACCCTCAGTTTGTTCCTCAAAGTTGACAGTCTCTCATTTCCCCCTCCCATTTTGCCCAACTCCCTTCTCTTCTCCATCTCCCCATGTCCTCCGTGTTATTCCTTATGCTCCACAAGTAAGCAAAACAAAATGATAATTGACTCTCTCTGCTTGACTTATTTCACTCAGCATAATCTTTTCTAGTCCCATCCATGTTGATACAAAAGTTGGGTATTCATCCTTTTTGATGGAGGCGTAATACTCTGTAGTATATATGGACCATATCTTCTTCATCCATTTGTCCGTGAAGGGTGTCTTTGTTCTTTCCACAGTTTGGTGACTGTGACTATTGCTGCTATGAACATTGGGGTACAGATGGCCCTTCTTTTTCACTACATCTGTATCTTTGGGGTAAACACCCCGTAGTGCAATTGCAAGGTCATAGGGAAGCTCTATTTTTAATTTCTTAAGGAATCTCCACACTGCTTTCCAAAGAGGCTGCACCAACTTGCATTCCACCAAAAGTGTAAGAGGGTTCCCTTTTCTCCACATCCTCTCCAACACATGTTATTTACTGTCTTGTTAATTTTGGCCATTCTAACTGGTGTAAGGTGGTATCTCAATGTGGTTTTGATTTGAATCTTCCTGATGGCTAGTGATGAACATTTTTTCATGTGTCAGTTAGCCATTATATTTCCTGTTTTATAAAACACAACATGACATAAGACAGAGTTTAGTAAGTGGAGAAATCTTCCATTAAACCCACCATTTAACATAGTAATTATTATTTATTTATATTTCTTGTCATAGCTCATATAATAATTTTCCATGGTGCAGTCATTATATATATATAAAAGTACTACTACTTTATCCTTACTTAATATATCACTAAAAGCTTAAGTAAATGCTGCTTAGTTTTTGAAAATGAACACTTTCATGGTTTTATAAAATTCCATCCAGTGGCTATGCCATAATTTACTATTACTCTTTTGGGAGTCATTTAGATTAGTCCCAGCATTTGCCAGTATTTATAACACTGCAGTAAATGTGAGAAGAGAACATCTAAACCCCTTAGCATAATATATATAGAAAGCCATTTGATGCCTGGATCCATCCTGGCTTACTTTCTGGACTTACCTCCCCAGATGTATGCTATACTATGGCTTTGTGGGATCAAGGTTTTCTAAGTAAGCCATATCTTTTATACCTTTCAGCTCTAGCATATGTCTTCCCTTTCAGTTTGAAACGTCAAGTGCGTTTTCTTCACCTCCCTCCACTCCATGTCACCTCCACTGGAAGCTTTTTTTAATACTCCTAGGTAGTTAGTATTTGTTATACCATCCTCTCTGTGTGGACTGTACTTCCTTTATAAGAACTTCTGTTATGATATTTAACATGTGGTGTTGCAACCATCTAGGCTCCCAGACTTTCTCCTTCAGTAAACTCATGGACTTGAAAGTTTCTAACTACTCTGCCTCAAGAAGGGGCTCTTGTCCAGGTGGAGGTGGTTAGGGATGGGCAGGTCTTTGAAGAATGTATAGTCAGTGGCAGACATAGAGAGAGAAACAGCAATAATGTATGAAAGGGATCCAAGAGTGTTGAATTAGAACCTGGTAGGACATATAGGACACTAGTAATAGAAAATATACACCTTGGAGGAGGGAAAGATAATTAACACCTACAGGGCAGAGAGGCTCCTTGAGAGAGTTTTGTTGGTCTTGACACACCAGTGCAAACTTCTTAAACATTTCAGATCTCAGTTTCCTATCTGCGATATGGAAAGAGTGATAACACCCTACTTCTTAGGGTTATGGCAAAGATTCAGGCACTAATGCATCTGAAAGTGCTCTGTGAGGTGTGGGGTACAGAGGAGGGAAGGTAGGCTGAGGCTATCCCAGAATTTTTCTAGTTGTCCTCTTAAAGTTCTTTCCTTGTGTGTTCCCTATTAAGCTTCTGAGCCCAGAAAGACAGATGCTATGGTTTCCCTGAGCAAGACCCACAGCTTGGTACTTTAGTAGAAGGTATGCAGGGAAGTCCCATTTCCCTACTCATGTAAGCAGGGTGGCTCCAGCTGGCCCTAGTGCAGCCCTACTCAAGAATAGCCCCAAGGGGCTGGAAAGGGAGGTGCCACCTTCTCTCTAGCTCTTTAGCATCAAATGGATGGTACTACAGTAGAAGTTTTCTTTGGAGGTGGAAGTATTTATAGAAGCTGCAGTGAAGATGGGTACCTTTCAGGCCTCCTGGCCCCAAACCTGCCATGGATAGAAGGAAAGGTATCTGTGTCTGTCACTGACTATATATTATTAAAAGACTTGCCCATCCACCTGTCTTGGGCAAATCGCTCATGGGCAACCATCCAAGCCAGATTCAAGGTCTTTGGATGTGTTTTGTTTTCTCCACATACTACTGTGGCTTTTTGCTGCTGTTGTGGCCATTTGAAAACCCTTAAGTAACCCAGGACTTTGTTTTATAAAGGAAGCAAATTATATGAACCTATTGAAGATCTATTAATTATAAAATACAACAAGGGGAAGGACTTGCTCAAGGTCCCATAGTCAGGGACAGAATCAGGTCTTAAAGCCAGGACTCTCAGGAGTGTGTTCCTTCCATTCTATCAGCCTATGCCACTAAAAATGTTTAAACTTCATGAGAACAGGGAGAGTTTCCCACTACTCATTGTATCCCAGTACCTAGTACAAAGCTTGGCATAGAGGAGGTACTCAAAAAATATATGTTGAATAGGTACATTAGTAGCTACTATTGTCAAGTTGGATTGTGTTTCACAGACTGCTTTGGCTAAGTCTACTAGAAAGCCAAACAACAATTTCAGTGGTGCACTAGAAATTACCTAATGTAAACCCAGCTGGGCCCTGGAAGAATGGAGCTGAGTAGTGCCAAGGAATGGGGAGGAGTGGTCCCTCTTGTGTACCTTAGAGAACCTGTTTACCTGTGAGCGGTCAGCTAGTTCACAGACAATTCCCATTCACCGTTTTAGGTCTTCACAAAATATTGGTAGCATTCACAAGGGAGAATATTTGAATCAAAGTTTTTGGTGGATTCTAATAGCAGCCATGCAAGCATTTCTATATGCCTTTGTGAAGCAACCTACACTTTGGTTCTAGAGTATATATTTGAAACATTACCCAATTTTTAAAGATTTTTTTTGATTTATTCATTTGAGAGAGATACAGAGACAGAGCACAAGCAAGGGGAGAGCCAGAGGGAGAGGGAGAAGCAGACTCCATGATGAGCCAGGATCCCAACGTGGGGCTTGATCCCAGGACCTGGAGCTCATGACCTGAGCCTAAGGCAGATGCTTAACCATCTGAGCCACCCAGTTTTTAAATTTACACCTACCCAATTTTTAAATTTAATTTTTTTGTGTGTGTGCTGCTCACTGTGCTATAGCCAGCAGGCAGGGATGCCTTGTATTATCTAATCCTTAGAGGTATGTGCTCCTGAGGTTTAGGGATTGAGTTGACTCCTATGCTCAGGGATGGGGAGGACCAGGCACAGATCAAGGAAGATAGCAGGGAAGATCTATAGATCATCATTTTGGGGCACTCAGCATCTGTGTTCTCCTGTTGCCACTGTTGCCACCACCACTGCCACAGCCATTACCTTTGCTGCCTTAGGGCCCAGAGCTGCATATCTTTGCAGATTTGGGCATATTTTAATCAAGGTTGGCTAATCAGGGGAGCAATAGAAGGTACTCTTTTTCCTACCCATTTCTGAGAGTAGGGTGTGGCTAGCACTTGGGAGGTTTACGTTGAAGCCTACTAGATACAGTTGGGTGCTCCAAAATAGGTAAGTCCCTCTGAAGGTCATCTTGTCTTTAAATAATTTCTCCATCTGTTCTTAATGTGCTGAGATAGACACCATATAGGGTATATTAACAGTCTGTGCTACTTGGCAGGGCATAGTTAAAAAGACTATTACAATTTATGATTTGGCTTTTTTTTATTATGAAACTAAGATATATTTGCTCTGAGAAATGAAATAGTACAAAAAAAGGAGAATTCCTTGTCTTCTGACCCTGACTATTCTTTAGAGATAACGACCATTTACCAGTTACATGAACTTAGAGTCCTTTGTAAATGTATTTATACACATATGATTTTAAATACATGTATAACACAAATCCATACTGTTCTGCATTTTTTACTTATTTTGTGGTGGCCATCTTCTCATGTCAAATCATATTTTAATGTCTATATGATAGACTCATTAATAAGCAAGTTATCAAATGGGTGGAACACATAAAATCTACACGAAAGAAAAGGACCCATATTCTTTGTTTAGTGGAAAATGAAGAAGACATTTTATTTACCTGCCAGAGAAAGAAAGGCTTCTTGGAGAAGGCAGGAATTGTGGACCATTCTGTTAGCATGAAGGATAGGATGAGGAAAGTTATTTCCCTTTCCAAGCCCCTCATCTCAAGATTGCTGTGCTTTCATCTGTGTGTAAATAATCTTAGTGGAATGCCTAGCAAGTAGGTAAACCACTTTCCTCTGTTTTACGTGGACCCTTTCTCTTGCATTTTTGCCACTTTGGAGTAGCTTGAGTCCAAACAGTACCTGACTGAGAACCCTGTTTCCTAGAAGACCTCTGGCTGCCTTAGTTGTTTAAGGTTAAGGAAAGAAGCTGTGCGTGTATGTATCTGTGTGTGTGTGTGTGTGTCTGTGTGTGTGTGTGTGTGTGTAGTAGTAGGCGGGGTAGTGGTGGTGGTCACATGCCTTTCCAGTTTTCCCCAGAGAAGAGCATTGAAGTTGGATTAGAATCCTCCCCACCACTCATAGGTATCAGGGATCTTGTTCAGGTTGCAGAAAAGTGAAACTTTGCAGAGTATTCAGTTATAATTAAGCCATCTGGTTGAAGAGTTGAGGAAGATAGTGATTTTTGAACTACAAAAATATATATACATTATATTTGGAAAACAAATTTAGCGCAGCAGCTGCCCCTGGTCTTAGAAGCTTGCTAGCTTGAAGATATTTATCATGTTGAAAGAAGCCAGACAGACCCAATGAGGACAAGCAGAAATTACTGGATATACAAGATATCTTCTGCCCACTCATGGCATGCCCCTCCCTTCTCTTGTCTCTTAGTTCCCAGACTTTCACAGTGGATGGAACAGAGTTTCTGCTTGTCCAGCCTTTAATCCTGGAGCCTCTGACACCAGAGGTTAACCTTGATTCAGACAGACCTACAGGCTGCAGCAGGTGCCATCGCCTTCTTCTTTAGATAAACAGGAAGCTGCCTGAAGATTCTGAGTGATTGGAACTTTCTGAATCTTATGGAGCAAGGAGAGCAAGGCTCTGAGAGAGAACTCCAAAAAGGGAAAGGGGATGACACTTGGGATACTTTATTCTTTGCGCTACTTGGGTCAAAAATATCTTCAGGCATTGATTGTAGGCCAAGCTTGCAAGAGGTTCTGTATTTTAGCATATTGGCTGTGTGACCTTAGGGAAGTCCCTTAACTTCCCTGTGCCTCCCATTCTTCATTGGTAAAGTGGAGATGATAATGCTAGCCTCAGAGTTGGTGGGAAACTTGGATAAGATAAAACTGGAAAACCCTCAAATGTTAGTTAATTCTGTAGAAAATCAACATACAGGATTCAAGTCCTCAGAGATGCTTAAGTCACATTTTAACAGCCTCTGTTGACAAAGGCAGTAGAGTGCCAGTGGATGAAAGACTTTCACCTCATCATTAAGAATGGTTATCCTTATTTTGAAATAAGTCAATCAGAGAAAGACAACTATCATATGATCTCCCTGATATGAGGGAGAGGAGATGCAACATGGGGGTTAAGGGGGTAGGAGAAGAGTAAATGAAACAAGATGGGATCGGGAGGGAGACAAACCGTAAGTGACTCTTAATCTCACAAAACAAACTGAGGGTTGATGGGGGGAGGGGGTTTGGGAGAGGGGGGTGGGGTTATGGACACTGGGGAGGGTATGTGCTATGGTGAGTGCTGTGAAATGTGTAAACCTGGCGATTCACAGACCTGTATCCCCGGGGATAAAAATATATTATATGTTTAAAAAAAATAAAATTAATAAAAAAAGCAAGTGGAAATAGCTCCCCATTTACTAGAGTGTTAAAAATCCTTTTTAAAATAAAAATATGTATGATTTAAAAAAAAAAAGAATGGTTATCCTTAAAAGGGTAAGCCTCGGTTACTAGGAAGAGTTCATTCCCGTGAAACAACTCATTTATAAACCATCTGGGACCAGTGATGCATTGCCGTATAATCAGCTCTCAACTAACCATAACAACACTTTCTTCTTCCAGTTACCTACACTGGCTTTCCTAAGCCATGTAAGCCCAGGGAATGCAAACCCTCTTTGCTCTTCTTACAGTCCAAACAAGAATAATTAGTTAGGGAAATATAGTCCAAAGAATTTTCCAGACATAAAGTGGTTAGAGTGCTACTGCTGAGTTGTCCATAGGGTATTACTCTTTTTTTTAATGCTATTTTTCCACTTTATTCTGGGAAATACTTTTTATTTATTTATTTTTTTTTGTAAGCTTATAGTTTGTATTTTCTTAAACTTTTTTTTTTATTTTTTCAGTGTTCCAAGATTCACTGATTATGCATCACACCCAGTGCTCCATGCAATATGTGCCCTCCTTAATACTCACCACCAGGCTCACCCAATTCCCCACACCCTCCCCTCCAAAACTCTCAGTTTATTTCTCAGAGTCCACAGTCTATCATGGTTCTTCTCCCCCTCTAATTTCCCCAACTCCCTTCTTCTCCCAGTGTCCTCTGTGTTATTCCTTATGCTCCACAAGTAAGTGAAACCATATAATAATTGACTCTCTCTGCTTGACTTATTTCACTCAGCATAATCTCCTCCAGTCTCATCCATGTTGATACAAAAGTTGGGTATTCATCCTTTTTGATGGAGGCATAATATTCCATGGTATATATGGACCATATCTTCTTTATCCATTCATCTGTTGAAGGGCACTTTATCCATTCATCTGTTGAAGAGCATCTGGCTCTTTCCACAGTTTGGCAACTGTGGCCATTGCTGCTATGAACATTGAGGTACAGATGGCCCTTCTTTTCACTACATCTGTATCTTTGGGGTAAATACCCAGTAGTGCAATTGCAGGATCGTAGGGTAGCTCTATTTTTAATTTCTTAAGGATTGTCCATATTGTGGCTGCACCAACTTGCATTCCCACCAACAATGTAAGAGGATTCCCCTTTCTCCACATCCTCTCCAACACTTGTTGTTTGTCTTGTTAATTTTGGTCATTCTAACTGGTGTAAGTAAGGTGGTATCTCAATGTGGTTTTGACTTGAATTTCCCTGATGGCTAATAATGATGAACATTTTTTGGGGTGTTGAGTTTGAGGAGTTCTTTATGGATCTTGGATATCAGCCCTTTGTCTGTAGTGTCATTTGCAAATATCTTCTCCCATTCCTTGGGTTGCCTTTTTGTTCTGTTGACTGTTTCTTTTGCTGTGCAGAAGCTTTTGTTCTTGATGAAGTCCCAAAAGTTCATTTTTGCTTTTGTTTCCTTTGCATTTTGATAGATGTTTTGAAAGAATTTGCTGTGGCCAGTGTCAAAGAGGTTACTGCCTATGTTCTCTTCTAGGATTTTCATAGATTCCTGCCTCACGTTGAGGTCTTTTATCCATTTTGAATTTATCTTTGTGTATGGTGTAAGAGAATGGTCATGCTTCCTCTATACATAGCTGTCCAATTTTCCCAGCACCTTTTATTGAAGAGACTGTCTTTTTTCCATTGGATATTTTTTCCTGCTTTGTCAATTATTTGACCATAGAGTTGCAGGTCCATATCTGGGCTCTCTACTCTGTTCCACTGGTCTTTGTGTCTGTTTTTGTGCAGGTGACATGAAACTTTATGTGGAAAACCCAGAAGACTACATCCCCAAACTACTAGAACTCATTTAGCAATTCAGTAATGTGGCAGGATACAAAATCAGTCTACTGAAATCAGTTGCTTTCTTATACACTAACAATGAAAATACAGAAAGGGAAATTAAAGAATCAATTCCATTTACTATAGCACCAAGAACCATAAGATACCTAAGAATGAACCTAACCAAAGACGTAAAGGATCAGTACTTGAGGAACTACAGAATGCTCATGAAAGAAATTGAAGAAGACACAAAACAATGAAAAGGAATTCCAGCTCGTGCAGGAGAATAAATATTGTTAAAATATCTATACTGCCCAGAGCAATCTATACTTTCAATGCCATCCCGATCAAAATTCCACCAGCGTTTTTGAAAATGCTGGAACAAATAATCCTAAAAATTTGTATAGAACCAGATAAGACCCTGAATTGCTAAGGAAATGTTGAAAAAGAAAAAGAAAACTGGGGGCATCATGTTGCCTGATTTCAAGCTTTACTACAAAGCTGTGATCACCAAGACAACATGGTACTGGCATAGGGTATTACTCTTATGCTGATGTGGATAACTGACCTTAACCAACAGGAAAACAGTGAACTTGGCTTCTGAAACAAGGAAAGAAATAGGCTTCACTTTCCTGACCATTTGTGCCCTCAGTAGCATCCTTCTAGGCTATGAACTCAGATAGGGGTGACAAATTTATAAGACTGGGATTGACAGAGGGAGGTATCCTTTCAAAGAATGGAGATAGAAGAGAGCATGTATGAGATTGTCCTACATAGACATTATTCCAGGGGGGGGTTTGAACTGTTCTCCTTTCCACACTCTATTGGGATTCAACCTTTGTCAAGGGAGCCAAGACTGAAGAAATCTTGATAAAGCTTTTAGAGACCCATCTAGGTGAGTTCCTCTGAAACCTCTAGCTGTTGAGCAGCCCAGAAAAAGGAATGCTTGGGTGAGGAAGCTGGGGTGGAGTTACAAATTAAGAGGATAGCTATCTGCTCTCCACATAGTTCCCTGTTTAAAACAACCTTGACAGATGTGAATTGAAGGAATCCTTTTACAGGTTGGCTAGTATTGCCCTGCAATTACTTTCCAGTGTTCCTAGCTTTACTTATCCCCTGCCTGGACAAAAACAAAACAAAACAAAGCAAAACAAAACAAAACAACACAACAACAACAACAACAAAAACCAACAAGGTCTCCAACACAAATACTGATAATTCTCTGTGTTTGTGATATGCATCATAGCTGTCAAAACCCTTTTTACCAGTGTTATGTCATTTGATATTTATTAGCTCTCTCCACTTGGCAGGTTAGGAATTATTGTCCCCGTATTTTCATATGGGAACATAGACTCTGCAAAAATTACTCAGCTAATGAATAAGGGAGATAGGACTTGAGTGGGAAACAGAAGACTTTAGCTTTAGACTCTGTATAAGGTGGAGTATGGGAAGGGGAGATAAATGTTGTTTCACAGAGGCCTGAACTTAAGCTCTAGTCATAGTTAGGCCAGAGTTCTAAGGCTAGAAAGGAAGTTTCAAGTTTAAACATGAGGTCCTTCCCCTGTACCAATAGTTGTTCAACCTCCCTTTAGTTTCTCCTTCTAATATATCACAAGTCAAGAATAAAGTTTAGAGAGAATTCTAGTAATTGAGATTGGTGTGTGGATGGCCATCTGTCAGTTGTTTATGTTCTGCCTGTTTGGGGTCTAGCCTGACTCTTGTTTTGTAGCTGGTATCCTGTGTCACCCTTCTTGCTAGTGTCAAACCACTGCTTTCAAGTCTAGTCAAGCTTTCCACCTGGTTGAGCCAGTAACTTACTTGGTTTTGCCTTACTTCTGAACACATAAATGTTGCCTGCAATGAGAATTGTTTGGGGACTGCTTTGACCTAGCTAATGTAGCATCTTGTTTGTACCTTGGGATCATGAACATTGGTCCAACTTGTTGAATGGAGGAGGTGCTGGGGAATTGTGAGAAGAGCACCCTTCTGGAGTTGAAGAGGTGGAGTTTTGTCTGGGCTCTGCTGCTAGTTTTTCAGAGTGACATTGGCCTTTTGAGGCCATAGTCTGTTCTACAAAGAGTTGGTTTGCCTAATCTCTGAGGGCCATTCCTGTTCTGAAAGTCTGTTATTTACTCAGAAATGTTATATTCCCCTGACAGTGGACATGGGTCTGCTCACCTTGAGTAGAAGGTTGGTGGTGGCTTCTTCTTCTTCTTCTTCTTCTTCTTTTCAAATAATGCACCCAATGGCTGGGATTGCATTTTTTTAAAATGTTATGTTAGTCATCATAGAGTACATCATTAGTTTTTGATATAGCATTCAATGATTCATTATTTGCATATAACACCCAGTGTTCCTTACAACACATGTCCTCCTTAATACCCATCACCACAAGCTTCTTCTATGGTAGGGAAGGGGATTATGTTTCAAGTCCTCCCTGGGGCCCAAGAAGGTGTTTAATGTGGAGACCCAGGCAATTCCAGGAGGACATCTTGGTTTCTTTTCACCCACCAGCCTCCAAAAGAACTTTTTATTTCGGAAGAAAGGTGACTAGGAGCTTTAGGCTGGATATAACACATATTGCATTCTATGGGACCCAATAAGTATATCTTTTCACTACTAGATGGGGAACCCTTTGAAGTAAGGGCTCGTCATAATCTTTGTATTCTCAGTACCCAGTACTCTGCCCCACACTTTGCAGGTACTCAGTAATTGCTGAATTTTCTTCTCCTATTTCTCCCTTGAGTCAGACTAGATTCTCTGGAAACCTTCCATCTCCAGAGGAAAGAATCTACAATCTAATGGGGAGAAAAGGGTTACATCTGAGTATTGGCCATCAGTGGTACCCCTTGTATCCAGAAGCCCACAGTTCTTAGTAGTAGCTGATTTAAAGGTATATATGCTTTCACACATACATATTTTTCTTTTCTTTCTTTTTTTCTACAGAAGGGGTAAATGTGAGGATCCGGGGCATGGAGTGGGAGGTCAGAAGGTGGACTTCTGAATGGATGTTTTTTCTCACCACTTCCTTATGAGAGAAGTGCTAACTGGACCCTGAGGATCCTAGACCTAGTACGGAGGAGAAAGGCTTGTGTGCAGTGTTGACTACTAATAGAGGTCTTTAGCCTTGGAACTTTGTGGTTGGCACTAATTTCATTTATTTTAATTTCTTTTCAGTGTTCCAGAATTCATTGTTTATGCACCACACCCAGTGCTCTATGCAATAGGTGCCCTCTATAATACCCACGACTAGGCTCACCCAACACCCCACCCCCTCCAAAACCCTCAGTTTGTTTCTCAGAGTCCACAGTCTCTCGTGGTTCGTCTCCCCCTCCAATTTCCTTCAGCTCACTTCTCCTCTCCATTTCCCCATGTCCTCCATGTTATTCCTTATGTTCCACAAGTAAGCGAAACCATATGATAATTGACTCTCTCTGCTTTGACTTATTTTACTCAGCATAATCTCCTCCAGTCTCATCCATGTTGATACAAAAGTTGGGTATTCATCCTTTCTGATGGAGACATAATATTCCATGGTATATATGGACCATATCTTCTTTATCCATTCATCTGTTGAAGGGCATCTTGGCTCTTTCCACAGTTTGGCAACTGTGGCCATTGCTGCTGTGAACACTGGGGTACAGATGGCCCTTCTTTTCACTACATCTGTATCTTTGGGGTAAATACCCAGTAGTGCAATTGCAGGGTCATAGGGAAGCTCTGTTTTTAATTTCTTAAGGAATTTCCACACTGTCTTCCAAAGTGGCCAGGTGGGATTTATCCATGGGATGCAGGGTTGGTTCAACATTTGCAAATCAATCAATGTGATAGAACAAATCAATAAGAGAAGAGAGAAGAACCACATGGTCCTCTCAATTGATGCAGAAAAAGCATATGACAAAAGTACAACATCTGTTCCTGATTAAAACAATTCAAAGTATAGGGATAGAAGGAACATTCCTCAACTTCATAAAATCTATCTATGAAAAACCCACAGCGAATATCATCCTCAATGGGGAAAAGCTGACAACCTTCCCTTCGAGATCAGGAACATGACAAGGATGCTCACTCTCGCCACTCTTGTTCAACATAGTAGTAGAAGTCCTAGCAACAGCAATCAGACAACAAAAAGAAATAAAATGTATTCAAATAGGCAATGAAGAAGTCAAACTCTCTCTCTTCACAGATGACATGATACTTTATATGGAAAACCCAAAAGAAATTGAGGAAGACACAAAAAGATGGAAAATCATTCCATGCTCATGGATTGGAAGAATAAATATTGTTAAAATGTCTATACTGCCTAGAACAATCTATACTTTCAATGCCATTCCAATCGAAATTACACTGGCATTTTTCAAATAGCTGGAACAAACAATCCTAAAATTTGTATGGAATCAGAAGAGACCTTGAATTGCTAAGGAAAGGTTGAAAAAGAAAAAACAAAGCTGGGGGTATCACGTTGCCTGATTTCAAGCTTTACTATCAATCTGTGATCACCAAGGTAGCATGGTCCCGGCACAAAAACAGACACATAGACCAGTGGAACAGAGTAGAGAGCCCAGATATGGACCCTCAACTTTATGGTCAAATAATCTTTGACAAAGCAGGAAAAAATATACAGTGGAAAAGAGAGAGTTTCTTCACTAATTTCATTCCTTTTTTTTTAAATTTCTTTTCAGCGTAACAGTATTCATTTTTGTTTGTTGTTTTATAATTTTTAATTTTTTCAGCGTAACAGTATTCATTATTTTTGCACCACACCCAGTGCTCCATGCAATCCGTGCCCTCTACAATACCCACCACCTGGATCCCCCAACCTCCCACCCCCCGCCCCTTCAAAACCCTCAGATTGTTTTTCAGAGTCCATAGTCTCTCATGGTTCACCTCCCCTTCAGTATTCATTGTTTTTGCACCACACCCAGTGCTCCATGCAATCCATGTCCTCTCTAATACCCACCACCTGGTTCCCCCAACCTCCCACCCCCGCCCCTTCAAAACCCTCAGATTGTTTTTCAGAGCCATAGTCTCTCATGGTTCACATCCCCTTCCAATTTCCCTCAACTCCCTTCTCCTCTCCATCTCCCCTTGTCCTCCATGCTATTTGTTATGCTCCACAAATAAGTGAAACCTAGTTTCATTCTTAGCTCTCCTTCCCACTGAGTTAGACATCTCTGCCTTGATTTCTTTTTATTCTTTAAACCTTTTCTACGGGGATAGGGAGGGAAGCAAGCCATACATGTCCGTTTCCTTTTTGAGCCCTTAATAGGCCAGCTGGGCAGGTCCCTTTCTTCTTTCTTCTTCATGCATGCCTCTTGTTCTTCAAGGCCTGGGGTTTGAGCCAGAGGCCTAGGGGCTAGGTACTCCATGGCTCACCTCCTGGCCTGGGGCCTAATACTGAGGGGGATCTGTATTAACCAGGGCCTTTCTGTTATGTGAATGAGCCTTTGGGGAAGATGGTTAGTGCTCTAAGCTTATTGCTTATTTTTTTCCCAGTGGTTTTACTTAGGAAGTAACCTACTGTGTATGATTGTTTGGGCCAGTTATCTTTGGCTAACTTTTGGATAAGACCCTTGATACCCATGTTTTATAGAAAGTAGAATGTTATGAGAGGTGTTAGTCCAGATTTGAGGCCTTACTGATAGTGAGTGGAGTTACTAGCCTGACAGTATTGGTCCAGTCTAGAAGTTGGCAAACTTGTTTGGGTCCAGTTTATTGTGTGTATTGTAAGAATAGGTTTCAAAACAAACAAACAAACAAACAAACAAACAAAAAACAAAACAAAACAAAAGAAACCTTTGCTAAAAAGAGAAAAAAGGGGTGCCTGGGTGGCTCAGTGGGTTAAAGCCTCTGCCTTCAGCTCAGGTCACGATCTCAGGGTCCTGGGATTGAGCCCCACATCTGCTCAGCTGGGAGCCTGCCTCCCCCCGCCCCACGCCTGCCTCTCTGCCTACTTGTGATTTCTGTCTGTCAAATAAATAAAAAAAAAATCTTTAAAAAAATCAAAATCAAAATAAAATAAAATAAAAATAAAAAGAGAAAAAAAAGAATATGCAACAGAGACCATATGTGGCTCATAGAAACAGTTTGCCTATCCCTGATAGTCTGTGCTTTATACTACCAGTTGATTATGTACCAATTTTTAAAGATTTTATTTATTTATTGGACACAGAGAAATCATAAGTAACCAGAGAGGCAGTCAGAGAGAGTGGGGGAAGCAGGATCCCCGCAGAGCAGATAGCCCAATGCGGGGCCCGATCCCATGACCCTGAGATCATGACCTGAGCTGAAGGCAGAGGCTTAACCCACTGAGCCACCCAGGCACCTCTATATATCAATTTCTTATAAACTCACGACACCGTTATAATGGTGTCTATAGTCACCAAATTCCTGAGCCATGCACCCATATGATAGACCTCTGAATCCTGATTTATAGGGTTGAATCCTGATTTATATTTATAAGGTTGTTTGTAGCCAGCCCCTTCCATATTTGTTACTAACTAACCAAACCACTCTGTCTCTTTCTGATGTAATTTGGGGTCTTAGTCACTAGGGTTAGAATTAAAATTGTATCCTCAGAGCAAAAAGAACCTGATAGATGATAGTTTGCTTCCAGCTCATCATTCCTATGATCAGATGGTCCCAAATCTGATAAGTATGCAGCTGCTGTTGATAGTAATTAGGGAGATTTGAAAAAGAAAACACAAAGTCCAAAGCTATACTCAACAGTGGATTCCAGAGCTGGGACTGTCTCTTCCTATTCCTTCCCCCACACTTTATTTTTGGCTTTGCTGAGCCTCCTAAAATCCAGTCTGGCTTTTTGAGAAGATACGTCCTTTGTGTTTTTCTGAGACCATGCCTAAACAGAAGGAATCCTAGTACTTTTGAAGTATGACACAGAAACTCTTTGGAGTTATGAGGATGACACTACAGTACAGCTCTAGTGATAGGCTTATTGGGACACAGAGACATTCCCAGCTCTATCTGTAGCCCTTACATCCAGTGTTCTGGGGGCTTCCACTATGTTAGCTGCTGTGTGTTTATGTGAGTACATGTCTATTTGGGCATCTGTGCCTCTTTGTGCCAAAACTTTGGGAATCCTAAGACAGAGAGAATGTGGTGCCAAGGCTGAGTCACTCTTCTGTAAAGTTTAGAGTTTTAACAGGAGTTGTACCAGATTTTCTCTGGAATGCCTTTTCTTTTTCCTTCTGCTGTGACTACTCTTTGCCAAACACACCTAGGGTTACAGATGGATACACACCCAACTCCAGACTACTAAGGAGACTCAACCACTGAGCTTCCTGACCTGAGGTGATCAGGGCACAAGGGGTAAACAGCTTATTATTCCTCAGAGCTGCTCTTCTTCTCCCCTTCTCTAAAGTCCTCAGTACCCTACACCTCTATCCAACACATAGAATACCTGTGGAATATGCAAAGATGTTTCTGTCCTTAATTACTGAAGCATATTTGTGAATAGTCAGTGAGTAAAGTTAGCTTAAATGGTTTTAATATGACAATTGATGGTAAGTGTTCCAAGTAGAGTTGCTTCAGGTTTTCCTGTGACTTTTTGGGTGGGGGTCTGGTCAACATTGTTTAAGGTGACTTGAGAGAAAGGAAGCGTGGTAGCCACAAGATAAATTAAGTAGGTCAGTTATAAAGGATGATTTTTAACTACTATTTATAGGGGTATGACCTTAGGTTAGGCATTGAACCTTTCTTAACCTGAGTTTTTCCATTTTAAAAATGTGGGTAACAGTGATACCCACTTCCTTGGGATTTATGAGAGAGAAAATAGCTTGCAAGTGTGAAAGTACATCTAGGAGGGTGCCTGGAATATTGAAAGTGGTTGATAAATACCTCATTTTTCTTAACTTCTATCATGTATTTTGCTCTCTTTAAGTATTTGAGATCAGAACAATTCAGAATCCTAGTTAGGCTTTGCCTCTAATTTGTAAGTGTGCTGTCTGTGTGCAAGTCGCTCTTTCTCTGTATGATTTTTTTAGTAGGTGAGGAAACTGATATTTGAAACAGTGATGCCAATTACTGGCCTAGTTTGTGGTGAAACCCACTATACCTTCCACTGCAGCCTGTTGAGGGGGACTGAGAATCCATGTGGGCATGTCTTGCTTTGTGAAGAGGAACCCCAGCTCTCGGGAGCCTTGCAAATCTCAGGATGAGGGAGTGGGGGAAAAGAAGAGCTATACTGAGACCCATGTTAGACTGGATAGTTATGGGGTGGAAGGAAGAGAGGATGTGCAGAGGAAAAAATGATTAGAGAAACCCTTACTCAAGAGGGCAAAGTAGTTTGTGAAATTAGTGTGCCCCACCTCTTTGCAGAAGCCAGGCAGCTGTGGCTGAGGCCCTTCCCAAGCTCTTGCTGTGTTGGTACTTTTCACTTCCTCTTTATGTGTATATGGTGGGGTGTGGGTACAGTAGAAATCTTAGTCTGGTTGCCTTTCCAGGTCTACCTGTAGGTAGACATGTTTTTCATATGGACTGAATGGGTTGTAGTAGGCTCCCCTGAGATCTGGAGAGTGATTCCACCTAGGTTTGTGGGAGCTAGGGTAGGGAGTACTCATTAAGCTAAGTGGGTACTTCAGTGGGGTTGTGCAGAACAGAGCGAGCTTCCTATCTTTATCTTGTATATTAGGCCTCCTTGTCTGGCTTTGTCTTCAGGAATTTCTCTCTCTGACTGTGGAACAACTATTCCCCAAATCTTGTGATCTTGTGCCTAGTATCATGGTGGTGAAGTGGTCTGTAATTTACTCTCTTTTGATAAATTCTGAGGAGAGAGTCTGGGAGCTGGGAAAGGAGATCTGGATCCTTCGTACTTTAGGAATGGTTTTCACATGTTGTATATTTCCCTGTAGCATTTGGAGGCATACATTGTGTTTCTTGCCTCTGTGTCCTTATACATGCTATTTCTCTAAACAGAACATGGTAAGCTTCCCTTTCCATTTAACATCTTTTTCCTATGACAGTCTTATTTATCTCAGGACATGTCAGCTCTTCCTCTAAAAACCTTCTGCCCTTCTCCATTATGGCCCGAGTGCCCCTTTATGGTTCCACAGTTCCCTCTGATTATCTCCATCACTGCTCTTACTGTATGGAATGGTAATTACCCATTCACTTGTCTGCATGCCACTGCCTCCTTGGCCCCCCCCCCCAAAAAATCTGTTACATGCTCATTCACTCACTTTCACACACACATGTGTAAGCAATAAAATCATCTTAAGGCCTGATCCATACAGGGTATCTGATAAATTGGTGTATGGAACCAGCATGTGTGCATACACAACTGTATTAGAGAAGTAGATCATTTCTAAAACACCTGAGGTAGGTAAGAGTTGGCCCTATTTGCTTTTTTGGATCTTACTAGAATTGTAGTTATAATTTAAGGGTTTATTTTGGAAAAATGTGTATTGCCTGGGCCATTGGGAGGGCTTGTGGGTAATTACTATAGAGATTCTGGTAGGCTTCTTTCCTGCTGCTGTCTGAAGAAACTAGACCAAAATTAGGGTAGTGGGGGAAGGGGCTTCTGAGTCTACCCAAAGAGCTCACATGCACGTATGTGTGTGTGTGTGTGTGTGTGTAGGGTAAGTGGTTTCATGCATACTCACTTTGGCATTAAGGGGTGCAAAGACTGTATGTTTGTGGTGGTAAGGATGCTAAAAACCCTGGTATTGATGTCTGAATAGGTTAAACAGGTTTTACCAGTTTGGTAGCTGAGCTTGTAGTTTGGAAGGCAGGAGGTGGCTTTATCAACTGAAAAAAAAATACAAAGCCATCTTTTAAAGAAGTTTTATCAGTCTATCATATTATATTATATTATATTATATTATATTATATATTATATCATATTATATTATATCAGACCCAAACTAATAAGCTGGATGTTATGACCACACCCTTTCTGCAACTTTTCCAAAATAATCATAGATCCATAGAGCCTAAGGGCATTATTTAGGCTCTCTTTACCTCTGCTCCCGGGAAGACGACCATGACAAAAATGAAGACTAAGCTATGACCACTAACAGAGATACCTAGGGCAGGTACAAGAGTATTCCTCAGTCTTCAGCACATCCACTGGAGGCAGGTGCTGAGATATTGGTATTTTCTTAAGGCCTATGTGATAAACCTTGTTCCTTGATGTGGGCAAGAGTTAGATTACATTGTAAGATAAGGTGTAGGGAAGTAATAGGCTGGGTGGGACTAAGGACATCCTGCTTAGGGGTGGTCGGCCAAGGTCCTCCATACAATTTTAGCCAAGAATCATGCTGCACTGAATATTCACACTTAGTGAGGCAGTGCTGTGGAATGACATCTGCTTCTTTGCTTCACTCTAGATGAATGAGGAGGCTCTCCCTGAACATTCAGATGGAATGTTCAGACACATTCTTTGCTACTTATAGTCTAGGAAGTAAAGACAAGGGAGAGCCCAGGAGTCAGCTGGTCAGAGAGAAGGGAAATTGAACAATGAGTAGACTTAGGCTGTGGTACCCTATTGCCATCCCTTACTCTGTGTTGGAGGAGCTGTTTATTATGGGTCTGAAGCCGTTTTCTTTTTTATAGTGGCCAAAGCCACCCTAGGCCCATTAAGACTGCCTGTAGATCATGCTACTTTAGCAGAAATGCTATTAACTGGCATCTAAAACCCATATGTAGTAACTTGAATAATGTTTGGGAGACTTTTTAAAAAATAAGTTTCCTGCATTTTTGTATCTCCTGGTTCATTAATCAAAGAAGAGCATTAGCATGTTGTTTTCCAGTTTCCAAATGTAGAAGTTGCCAATTTGTGTTTTTCCAGAAAATTTGTTTTTCTAGAAGTACTTTGGATCATCACCATTTGTCTCTAGGCATGGATCCTGTAATGTCGAAGGGGTTCTCAGTCAGTGGTAACTTGTCACCCTTCCTGTCCCTGTCTGTGAAATTGGGAGATTTATTGTAGATTATTCAGCTTGATCAGGCAGAGAACTCCAGCTCCTTCCGCAGTCAACCAAAGCCTCCTCCAAGGAGGGGAAGTGTGGTAATGACATTATCTTTCCCCAGGCAGCCACGTGTTCTCTGAGAACAGGATGTGGGGAGGGCTGGGCCCCAGTCACAGGGCTTGGGGAGGGCTCAGGAAAGTGGGTTGGTGGTTTGGGCATGCGGGTTGGTACCTGCCTCCTTGGCTTTGAAAGGCATGAAAAGCCCCTGTATTTTTAAGGGTTCACTTATGTGTACTTATGTGTACACTTATGCGTACATGTCTGTGTTCTTACCCTAATAAAGAACTTTAAACACCTGTGAATGAAGCCCAACTTTTCAGGCTGTAGAAACTCAGTGGTAGGGAGTGGGTGGGCCTATGCTTCCCACTACCAGCTCATGCCTTGTGACTCTGCAGCCATAGGCCTTTTGGCAAGGTTTTGTTGTGGGGACTTGGACCCCAGTAAAGAATGGGGCTGTTTTGTTTCTCTTTCTCAGGGCCCTAGTCATTTCCCTCCCCCAGATGGCTTCCTAGCATACTGTGGTGATTTGCATGTTTAGTTTCTTTTCAGGCCTCATCCTCTTCTCCCTTCCCCCACTACTTCTGCTGGGGACTTTGGAGATGTGCTATGTGGGGCGGGGAAAAGAGGATGTAGCTAGCTTCCTGTACAAGGGAGGGTGGGGTGCCTGCCTTCCTGCCTGTCTGCCCACCCGCCCAGTTGCCATTTACCCAGTGCTTGAGGAACTGACTGAAGAGTTCAGAGTTACCAAAGGCCGAGGGGTTTTCCAAGGGCAAAGGGATGGGTCTTTGCTTTTAATGGCCTCTCTTCACAGTTCTTCAGCATGGGGATTGCTAGGCTTCCTTTCCCTGGAATCCCAATGCTGAAACAGCCTTTAGAGGCCAATTAGTCCAGCTACCTTAGATGGGGAAACTGAGGCCCAAAGAGTCCTTTAAGTTCTATAAAGAATCAGTGGCCAAGTTAAGATGAGTAAAATTCTAGAAAGTTATACCTGGAGCTCTTTCCCTTTCCCTAAGCTGGTTGTCCAGTGGTTTGCAAACTGTATTTGGCTGAGCTGTCTGGGCAGCTGCAGTCCTTTAACTAGAACAGTTCTACTTTTATAGTACTTCATATTTTAAAGTTTCATGTGGTTTTCTTTCTATCTGAAGAGTGAAGAGGCAAGAAGCTGCTAAATATATAATAAAATTGGGGTGCCTGGGTGGCTCAATGGGTTAAGCCTCTGCCTTCAGCTTAGGTCATGATCTCAGGGTCCTGGGATCGAGCTCCACATCAGGCTTTCTGCTCAGCGGGGAGACTGTTTCCCGCTCTCTCTCTGCCTGCCTCTCTGCCTACTTGTGATCTCTCTCTGTCAAATAAATAAATAAAATCTTTAAAAAAATATAATAAAATTGAAAACCACTGAGCAATACTTGCCTAGTACAATTGTAGACACTCTTCCTAGAAGAGGAAAAGATTATCCCAAGGTCACTGGGACAAGCCCCAGGTCCAATTTCTGGCCCGCTGTTCTTAGTTGGTTGCTCCTAGATAATTGTGTAGCTCCCTCTACCACAAGAAGACTATTCCTACCCCACTGCTGCATTGATCTTTTCCCCTCCCAAGAATAGTTCCGTTTGTAGCACCTGAGACAGAGCTAGAGGCCACTTGATTTCTTGGATGAAATAAATGAAAATAGGTAAGCCATTGGACTCTCCTTCAACCTTTTTTTTTTTTCCTTTTAGTCTTAATAAAGAGAAACTTGGAAGGGTAAAAAACAGTGTACTAGTAGTTGGGGAGACCTGGGTTCTAGTCCTACCTCTTTCACACTTGAGCAAATTGCTATTTACCTCATTGAAACTCCATTTCTCCCTTCTGCAAAACAGGACTTGTCTATGCCCTGTCGTCCATATAGAATTGAATTAGGTGAGATAATGCATATGAACAAGTGTCATTTAAGCTGTAAAGCATTGTGTACCTGGGGCTAGGGTTATTACTGTATAAGAGTAAACCAGGCACCCTGGAAGAATCTGGATTGGATAGGTTGCACAAGAAAAAGAACTAAAATTTATCAAACATCTAATACACGCTAAGTTCCAAGACAGATTATTTTCTTTTTTCTTTTCATTTCTTTTCTTTTTTTGTTATATTAGTCATTGTACATTACATTAGTTTTTGACGTAGTGTTCCATAATTCATTGTTTGCTTATAATACTCAGTGCTCCATGCAATATGTGCCCTCCTTAATACACATCACCAGGCTTGCACATACCCCCACACCCCTCCCCTCTGAAACCCTCAGTTTTTTTCCTATAGTCCATAGTCTCTCATGGTTCATCTCCCTCTCTGGTTTCCTCCTTTCGTTTTCCCCTTCCTTCACCTAATGTCCTCCATGCTATTCCTTATGTTCCACATATAAGTGAAATCATATGGTAATTGTCTTTCTCTGTTTGACTTATTTCACTTAGCATAATCTCCTCCAGTTCCATCCATGTTGATGCGAAAGTTGGGTATTCATCCTTTCTGATGGCTTAGTAATACTCCATTGTATTTATGGACCACATCTTCTTTATCCATTCATCTGTTGAAGGGCATCTTGGTTCCTTCCACAGTTTGGCTACTGTGGATCTTGCTGATATGAACACTGGGGTGCAGGGGCCCCTTCTTTTCACTACATCTGTGTCTTTGGGGTGAATACCCAGCAGTGCAATTGCCAGATCATAGGGTAGCTCTATTTTTGGCAACTTGAGGAACCTCCATACTGTTTTCCAGAGTGACTGTACCAGCTTGCATTCCCACCAACAGTGTAAGAGGGTTCCCCTTTCTCCACATCCTCGCCAACATTTGCTGTTTCTTGCCTTGTTAATTTTGGCCATTCTAACTGACATAAGGTGGTATCTCAATGTGATTTGGTTTTGAATTTCCCTGATGGCTAATGATGTTGAACATTTTTTCATGTGTCTATTGTCTTCTTTGGAGAAGTGTCTGTTCATGTCTTTTGCACATTTTTTGACTTGATTACTTGTTTTTTTGGGTGTTGTTTGAGAAGTTCTTTATAGATCTTGGATACCAGCCTTTTATCTGTAGTGTCATTTGCAAATATCTTTTTTTAAAAGATTTTATTTATTTATTTGAGAGCAAGAAAAAGTGAGAGAGAGTGAGAGAGAGAATGAGCGCACAAGTTGTGGAGGGGCAGATGAAGCAGATTCCCTGTTAAATGGGGAGCCCGACGCAGGGCTCAATCCCAGGATCCTGAGATCATGACCTGAACTGAAGTCAGAAGTTTCATCAATTGAGCTACCCAGCCTCCCCAAACCAGGTTTTTTCTTAAAAGTAAAGGAGTTGATGGTTGTTCTCATTATAATCCTGGGAGGTAGGCATTATTACTCCCCATTTTACTAGTAGGAAAATTGAGGCTTCAAGAGATCTATGGACTTGTAGTGTCCCAGGGTCTCCCTCCAGAGCTCAGACTGTCAGATATTTGTGAAGAGACCCTAAGAATGTGCTTTGGTTTCCATTGGGGCTTTCTAACCCGTTCCCTACCTCACTCCAGCCTCTCTCCTGAGGTAGTGATGGGACTGTTTCTTTTGCTTTCACATCTCAGTCCACAGCTTTTTACCTCCAGCTTTCCTTGGCACCAGGCACATTTAGGTGCCCTTGTTTGGCCTTTAGCTAATGGAGAAGCCCTCAGAGTCAGCAGTATTTTTTATTGACAAGAGGGGCTTTCTACTCCTTTGGGGTGCTGGCAAGGAGAGTCAGATTTGTTGCTAGTCAGACAGACCTGGCCGAGATTATAAAGCTAGAAGATGACAGTTGTTTCTTTTCATTGAGGCTCAATTTCCTCATTTGTAAAATGGGGCTAAAGATGCTTCCCTGCATGTGTATCATATGCTGGTAAATATTTAAAAACAAATTTTCTGGCGAAGTCAAGATTTATACTGTTTACTGATCCCCATGGTGTAAATACTCTCACCATAGCTGTATCAAAGGTGCCAATGTGAAGTCCTTGAGGGAGGAACTGTAAAGAGATGCACATAATCAGGGCTGGTGTGCGCTAGTTCCAGTGCACCATTATTAATCACACCTGTCTCAGACTTCCACCCTCATCCTCCCCATATGCTCACATCTCAAAGCAAATATAGGTCCCCCTCACCATGTCTCTTCTGTTCTCCCAAGTTCCCAGAGCATCCAGGAAAGGGAGAGTATCATTTAAGGTGCTCCTTGCCTAAAAACTCTCCCAGGAAAGAGTGAATATAGAGTATTTAAGGGACAGAGAACTCAAGAAGGCTTTGATTGGGACCCTAATTAGAACATTCTGATCAATGTGTTTTGGCTGGTGAGGTATCTGCATCAGCTGTTTTCTCCCATTGTCTGATTTTTTTAAAGATTTTATTTATTTCTTTATTTATTTGGGAGACTGAGTGATCCAGTGTCCAGTGGCAAGTGTCCAATCAATTTATTTATTTGAGAGAGAGAGAGAGAGCGAGAGCGAGCATGAGCCAGGGAAGAGGCAAGGGAAGGAAGAAACAGACTCCCCGCTAAGCAGGGAGCCTGATGCGGGGCTCAATCCCAGGACTCCAGGATCATGACCTGAGCTGAAGGCAGATGCTTAACTGACTGAGCCACACAGGTGCCCCTCCCATTGTCTGATTCTTATCTAGATGTGATGATGGTGGAAGGCTCTGGACGATGACCTAAGCATTTGATCATTCCAGAAAGCATTTAGATTTCTGTTTGGAATTCCAAAGTCTCCTTCTCCTGCCTGCAGAGCCTGCTCTGCTGGGCCCTAACTTCAAAGTCCCTGTCATAAGGGTATCTGGACCAGAGACCAGTTTAGAAAACCAGACCTCTGATCCAACTCCTCATCTCCTCTCAACAGTGTCTGTGCCAGGTGAAGTTTCTTTAAATTTCCTAAGGGATAAGAATTGCCTGGGGCAAAACCACTAATTCCTAAGATCCTCTTCTGTCTGTTTCAGTTTGGAATGGGGTCCAGGATTCTGTGTTTTTAAATTAGTGCCCCTAATGATTCTTATGATCAGTTAAGTTTGGGAAACACTGCATTAGGACTGCAGGACACTCTGCCAGGTTGGCATCATTATGCCCATTTTGCAGGTGAGAAGTTGGAGAGCTCATGTCTTAATTGGTAAAGTTGAAGCTTGCATATAGTTTCAGAATACAAAGCTATGTTCTTCCTACAACAGAGGCATTGCTTTAGGGCACGATAGTATCTCTGGTGGTGGGGAGTGATACTAGCTAGCAAGGGACAAGGATAATCCCTGCCCTATTTTACAAATAGGGAGACCAGGTTGCAGTGGGATTTGGCAGCAGTAGCAGGACTGTTTGCATTGCTGATCTTTTGTGGAGGTGGACTGCATTCAATTTTGGAGAGCTGTTCACCAGGCCCAGCAGCCTAAATGTCTCCATAGTTGTTCTCTACTTGTGTTTCCCTTCCTTCAAGCATCCCTCTAACCGTAATAACACTAGCCCGTGAGAAGGTTGGTTCAGGGAACTGTATTCCATGACAGAGTTTCCCAAATCTGGCTGAGCCTTAGAATTATCTGAAGTTCTTAACTTCTGATGTCCATGCTCTCTCTCTTATATAATAAATTAGAATTTCTGTGGGTGAGTTCAGGGTATCTGTATTTCAAAAATTTCTTTAGGTGAATATGATAAGCCAGTTTACAGATCCAGCTTGTGATTTTTCTGGATACCAGCTGAAGAAAGTTTGGAGGTCCTGGTGGGTTGTGTTGAGGGGTAGGGAGTTGTGTATTTTGGTGAAACATGTTTGGAAAAAATGGCAAGGCAGAGCCCAGCTTAATGAAAATCAGGCAGCCTCTATAAAGGACAAGGTAGCATAGGCACTCTGTTGTGTTCTACCTCTCCCCAGGACTCTGCTTCTTGGGGAAAATACCCATTCCTCCCAAACGAGAACATATTTAAAATAATGCATGCAAGGATATGCATGTGTGTACCTGATGTGCATGGCTTCACATTGTTAACCAACTAGAATTATAATCACATTTTAGAGTTTGTCCCCAAAGTGCAAGTGTCCTTTATGCTGAAAGGGCTTTCTGGAGGTCTTCTTGGGTAGCCCCTAGACCTCTACAGTTGGACACATTTTCATTTTAAATCATTTCTGAGAGGTAGGATATCTGTAATAACATGGCTAAAAATGTGGGGTGCCTAGAAGGCTCAGTTGGTTAAGCGTCTGCCTTTGGCTCAGGTCATGATCCCAGGGTGCTGGGATTGAGCCTTGCCTATGGCATTGAGCCCTGCATCTAGGCTTCCTGTTGACCAGTGAGTCTGCTTGTTCCTTTCCCTCTGCTCACTCCCACTCTCTCAAAGAAATATATAAATAAATAAAATATTTTAAAAATATACGGCCAAAAAGGAGGGGTTAGTAGTCTTCCCATTCTACTTGTGATGTGCTATGTATTTTCATGTCTATTATTTTAACCTAAATCTCCCAATGACCTTGTTGTGAAGTTGATATTATTAGACCTGTTTTATAGTTTTAGAAACTGAGTTTCAAAAAAAAGGGAGGTGAAAGAAGCTACAAAGCCTTTTTCTGTCATACCATGCTTCACTCCTCAAGAGCTGAGACAATTATTTCTGGGACAAGGACTCTAATTTTGTGGGTTTCCCAGATACCGGGTTTAGCTCTTGGCTTACCAATAAGGTTGGCAGAAAGCAGACCTTAGCCTACCTCTGGGGTTAAAAACAGCTTTTTTACTTGGCCTAGAAGCCTCCTCCTGCTCCTGCTGAGTCAACTGATCCTGGCTTCAGTGATTTTTAATACACAGGAGCATAAGACAGGGCAGAAATCCCATGAGTATTAGATAGAACTCAGGCTGATGCTTGGATCAGCCCCAGTATGCTTCAGAGCTGTGATGCTGGAGATTTCTGGGGTGGGTTCCTAATCAGAGAAAGTAGAGCCCTCTTCTGGTGCTCTGGGCAGACCCGGTATCTCCAGACAGCTGCAAATGCTCCATGTTTCCAGCCTACAAATACTTCTTTTTAAATTTGCAGGTGGGAAGCTGGGTCAAGCATGAAACTGATGTGAAAGACTGAAATCCAGCTGGGTGTAGCCCCAGAGAGGGGCTTTGGCCATTTGGGAGACTATTTTATTAATGATGGGCCCTGTTCTCTTTTGTTTCAGCAACTTCAGAGTTTTATGGGAATTGAGGAATCTGTTGTTCTTAGCTACCTAGATATAAATCTGTTCCTTGAAATTCCATGCCTCTTTCCCTGTTACATCCCACTCTCTCCTCAGCAGACTCCATCTCAGATCTTGGCTGTGTCTGCTTTCAGGGAACTTCACAATCAGTTGCTATCCAAGTTTTTGCAAAAGAAGCTGTCTTAGAAACAAGGATCTTTTGAGTTTTCTTCTATGGTGTTATGAAAGGTTTAGTTTCTCTAGAATCAATGTTGGTGAATGTCTCAGAGTCTGAAAGTTAGGCCTGCCTTCTGTTGAAAGCCAGCTTGGGGTTTTTCATGGAAGCAAGATGGCCCAGCTTCCTCCACATAGTCTTCATAGTCTTCAGCAGTGGTTCACTTGAGGTATCTACTGTTTCTAAGTGCCAGGGTGGTTCTATAGCTTATTAAATGGCCACTAAATTAAGATCCAGGTTTTTGTCCCTGATCTCAGGCTGCCTAGCAGCTATGTGACTCTGGGACAATGCCTCTCCTTTCCTGGACCTCAGTTTACGTGGCTGTTATGTTGCAGAGTTTGAACCAAATGATCTCTAAGGTTCCTTTGCGGTCTGACAGTTTGGGATTCTGGTCTGTTTGTTCTGAGAGCAGGGATGAGAAGTTCAGAAGGATGCTATTCTGCAGGAGCCAGATGAGATACTAGAATGAGTGGATTTAAATTTTGAGGAACTGTAAAGAGGAGGAATGGCTGTGCTGAGGAACTGGTTGGGCAGTCTCTGTAACTAAGAAGGAGAGATGAGCTGGGGTAGGGGTAAGGGAGTAGGTGTTGTTTGATCCTGGAGTATGGTTTGGCGGAGCTGATTTTGAGAGTAAGTCCTGGAGTTAGGTGCAAATGGTGAAAAGCTAGTTTACTTTCTGACCTTCATGTGTTGAGAGGGGGACTCTAGCTCAGTCTGAGCTTGATCCGAAAGGTCATACAATTAAGGCTGGATTAATGGGGAAGCTGCAGCTTGCTAAGGTAGTCTCATTGTATCTGACCTTTACAGCTTTGGCCTCTGCTCTGAACTCTCAGTCCCATAGTGACTAGATATGTTCTCATTGCTAAGAGAGATTAGTTACATGTGGGGGTTACTTCCCCAAATATATGGTGAATGGTGGAGTAACACCCCATTTCCAATATGTACTTATCTCCCATTGATTCTTGGGGAGCTTTGGGAGGCAGGACTGAGTCAAAGCAAGTAAAAGGGGAATCCTTGTCTCCCATGGTCTTTGCAGCACTTGAAGTGAAGAAGTGCTGACCCATTAAGATATGAGTATGCATGGGGTTGGATGTAGCTCTCCTTTGTAGAAACTACTGGGAAAAGGCACAGGCACAGGAAGGGTTAACCCCGGCCAAGTATTGATGGCTGTATTAAGGGTCTAGAGATGGGCAGGAAGAGGTCAGAACAGATTACTGTTCCAGGTACCATTTCCAAGTCAACAGTGGCTGAGTTGCTGGGAAGTAAGTGAGTCAGTGGTAGAGGGGAGGGGGGAAGGAGAATGCCTCCTAAGTTGGAGATTCAAAGCAACCCTTGTTTCCCCCCTTATAGAAAACAGCTGCTTGAGGCAGTGCTGTCATTCCAAGAAGCAAGACAGACCAGGCCTTGCCGTGCCCTGCCCTTGCCTCCGTTCTGGCAGCAGGAAATGGTGGGTGCTGGAGCCTAAATAATGGGGATTAGGTAGTTTGAGTAACACTGTGGTGACTGTTCTCTGTCCAGTGGAGAGACTGAAGTTCTGAGGTTGCCCTGGTAAGGCTTGTCCTGCTTTGTCCCCCTTTCCCACTTGCCTTTGTCTTCTTCATACCAGCAGCTCCACAGAAATGGCCAGAGCCCTCGAGGAGGTGGCAGGTGGGGGTGAGGTCATTGAGCTCAGACACAATTGTGCTGACTCACAAGCTCTGCCCCTATGAGGGGGCCTTCCCAAGGAGTGTTTCCCAGATGTGCTCAGGCTTCCAATGCCAGAGTGTTTGGTCCTTGGCCAAAAGAGTTGCCAAGGCAGTGTTTGAAGAAAGCAGTGAAACCAGCATGACCAGAGAGAGAAGTAGAGTCATGGAAGGAGTCCTGGGACTGTCTAGAAGACCAGTCTTCCTCACTTGCTGGCTGAGTAAATTTAGCTTCAGTGATATAAAGTGGGACTGTGGATGATGGGGCTTGGCTCATAGTTGGTATTCAGTAAGTGTTCATTTCTATCCTTCTGTCACCTGCTTCTGTGTATTTCAGTTTCATCATCCATGAAGTGGGGCCAGTAATTTTAATTCTTTCTGGTTTACATGTCCATGCTTCAGGCAAGTTACTTGTGGTTATTCTACTCTCTCTACTTGCTCCTCTGCCTCCCCCAAATTTCTTTCCAGGGAAAGCCATCTTGAAGTTCAGTGATATTGGACAAATGAGGGGAAACATTGCCCTGATCTCCTCACTGTGGTCTGGCTACTGCTTACCTGGATGTTCTTGGCTCTAGGAAAAGAGAGGGTTGGTCCCTTCTTTGAAGCTGGCCAGGCCCAGAATCCAAAGTACCCCAGCTGCTGCAGCATCTGGCCTGGTTATTTTTGTTTTCTAGGTCAGCCACCTGGGGACAGAGGAGAGATCCCAGTTTGTTGAGGGCTTTGGATGGCAGATCACTAAGATTTGTTTGTTAGTCTCTAGTGAAGGGCATTGGTGTGGAAAGTGTCTGTGTTCAGTTTTCAATAAATAACAGTATATTTATTGTTCTTGGGCTAGAGGTGGGAAGGCTAGTGTATGAGAGGATGACACCATCCTTACCACACCCAAACTTTTTGTTCTTGTTCCTTAAACCCTTAGTGTTCTCCAGAGACACAGTCTTTAAACTCGGACTGTGGCTAGATCCTCAGGGACAGGGTTTGGAAAGGATTTAATTCTCTACATATTTTTTTAAAGGTGTTTTTTATTTATTTATTTGTCAGAGAGAGAGAGGGAGAGAGAGCGAGCACAGGCAGACAGAATGGCAGGCAGAGGCAGAGGGAGAAGCAGGTTCCCTGACGAGCAAGGAGCCCGATGTGGGACTCGATCCCAGGATGCTGGGATCATGACCTGAGCCGAAGGTAGCCGCTTAACCAACTGAGCCACCCAGGCGTCCCTTAATTCTCTACATATTGAAATGATGCCCCACCCAGGCCAGTTCCTCTACTCCTGCCAAGCTGAGGGGCTTCCCAGGAAATTTCTGCTGACTTCAGAGGTTTTATTTTCAGGTTCTTGCCTCCCAAACAGTATCACCCTCTTCTCACTGAAATTGCAGAGAAAAGACCTCAAAGGAAGGCAGTGGGTACCCACGTAATAGGGTGAGAGTCCAGTGGGCCCTATGTATCAGTGGGTCTGGGCATGCAGCTTATTTTACACACTTGGGTTCCAGATTATTCTAAGGGAGAACAAGGGATCTTCATTGAACAAGACACCTGTTCTACCTATCACCTTCAAGCCCCAGCTGTGTTATTACCCTTATTCCCCCTCTACCTCTGACATACAGAAAACAGGAGAGTACAGACCTATGACCCTGTCTTCATGACTCACATTTTCTTCTGAGTTAAGTGGTGACAAGAATAGAAGTCCCTTTGTGTTTTCTATTTTTTTTAAACCTAGGATTATTTGTCCTCAGTGAAATTCAGGAGATATTAGACTGTTCTCCCTAGAGTAGCGGCCACTGTGGAAATGGCAGAAACCCTGGACAGGAATTCTGGAGAAGTAGGTTCCAGTTTGGCTTCAGCTAGACATCTTTAGATTTTAGAAGAGCTCTTGTTCTGGGGTCATGCTCTATTTAGGAGGAAGGAAGCGTAGACAACACTAGTGTGTATGACATTCTTATTCCTAACCCAGTCTGGGTCCTTTTCTACCAATTTATTTATTCAAGAAACATTTCTTTAACAAATATTTGACTTAAATATTTGGACTTCTGAGCTAGACCCTAAAGATGTTACATTGGCATGACCTGTGATTAATATGATCTATGATTGACACTGGCTTATTTACTTTGAAAATTCTTCCCAATAGTGTGAAATAAAGGGAACTCATAGGCTATGGAATATTTCCTTGGGATCCTACCTCTTTCATCAGTTTACTCCCTGGGCACTTTCTTCAAAAAGCATCATTCTGATTCTGCCCCACTCTGCTCAGAGCCTCAAGGATGGCTAGCCTTCCAACAGGTTAAGGCCCAGCTCTTTAGTATAAACCTCAAGGCCCTCCACCTACCTTCCCAGCCTCTCTGCCTACACTTCACTGTGTAGTCCACATTCACTGTGAAGTAGATCTGCTTCTAAATGGGCCATCTCCATCCCTGTCTCATTCTGGGCCATTGCACATATTGATTTCTGTACCTGGGACATTTGGATGTTCTTCCCCCCATCCCACAATCTTTCTGTATTTATTTATTTATTTCTCTCTCTCTCTCTCTCTTTCTTTAATACAGCTTATCCTTGTAGACCAGTGCAAATATTATTTTGAACTGTGGTTTCTTATTGCCACAAAATGTTTCTTCTGTTCTGCTATGGCATTTCTCAAGGTCTTCCTTGTATAGTATAGTTTTCCTATTATCCAATAAGTGCCTTGGGGTCAAGGACTGGTCCTAGAGCTCTACTCTAATGATAGTTCCTTAAATGTTTTGTTCCATTAATATTGGGTGAATTGAAATAAATGTATAGGGAGCTCCTTAACTTGGAATTTTTAGGCCTCCATGGGGGTCCATGGATATAATCTGAAGTGGGAAAGATATATGAGAGTGGATTGAGAAAAATTACATAACTGTTTGTACTAACATCTCACTGAGATTTAGACCTCCTTCAATTATGAATATAAGTGAAATTGCACTACTAGGTATTTACCCCAAAGATACAGATGTAGTGAAAAGAAGGGCCACATGCACTCCAATGTTTATAGCAGCAATATCCATAGTAGCCAAACTATGGAAGGAACTAAGATGCCCTTCAATAGATGAATGGATAAAGAAGATGTGGTTCATATATACAATGGACTATTACTCAGCCATCAGAAAGGATAAATACTCACCATTTCCATCGACATGGTTGGAACTGGAGGAGATTATGCTAAGTGAAATAAGTAAAAAAAAAAATAAGTCAAACAGAGAAAGAGAATTATCATATGGTTTCACTTATATGTGGACCATAAAGAATAGCATGGAGGATATTAGGGGAAGGAAGGGAAAAATGAAGGGGGAGAAACCAGAGAGGGAGACCAACCATGAGAGACTATGGACTACCAGAAAAAAAAATGAGGGTTTCAGAGGGGAGGGGTGTGGGGATATGGGTGAGCCTGGTGATGGATATTAAGGAGGGCAAGTGATGTAGTGAGCATGGGATGTTATATACAACTATTGAATCTTTGAACACTACATCAAAAACTAATGATGTATTTATGTTGGCTAATTGAACATGATAAATAAAAAAAAGTAAAGAAAGATACAAGCCCCAGAATCTACAAAGGAAAATAATGACAAATTAATTATGTACAAAATACTATAGGAAAAAAATGTTAGATCTAACACAAATAACTGGGAAAAAATATTTGTCCAACCCATGACCAAATATGAACTTCCTTAGTATATAATAGATATAATTAATTACTTAATAGATAAAGAGAACAGCCCAATAGAAAAATAGACCAAGGACAAAAAAATTAAACTGCTAATAAACATATATTTTAAAAGATTTTATTTATTTATTTGACACAGAGAGAGAGACAGCGAGAGAGGCAATACAAGCCCAGGAAGTGGGAGAGGGAGAAACAAACTTCCTGCTGAGCAGGGAGCCTGAGGTGGGGCTCTATCCCAGGACTCTGGGATCATGACCTGAGCTGAAGGCAGACGCTTAACTGACTGAGCCACCCAGGTGCCCCAACATAATTATTTTTAATGAGCAAGCCCAACTTGCTGGTGTATAAACAAAATATAATTTTTTATTTTTCAAAAAATCCCCTAATATGTTGGCTAATTGAACTTAATAAAAAATGTGAAATATAAAAAAAACAAAAAAACAAAAAACCCTAAATGACAGAATGAGGAGAGCCTCAGAGCTGATAAAAGCAGGGAGGTGCTAGGAAGTTGGCCCAGCTGGAGAAGGCAGGAAGCTCTGTGTCTCTCAAACCCCTGCCTACCCTGTCCTGTGCATGTTTTCCATTTGGCTGTTTCTGAGTTACATCTGTTTATAATAAAATGAAAAAAAAATGAATACGAGCAAAAAAAGAAGTGGTAAAAATGGCAGTACCTGTGACTTTGTCACTAATAGAAATCTAAGAAACTTTTATATCACTATTTTTTGCTGAGCTTTTATTCTTATTTTATTAACTTAAAAATGTATTATTAAAGTATAATTGGTACACAGTGTTATATTGGTTTCAAGTATACAACATAGTGATTTGACAATTCAATACGTTACTCAATTCTCTGTATTATAGATTTCTCAAAGTATTTCTATGCTCAACATAATGTTAAAATTACAGTAATAATAACTACTAAGATACAGTGCTAGGCAATTACTTAATATCATAAAAAGCACACACTTTTATAACTATTTCAATATAATTGGTTTCTTTGTATCACTTTATTTCATGCATTCACATATATTATGAAAGGGGGTTGGTCCATAGACTTTATCAGACTGCCCAAAAGGGTCCATGGCACAGTAAAAAGATAAGATATAAAATCTTCCCACCTCTGGATCTTTAGACTATGCTAGATCTCTGTATTTCTTATATTCCCATGTTTAGAACTGCTCATTTAACCATCTTCTGAGTACCTATTGAGTCTTGGGTACTGGAGAAGTAACTCAAAGTAAGACAGAATCCTTGAGGTGATAATGAAGTCCAGTGTATTAAAAAGCCTTACTGGCTCTTTTCCACTTTTTCCTACCTCCTCAGTCTTTGGTGTTTTGAGGTCTCCCTTGACTCAGCTCAAGGGTGATATGAGGCTAGATGTTGAGGCCAAATTCCCGCCCATTGGGCTTCATTCTCACTACCTTATGAAGGCCCATTCTACAGGGTTACTGGATTGGCCGGAAGCCTAGGATAACACCAAGTCAAGGTGGCTAATCTTGCCTGTTGTCCCCCTCTGGGGTAATTTGCCTTACTTGGTCCTGCCTTCAGGGCCTTTCCTGTCCCATTGTCTATCTTGAAATAGATTTCCTCCCTGATTCCCTAGTGATATTTATTTACAAATTTGTTCCTCAGGCCTGGTCCTCATCAGAATTGTTCAGCTGGCAAAATGGTATTTGGCCCCCTCTTCCCTGCTAACTGACCCTTACGCTCAGGAAAGACCCAGAGATGTCAAAGACTGATTAGGATTATGTCTTACCTACTCCATGGGGATTTGAATTTTTTATTAATTCTATTTTTAGTCTCAACCAATAGTGTAAGTAGTATACAAGCAACTTAGAAAATGTAGATTCGTTTTTTTTTTTTAAATTCAAAGAAGGGAGAACACATTCATAACCACCCTAAAACCAAGCCTGACTAGTACTTGGGCATTATTCCAATAATTATCTCTCTGTACATACTGTTTATAGAATTGAACTCATGTAGTCTTGTTGCTTACCCTTCCTTGTTTAATATTACTGAAGTATTTTCCCTGGGCATGAAATAGTCTTCAAAATATTTTTAAAAAGATTTTATTTATTTATTTGACAGAGAGAGAGATCACAAGTAGGCAGAGAGGCAGGCAGAGAGGCAGGCAGAGAAAGAAGGGGAAGGAGGCTCCCTGCTGAGCAGAGAGCCTGATATGGGGCTCAATCCCAGGACCCCGAGATCATGACCTGAGCCTAACCCACTGAGCCAACCAGGCACCCAATCTTCAAAATATTTTATATGACCTTATATAACAAGCCAGTTTGTGGCCATACTATATAGAGTACTTATGAAAAATGTCCCACAATTTAAATAATTAATATTTAATTTCCTCTCATGGGGAATATTTTGCACTTTGATGTATAAAAGTTTTAGTGTATTGGTTTAAATTGATGTTTGGACTTAGATCTGAATTCAAACCCTGTCTTCTGCTTTACTAATGATATGACTTTAGACAAATATTTATTTCTTCATTCCCAATGTGGAGATAACCTTATCTACTTCACAAGGTGATTGTTGATATTAAATGGGATGGTGCACATGAATCACCTAGTGAGTAGCAAGTCTCCAAACATGAAAACTACTGCATATTGCTCCTACTGCTACCAATACTACCAAATTTTCAGCCAAAAGAACAAATCTCTATTGATGAAATTTCAGCTATCAATATCAGCTAGGGGATCTATTTGTAAAAGCAGACAGTACTTTTCGGGGTGCTTGGGTGGCTCAGTGGGTTAAGTCTCTGCTTCTCTACCTACCTGAGATCTCTCTCTCTCTCAAATAAATAAATAAAATCTTAAAAAAAGAGCAGATGGTACTTTTTCCAGTGGTTATAAAATTGTGTGTGTGGCTACCTATTATTTTCACTGGGGCCTGTCCCATTCCTTTTCCCTTCTGCTGACTTGGCTTTTGTAGCATCTCTGTGCCACCCACACCCACCTTTGGTAAGGCCCCTTCTCTCTTTTGTGCTTAGAGAGACCAATGAGACATAAAAGCAAGATGTAGTAACAGTGCAAGTCAGTATATAGAACCATAGACACCAGCATTGAAATGGTCATCACCTAGTGTAATTGACACCCTCACCCCTGCATTACTATTGTTGTGCAGATGAGGTGAACTAGGGCCCAGGAAAGAGGTAAGACTTATCCAAGGTTGTAGATTGAGAGAGTTGCAGTGCTAGGCTTGGGACCCAATATTCTTTATCTTCCCCTTAACTTGTGTCTGCAAAGACAAGTACTGTAGATAATCCAGGCTGTGGATCAGAGGTGGGAAGAGAATGCTGTGGGCCTAGAGCTGGCTGGTGTAGGTGGGGAAGGCTTCCTGGAAGAAGTACAGTCAGCATTTGCTTCCTCTTGAAAGTAGGCTGATTTGCACTTATGTGTTTGCCCCTTGGTAAGCATTGCTCTTTGACTATGTTTTTTGTCTTCATAAGCTGGTTGGGAGCCAGGGCCTAGTTATTGTTTGTTTATTTCAGTATTCTCCCTTCCTTCCCACCAATATCTAAGTTGCTCAGATTCTTAGAACCCTAGTTCCTTATTCTGTGGTTGAACAATACACCTGTCCCATGCTTTGCTAAGCTCAGAGCCAGACAACTAACTTGCCTCTTTTGATCTTATCCTAGATCAATGTGCGTGTGACCACCATGGATGCAGAGCTGGAGTTTGCCATTCAGCCCAACACCACTGGCAAACAGCTGTTTGACCAGGTAAGGGATGGACTATTTGTTTCTTTTTTTTTAAAGATTTTATTTATTTGAAACAGAGAGAGAGAGAGAGAGAGAGATCACAAGTATGCAGAGATGCAGGCATAGAGAGAGAGAGGAGAAAGCAGGCTCCTCGCTGAGCAGAGAGCCCGATGCGGGCCTTGATCCCAGGACCCTGAGATCATGACCTGAGCCGAAGGCAGAGGCTTAACCCACTGAGCCACCCAGGCGCCCGGACTATTTGTTTCTTAGCTTCTTCTACTTCTCCCAGTAGTTCCCTCCACAATGCCCACTTCTTGGGAATCTTTTCTCCTACATGCTCCTCCAAGATAGTTCCAAACAAAGGCTGACCCCCACCTTAATAACAAAGGAGGCAGAGTTTAACTTTGGCAACCTGCACCTCAGATGGCTCCAATTAATCCTATCCTTGGTCCTGAACATGGTAGAAAAGAGAAGCAAGCAGAGTATGACTCTGTGTTACATGCTCTAAAAATATTAACACATGGAACCTTCTTCTCAAATCTGAAAGATGCAAGTGATTTCTTCTCCATTTTAATAATGAGACTCAGAAATTAAATAACTTAGTGTATCTATCCAGTATCTGGCTGGGATTTCAATAGTCAATGTACCCCGTGACCTCTGGGATTTCAATAGTCAATGTACCCCGTGACCTCTGTCACTTTTTTGTTTTCTTCCTAGTAGAAGGAAACAAACTTATTCTCTCTGAGGTATTGTCCTCTATGTACATTTCCTTCAGAAGAATATTGGGACTTAGGACACCAGTGGGAGTGCTAAATGCATTATGAGGGTACTTCATACCTTGCGCTCATGCCATGGAAATAATGCTGATGTGTCATTCCCATCTCCAATGCAAGGGATGTCCCTTCATGGGGAGTCACTATTAGCAGAAGGGATATGCTATATATAATCTAATACCTGGGGGGGGGGGCCCACAGAATCTTTCAGCATTCAAAGACTTACCAGGGGCCAAGGGAATGTGCTGTCTGTGACCAGCAAAATGGGGTTTGCATCCCTTCAGGTGGGTCATTATCCTATTTGCCTACCAGTTTCTGGTGAGTGGGGGTCTGATATTGTCTAGGATATGTTACCTTGTTGGATTTTCTAGGCCTTCTTTTTCCTTTGCCCTCTGAGTCCCTCTGTTGTCTAAGAACTTACCAGAGCTGTGGAGGGAAAGGAAGAAAGGCTTCTTTGGCCTCTTCTTAGACTCCTTCCCAGACCCCTTGTTCTACACATTACCCTTCTCAAGCCAAATGATTCCATTCCCTGCCTTCAACACTGGGGCTTTGTTCAATTTCACTGGAGGGAGGTAACTGGAGGGAGGGTGAGGAAGGCATCATTTAGAACCTAGGGCAGAAAAATTCTTGAACAAAGAGGCTTATTAACTTCAAAAAGCCACAAGGCATGGTAATTCTTTGTTCGTGTTGGTTTGATTTGTGTACTGTGGGTGTTGTTCTGTATGAAGCCCAGATGGTAGGGAGCCCTGGACAGATGGTATGCTAGTTGTGAAAGCAACTACTTCCCAAACAAAACATTTGAGAGACTCTGAAGCTTTCATACTGGCTGGAGAGAGGAAAGGGAGAAACCAGTGAGTTCATGACTTCTCATCTGGAAGATCAGCGTTGTTTTGGGAAATACCATTTATTGAGCACTTAATATGGACTAGCCTTGGCTAGGTGCTTTAATCCTTGCAAAGATCTTGCCTCTGACAAGTAAAAGAACATACTTTAGGTTATGTAAGTTATAATATGTTATAACTTAGTAAGTTATAATATATATAAGTTAGTAAGTTATTATATGGAGTTTCAAATACAACTCTGCAAAACTGTAGTTTTCCCGCTATAATATTCTGCCTGGGTAAATGAGGCTGTTTGGGTCTAGAAGACTTAAGAGAAGATGTGTTTTCTGTCTTGATATTTCTGAGGGGCTTTCATAGGAAGGAGGGAGCAGTAATGTTCTGTGGGTAAGATGGGGAAGATCTGGGACTCCATGGGTGAAAAAGGGAAAAAGATTTGAACTCGAACAAGGAGTTGACAATCTGGCACTGTCAGGGCCAAGTCAGATCTGGATGGGAATCCACAGAGATATGTGTTCACATGCTGTTGGGGAATATTATCTTTTCCCTCTCTCTAACTTAATGAGTGAGTCATAAGAGAAGAAGTCCATTCTGTCTGGCCTTTGAGATCCATTATTCAGGGAGGCCCTCCTGGTAGAACTGGGGCCTAGGAGGAAGGAGCTAGACTCCTTGGAAGGAATTGACAAACGCTCTGGGGCCACCCTGGAACTCTGGCCAATGACCAGAGAGGAAGCTGACTGGAAAGGAAGCACCCTCTTTGGCATTAGTAATAAATAACAGGCGACAATGGGAAGTCATAGCTCGAGGACACACAAGACCTGGTGGGAAAGGGAAGTGTGGCCTACAGTTTCTCCGTTTAGCTCTGTGAGTGTGTGCACAACTAGGGAATGGAGAGAACATGTTTTGCTACAGCAGTCCTGCACTTACCACCACTTCTAAAGCCTGAGGTTCTTCAGAGGGCTCTTGGTTACCTAGGTGCCACTAACGGGCAGTGTGACCACCGTGAGTTACATTTTTGAGAACCCCGTGCCTGGCTCCACCCCAGCCAGGGGCTCTAAATCTACCTGCCTCTTCCCTTCAAGATACTGAACTCTGCAAGAAAGGTGAGATCTCAAAGCAACCATTCATTCATTTGTTCACTGACTGATTCACTGTTGACTGAAGGTCTACTGTGTCTCAAGAAAAATCTCTAGACTATTAAATACCATCTCTGTCCTGTCTGTACCTATAGAAGCAGAGACAAATAAATGCAATACTGCTCTCTTCCCACATAGAATAAAACACCCTTGAAGTTCAGGTTGTGTATAGAAGTGATGTACAGGGGCACCTGGGTGGCTCAGTGGGTTAAAGCCTCTGCCTTCAGCTCAGGTCATGATCTCGGGGTCCTGGGATCGAGCTCTGCATCAGGCTCTCTGCTCAGAGGGGAGCCTGCTTCCCCCTCTTTCTCTCTCTCTCTCTGCCTACTTGTGATATTTGTCTGTCAAATAAATAAATTAAATCTTTTTAAAAAAAGAAGTGATGTACAGTGTTTAAAGTATGGGATTTAGTGTCAGCCTTGGGTTCAAATTCTGTCCTATTTAGCTGTGTGATCTTGGATGTCTCATTTAGCCTCTTGGGACTTAAATCTTCTTAGTGAAATGGTAATCAAACTAATTTCAGAGATTTTGTGGTCTTATTTAATCCTCAAATAAGTAAAGTGTCTTGTGTACAGCAGACACTCAAATGTTTGTTGTTCTTATTAAGGGCTAAATAGGTAGTAGAAATTGCCCTGGAGGTACAGATAAGGGAGCCATTAAATCAGGAAGCTTTTCTGGCTTGGTAAAGTCTTTATGATTTGTGGATTCTGCATTGAAGGCAATAACCTTTCTTCTTTTTCTTCCATTTTTATTCTATAAAATAATTAACATCTATTATTATAATAGTTATAACTCTATCTTGGGTGAAGGATTGAGTCTTACAGGGGGAAAAGGTCTGTTTAAGGTTAGATAACTAGGAAGTGGTATAGTGGCTTGAATTGAGGCATATTTAATTTGTGGTTTTCCCAGTGCCTTTTGTCAGCTGTGTCCTCTGTGACCTCTCCTCTCTTTGCCTGTTCCTATTCAGAGTGGAGGAAATTTGTCTCTAAACTTAGAATCCTAGCTGAGTTTGTTCTGTGCTATAGATCAGGTGGCCACTCAAACACAGGCAGTGTAGAGTAGCAGAAACAGGGTTGGTGGCAACCCCTACCAGAACTTTCCAGTTGTACATTGATTTGCTTTTAGGTAGGCAATTGATGCAGCTGCTGCCAAGCCTGTAATGGGGTCTCAGTGGGCCTAAGGTGTTTGGGCACTGATGGAGTTTGCATGTAATTTTTCACACAGTTTTCCTTTTGAGGCTCCAGCCTTGCTTTCCAATCCTGCTCTGGACTTCTGAAGTGGCTCATTTCCTCACTAGTTGCTTCACTCAGATGCATGGGGGATTCTGCATGGGCTCTGGAACTGACCTAATTGCCCCTTCCCTCCATAGACCTCAGATGGAGGCCACCTTCACATGCAGAAGAGAGACAAAAGAGGGTTCTTTGTTACATTCAGATTCTCCTAGTAATTAGTGAGGATTTTCCCAGAGGCAAATCTCTTCCCCTCACTGGACCTCAGTTTTCTAGTTTATGCTGCTTGGACCCTATAATGCTTCACAGCCTGTCATGAGGGTTTGTGTTGTGTGGCTCAATAGAATTCACAGCCAGTGTCTTAAAAACTGAAGTCCTAGTTCCTGTAGGTGTATATTGCAGATTTTAGGAGGTACAGAGAGCTGTGGGATGAATTTGATTTAGTATCTTTTTTAAAAGATTTTATTTGTTTGTCAGAGAGAGAGAGAGAGAGAGAGAGGAAGTGCACAAGCAGGGGGAGTGGTAGACAGAGGGAGAAGCAGGCTCCCTGCTGAGCAAGGAGCCCAATGTGGGACTCTATCCCAAGACCCTAGGATCATGACCTGAACTGAAGACAGATGCTTAAGTGACTGAGCCACCCAGGTGTCCCTTGATTTAGTATCTTGGAGCATCTCTTTTACTTATAGATGTTATCTTTTTAAAACATTGGGGTACATAGTTGTCTCAGTTGGTTGAGTGTCCAACTCTTGTCCCTCCAAACTCCATCAGTGCCCAAACACCTGAGGCCCACTGAGACCCCATTACAGGCTTCGCAGCAGCTGCATCAATCACCTACCTGAAAGCAAATCAATGTACAACTGGAAAGTTCTGGTAGGGGTTGCCACCAACCCTATTTCTGGTTTGTGGGACTCAGCCCACCTGGGGTTCCACACTTAGCCACGAGTCTGCTTGAGGATTCTCTCCCTGTGCCCCTCCCCCAACTCATGCATGCATGTGTACTCTCTCTCTTGAATAAATAAATAAATCTTAAAAAATTTAAAAGAAAGATATTTAAGGAGTAGAATGTAAAATGTGTGCATGTAATTAAGATTAAACCTGAGGCTTCAAAGAAATTCTGGCTTTAGCCATCTATTTATATCCCCCTATCCATTGTGTCCTCTGGGGTATATGCATTTATTATGTTCTGCTGCTTATGGATTCTTCCATAGAAGCTTTGAAAAGTTCTGGCTCATCTCAGTAAGTTGGCAGTCTGCGGTCAAAGGGAGCCAAGAAAGAATATATATAAAATTTATATATATATATATATATGTATATGTGTATATATATATATATATAAATTTATTATTTAGTTAGTCAGTTAGTTCTCAGAATGGAATGGGAAGGACCCTAGCCACTACAGCCATAGATGTTGTTTCTGTATCAGGACCTAGAAAATAAGATTTCTCTTTTCTCTGAGGTGGAAGTCTCAGCTGGACGCAAAGCTGGAAGCAAGCAAAGCTTAGCCTCATTTCCAAGTAGAGACAAGAGTTGCCTGATCAAATGATTCTCAGTACCCTGTGGACCTTAATTGGAGATTTCATTATAGCTTGGAGTCTAGGGGTCATCTGTTTTATCCTTTTTTCTTTTTCAGTCTCAATTCTGACTTTAGATCATATTTCCTTCCCTCCACATCCTTATTTCCTCACTTTGGGACTTCAGTGGAGTCTGAGAGAGATTGCTCATTTCTCCAAGACCCTGAAGCCTAAGGACATGGAAAATTTATATGCATCTGATTTCTCTATGTTCATAATGGAAGAGGCAGAGCTCAGAGAGATTAAATTTGCTACTGATCCTGATTTTTTTAAATTTCACTTTAACTGTTATTTGTCCAACTGCTCCTCAGAGATACTCCACATCCTGGAACTATTTTAGGTTCTGTGATCTTCCTCTCATTATACCCCTACTCATCCTTCTAGTGAAACAGACAATATGGTACAAAAAGAGGCTAAGGAGTCCATTCCTGGGACATCTAGGACTGATTATGTAGTCTACCTGCCTTAGTCCATTTTAATTCTGGGATCTCTAAGCCTCTACAGTTGGTACAGGCAGTGGCCAATTCTCCCCTACCAATTCTGTTCTGAGTCTGCCATACCGTGACTTAGGGTCCTGACCCTAATGGTCCATCTTCAGCATCTTCAGTGTCTCTTTCTCACCTAGGGCTGAATTACTTCTTCCGCACCAATTGCATCTGAGCGCTATTCTTCTAAAACCCTGTGGAAAATCTTTAGAACTGTTAGTTACATTCTGCCTTAGATCTAGGATGAGATAAGAGGTGCTTTAAATAAAACTTATCTTTTTCTAATACCGACCCCCTCTATCCTCAGCAAAAAAAAAAAAACAAAAACAAACCAAACCAAAACAAAACAGGGCACCTGGGTGGCTCAGTTGTTAAGCATCTGCCTTTGGCTCAGGTCATGATCCCAGGACCCTGGGACCCAGGACCCTGGGATCGAGCCCCACATCGGGCTCCCTGCTCAGCAGGAAGCTTGCTTCTCCCTCTCCCACTTCCCCTGCTTGTATTCCCTCTCTCTAGCTGTGTCTCTGTGAAATAAATTTTAAAAAAATATATCACATTTCAACATGAGCATTTTGTGTTCTCCATCTAAAACTTATAGGCAATTCATATTGCCTATTAACTTAGACTCAGGGACTCACCTTGCCATTGAATCCTGGAAGCCTTTTGATCTTTCCTTAACACTGCAAACACACAAATTATCCTTTAAAAACGTGTTCCTAATTACTCAAGTCAGCAAGAGGCATGCGGGAAATGGGACTGTATTTCTTTTTTTTTCTTTTGTTTCATTTGAACTGGTAAATCTTTTTAATTTATTTATTTATTTTTAAAATTTAATTTCTTTTCAGTGTAACAGAATTCATTGTTTATGCACCACAGCTAGTGCTCCATGCAATACATGCCCTCCATAATACCCACCATCAGGCTCCCCCACTCTCCCACCCCCCGCCATTCAAAACCCTCAGGTTGTTTTTCAGAGTCCATAGTCTCTCATGGTTCACCTCACCTTCCAATTTCCCTCAACTCCCTTCTCCTCTCCATCTCCCCTTGTCCTCCATGTTATTTGTTATGCTCCACAAATAAGTGAAACCATATGATAATTGACTCTCTCTGCTTGACTTATTTCACTCAGCATAATCTCTTCCAGTCCCGTCCATGTTGATACAAAAGTTGGGTGTTCATCCTTTCTGATGGAGGCACAATACTCCATAGTGTATATGGACCACATCTTCCTTATCCATTCATCTGTTGAAGGGCATCTTGGTTCTTTCCACAGTCTGGCGACCATGGCCATTGCTGCTATAAACATTGGGGTACAGATGGCCTTTCTTTTCACTACATTTGTATCTTTGGGGTAAATACCCAGTAGTGCAATGGCAGGGTCATAGGGAAGCTCTATTTTTAATTTCTTGAGGAATCTCCACATTGTTCTCCAAAGTGGCTGCACCAACTTGCATTCCCACCAACAGTGGAAGAGGGTTCCCCTCTCTCCACATCCCCTCCAACACATGTTGTTTCCTGTGTTGCTAATTTTGGCCATTCTAAGTGGTGTAAAGTGGTATCTCAATGTGGTTTTAATTTGAATCTCCCTGATGGCTAGTGATGATGAACATTTTTTCATGTGTCTGATAGCCATTTGTATGTCTTCATTGGAGAAGTATCTGTTCATATCTTCTCCCCATTTTTTGATATGATTGTCTGTTTTGTGTGTGTTGAGTTTGAGGAGTTCTTTATAGATTCTGGATATCAACCTTTTGTCTGTACTGTCATTTGCAAATATCTTCTCCCATTCCTTGGGTTGCCTCTTTGCTTTGTTGACTGTTTCCTTTGCTGTGCAGAAGAGTTTGATCTTGATGAAGTCCCAAAAGTTCATTTTTGCTTTTGTTTACTTTGCCTTTGGAGACATATCTTGAAAGAAGTTGCTGTGGCTGATATCGAAGAGATTACTGCCTATGTTCTCCTCTAGGATTCTGATGGATTCCTGTCTCACGTTGAGGTCTTTTATCCATTTGAGTTTATTTTTGTGTATGGTGTAAGAGAATGGTCGAGTTTCATTCTTCTACATATAGCTGTACAATTTTCCCAGCACAATTTATTGAAGAGACTGTCTTTTTTCCACTGTATATTTTTTTCTGCTTTGTCGAAGATTATTTGACCATAGAGTTGAGGGTCCATATCTGGGCTCTCTACTCAGTTCCACTGGTCTATGTGTCTGTTTTTATGCCAGTACCATGCTGTCTTGGTGATCACAGCTTTGTAGTAAAGCTTGAAATCAGGTAACGTGATGCCCCCAGTTTTATTTTTGTTTTTCAACATTTCCTTAGCAATTTGGGGGTCTCTTCTGATTCCATACAAATTTTAGGATTATTTGCTCCAGCTCTGTGAAAAATACCAGTGGAATTTTGATCGGAATAGCATTAAAAGTATAGATTGCTCTAGGCAGTAGAGACATTTTAACAATGTTTATTCTTCTGATCCAAGAGCATGGAATGGTCTTCCATCTTTTTGTGTCTTCTTCCATTTCTTTCATGAGCATTCTGTAGTTCCTCGAGTATAGATCCTTTACCTCTCTGGTTAGGTTTATTCCCAGTTAGCTTATGGTTTTTGGTGCTATAATAAATGGAATCAATACTCTAATTTCCCTTTCTGTATTTTCATTTTTAGTGTATAAGAAAGCCACTGATTTCTGTACATTGACTTTGTATCCTGCCACATTGCTGAATTGCTATATGAGTTCTAGTAGTTTGGGGGTGAAGTCTTTTGGGTTTTCCATATAAAGAATCATGTCATCTGCGAAGAGAGAGAGTTTGACTTCTTCATTGCCAAATTGGATATCTTTTATTTCCCTTTGTTGTCTGATTGTTGTTGCTATGACTTCTAATACTATGTTGAACAAGAGTGGTGAGAGTGGGCATCCTTGTCATGTTCCTGATCTCAACGGGAAGGCTGCAAGCTTTTTCCCATTGAGGATGATATTTGCTGTGGGTCTTTCATAGATAGATTTTATGAAGTTCAGGAATGTTCCCTCTATCCCTATACTTTGAAGCATTTTAATCAGGAACGGATGTTGGATTTTTGTCAAATGCTTTTTCTGCATCAATTGAGAGGACCATGTGGTTCTTCTCTCTTCTCTTATTGATTAGTTCTATCACATTGATTGGTTTGTGAATGTTGAACCATCCTTGTAACCCAGGAATGAATCCCACCTGGTCATGGTGTATAATCTTTTTAATGTGTTGTTGGATCCTGTTTGCTAGGATCTTGTTGAGAATCTTAGCATCCATATTCATCAGTATATTGGTCTGAAATTCTCCTTTTGGGTAGGGTCTTTGCCTCGTTTGGGGATCAGGGTAATCTGGCTTCATAAAAAGAGTCTGGAAGTTTTCCTTCTGCTTCAATTTTTTTGAAACAGCTTCAGGAAAATAGGTGTTATTTCTTCTTTGAAAGTTTGATAGAATTCCCCAGGGAATCCATCAGATCCTGGGCTCTTGTTTTTTGGGACGCTTTTGATCAGTGCTTCAATCTCGTTACTAGATATCAGTCTATTCAGGTTGTCAATTTCATCCTGGTTCAATTTTCGGAGTTTATAGTTTTCCAGGAATGCATCCATTTCATCTAGGTTGCTTAGCTTATTGGCATATAACTGTTCATAATAACTTCTGATGATTGTTTCTACTTCCTTGGTATTAGTTGTGATCTCTCCCTTTTCATTCATAATTTTACTAATCTGGGCCTTCTCTCTTTAATTTTGGATTAGTGTGGCCAATGGTTTATCGATCTTATTGATTCTTTCAAAAAATCAGCTTCTAGTTTCATTGATATGTTCTACTGTATCTCTGGTTTCTACCTCATTGATCTCTGCTCTAATCTTGATTATGTCCCTTCTTATATGTGGAGTTGATTTGTTGTTGGTTCTCCAGCTCTTTAAGGTGTAGAGACAGCTGGTGTATTCTGGATTTTTCAGTTTTTTGAGGGAGGGTTGGATGGCTATGTATATCCCGCCTTTGCTGTATCCCATAGGTTTTGGACCAAAGTGTCTTCTTTCTCATTGGTTCCCATGAATTGTTTCAGTTCTTCTTTGATTTCCTGGTTGATCCAAGCATTCTTAAGCAAGGTGGTCTTTAGCTTCCAGGTGTTTGAGTTGCTTCCAAACTTTTCCTTGTGATTGAGCTCCAGTTTCAAAGCACTGTGATCTGAGAATATGCAGGGAATAATGTCAGTCTTTTGGTATCGGTTGAGTCCTGATTTGTGACCCAATATGTGGTCTATTCTGTAGAAGGTTACATGTGCACTTGAGAAGAATGAGTATTCTGTTGTTTTAGGGTGGAATGTTCTGTATAGATCTATGAGGTCCATCCGGTCCAACGTGTCATTCAATGCTCTTGTTTCTTTATTGATTTTCTGCTTGGATGATCTGTTTATTACTGAGAGAGGCATGTTAAGATCTCCTACTATTGATGTATTCATATCAATATGACTCTTTATCTTGATTAACAGTTTTCTTATGTAATTGGCTGCTCCCATATTGAGGGCGTAGATATTTACAATTGTTAGATCGTCTTGGTGGATAGTCCCTTTAAGAATAATGTAGTGTCCTTCTGTATCTGTGACTACAGTCTTTAAAATCTAATTTATCTGATGTGAGAATTGCTACCACAGCCTTCTTTTGAGGCCCAGTGGCATGAAAGATGATTCTCCATCCCTTCACTTTCAGTCTGGGTGTATCCTTAAGTTCAGAATGGGTCTCTTGTAAACAACATATGGATGGGTCCTGTTGTTTTATCCAATCTGCAACCCTGTGTCATTTTATGGGAGCATTTAGGCCATTCACATTGAGAGTGATTCTTGATAGATACGTTTTTATTGACATCATGTTACCTTAGTGGTCTTTCTTTCTGTAGATTGTCTCCACATTTCTGTTCAATGATAGTTTAAGGATTTTTCCTTTATTATAGAACCCCCCTTAATATTTCCTGCAGTGTTGGCTTGGTGGTTGCATAGTCTTTTAAGCCTTGCTGGTCTTGGAAATTCTTTATCTCTCCATCCATTTTTAATGTCAGTCTTGCTGGATAAAGTATTCTTGGCTGCATGTTCTTCTCATTTAGTGCCCTAAATATATCTTGCCCGCCCTTTCTGGCTTGCCAGGTCTCTGTGGACAGGTATGACATTATTCTGATGGGTTTCTTCTGTACGTAAGGAGCTTCTTTGTCCTGGCTGCTTTCAAGAGGGTCTGCCTACAATTATAATTCTTCATTCTTACTATTAGGTATCTTGAGGACTTTCGAAAATCTATAATCTTGGGGGGAAACCGTCTGCTTCTAGTACATGAACCCTCGTTACATTCGTGAGATTGGGAAAATTTTCATGGACAACTTGTTCCACTATATCTTCTAGACTTCTTTCTTTCTCCTCCCCTTCAGGGATTCCAATAATTCTGACGTTGGAAAGTTTCATGGCATCATTTATTTCCCTGATTCTGTTTTCGTGGCTTCTAAGCTGTTTGTTCCAGGATTCCTCCTGATCCTTTCTCTGTTTGTCCTCCAGATCACTAATTCTATCTTCTGTGTCAGTTACCCAAGTTTTGAGAGAATTTAGATTAGCTTGTAACTCATTGAGAGCATTTTGAACATCATCCCAGGTGGCTTTCAGTTCTGTCCTAACATTGTGAACATCATCCCTAGTGGTTTTCAGTTTTGCCCTAATCAATTCCATTTGGTCATCCATGGCTTTCTCCAACCTAGCTATTGCCTGGATAATTGTTAGCCTGAATTCCCTTTCTGACATATTGTCTATGTTGACAGCCATTAACTCTGTTGCAGAAGGCCCATCCTCTGTATTTTTCTTCTGTTGGGCATTCCTCCTCCTAGTCATTTTGGTGAGAGATGGCTGAACGGATGTATCTGGATGTATGGACCGTGGTGCAGTCAGGGTGCACCCTGGAACTCTTCTGAGCAATCAGGATTCCCCACCCAAATGAGAGAAAAAAAGAAAAGTAAAAGAAAAAAAAAACAGAGAGAGAGAGAGACAGGAAAAAAAGGGAAGGTAAAAGAGAAGTCTCAGCCCAAATGGGCCCCAAGGTAAGATTTATGAAATATACAAACAAAAACAAACAACCAAAAAGACTGACAAAAGCATATGACAAGAGAAAAAAAAATATATATATAAGCAAAAAAAAGGAAGAACGTAGTCAAAAAGAACCCCAAGTATAAGATTTATATATTATCAAGTCAAACACAAAAACACAGAAACACTGGTGGAAGAAAAAGATGGGAGAGTGGATATAAATGCTCAGTGTGGGCAAGGAAGGTTATTTTGATTCTTCCTGGATGTATCTTGATATCTTTGTTAAAGGACTCAACTTTCCTAAGATAAAGGGGGATTAAAAATTGGTTTACCTATAGGGGTAGCATTGATTGGGGAAAGGGGGTTACTTTGAAATTTAACTCTATATGAATATTAGAAAATAAAAATGAAAAAGGAATAAACTAGACTAAACTAAACTAAAATTAAAAAAAATTAAAAAATAGAAATTCAAAAGAAAAACACAGGTGTATGTATCAAAAAGTTCAGGTTAGGAGGTTATTATGGAATTTAATATACTGGACATCTCACTGTGATGGTAAATAGATTAAAAAATTATCTCTATAAAAAAATGAACCAGAATAGTGGGAACGAGTTAAAAATAAAAGTTGTATCTATGAAATAGTTGTGGTTGTTCTCTTGTCGTCTTTTTTTTTTTTCTTTCCTGGTTGGTTTTCTGGGGGAGGGGCTTGCCACGTTGGTTTTCAGTCAATGATATTCCCTGAGTTAAGTCCTCCAGTCCCCCTCAAGGGGGTGGGCTCTGAGGAAACCGGTTTTTCAGGCTTTTGTTCTCTGGAGGTTTTTATGTTTGTTCGTTTGTTCTCTCGCCTTGATAGCTTTTGATGGTTTTTGTAGGTTTAGAGGAAAGCAAACTGCCCCCCGACCTTTCCCTTAGAGAGAAGCCTGAGTCTGCTCCCATGTGGGTGCTGCAGAGCTGCTGGCAGAGCAGGTTCCGAATTGCGGTCCCTGGGGATGCAGGATCCCCTGCTTGTACCCAAAACCACGAGAGCGGCAGCTGTCTGGGCAGCTCCAGACCACCAGAGAGGTTCCAAGCAGCAATCGCACATTGAGATTTTCTCGCTGGCCTGGGCTGGGAGTGCCTGGTCTTTCTGGGTCTGAGAGTACCCAGCTGGCACCTGCGCACACCTCTCTCAGGGGAGGCACGCGCATCTCAGGCTCTGATTGCATGGCGCGTCGTTCTGCCATCTGGCGAGTCTCCTAGTCCCTCACAGGAGCCGGACCCGGGTGCACTGGCGGCTCAGGGACCAAGACCTGGTTTCTCTGCTGCACTCTCTCTGGCTCAGTGCCAGGGGAGGCTGTTCTGGGTACAGGGACTTAAGCCCCTGTCCCTAACCGCCCCGATTCCCACAATTTCCCTCCGCGATCCTTTGCTCTTTTTGAGTGCTTTCAACCAGACTCCAAGTTAATGCTGGCCCCCAGATGCAGGGCACTCTTGTATTAGGGGTATTACTTTCCAATCGGTCGCCTCTGGTGGCTCCCTCCCCCTTTTGTTTATCTTCCGATATCAGTCCGATGTTCGCACTCCGCTTTACCTGTCCACTGGCATCTTCTGCCCCTGTAGAGATCCAGACGTGTATAATTCTGATCTCAGGCTGATTTCATGGGTGATTGGAGTTCTTTGGTAGGTAATCAGCTCACTTTAGGGTACAGGTTGAAATGGCGCCTCCTCCTACTTCCCTGCCATCTTGTCTCCCCCTGATTTCATTCTTTTTTATGGTTGAATAAAAATTGAGTAAAATTCCGGGGCGCCTGGGTGACTCAGTGGGTTGGGGCCTCTGCCTTCAGCTCAGGTCATGGTCCTGGGTTCCTGGGATCGAGCCCCGTGTCGAGCTCTCTGCTCAGCGGGGAGCCTGCTTCCTCCTCTCTCTCTCTCTCTGCCTTTCTCTCTGCCTACTTGTGGTCTCTGTCTGTCAAATGGATAGATGGAATCTTTTAAAAAAATTGAGTAAAATTCCATTATATGTACACACACACACACACACACACACACCACATCTTCTCTATTGACTCATCAGTCAATGGACATTTGGGTTCTTTCCATAGTTTGGCTATTTTGATAATGCTGCTATAAACATCAGGGCACATGTACCCCTTTGAATCTGTATTTTTTATACTTTGGGTAAATACCTAGTAGTACAATTGCTGGATTATAGTGTAGTTTCATTTTTAACTTTTTGAGGAATCTCTATACTATTCTCCAGAGTGAGTACATTGGTTTGCATTACATTCCCACCAACAGTGCAAGAGAGTTCCCCTTTTTCCACATCCTTGCCAACACCTACTGTTTCTTGTGTTGTTAATTTTAACCATTCTGACCAGTGTTAAGTGGTATCACATTGTGGTTTGGATTTGTATTTCCCTGTTGATAAGTGATGGTGAACATCTTTTCATGTGTCTGTAAGCCATCTGGATGGAAAAGTATCTAGTCATGTCTTCCAGGCAGGTTGCCTCTTAAGCCTTTGTTTATTCATTTATAAAATAGAGATAATAGCTATCTCAGGGTTGTTCAGTGTTCAGTACCTGTTACATAATAGCTACTTAATAGATATGAGCTACTTTTTCCTTGGGGCCTCTGAAGCTCTAGATTGTAAGCCTCAGGAATGACTGTGCGGTCTGGGTTTGGGTGCATAGTAGGAACTTTGTAGATATAGTGGAGGAGTGTATGTGTGCATGTGCACATGTGTGTGTATGTGTTGAGGGAAGATATAATTTATTAATAAGGAAGGACATTAGCAATATTAGGTCCTCCTTTCCTATTTCTATATCCAGGTAAATTCCTCGGCTCACTCCCCTACCTCCCTTGCCTACCCCCAAAGAAAATTTAAAAAGAAGAAAGAAAACCATCAGCACAACCTCATTAAGATATGAGTCAGCTTTACTGCCTCCCATCTCCAGTGGTGGGCATGCTGGGGTTCAGCTGTCAGCCAGAACCATTAACATTGCTAATGTCAGGGACTGGAAAACAATCTCCATCTCCTGGCTGGCCTCCCATTCCTACTACCCACTGCTTAGCCAAGAGGCCCAGAACACCAGGGGCCCCTTTGCTACTATACTGAGGTACTCACCCTGTTTCTACCCTTTTTCACATTCTCAACCTGTGCTATTGGTAAAGGTAATCATGACTAGCCTCTAATCAGGGCTGGGAAGAAGCATCTCAATACCCAGACACAGCACATCTTTGGATTAATGGATACCACAATACCTGCTATGTCTCCCTGAACATTCTTTCTTAGGGCATTGTAAATGGGACTCAGAACAGTGTGGACATATTTCTCGTTGCTAAAGATAAAAGAGTAACCCAAGAGAAGAAGATAAAGGAATTAAGCCAACACTCTCTACTTCCAGCCTTTAATTCATCCTGAGAGTAGAAAGGCACATGACATAATAGAGGGAAGAAGTGGCAGTAAACACTGGATTTGAAAAACTCATGGGTTTGGAGTCAAACAGACCTGACTCTGCTATTCACTAACTGAGCCTTCACTTCTTGGAACCTTAGTTTCACTATCTATAAAATGGGCCTAATTGTAAATGTATCACAGAGCTATTGTGAAAATCAAAGGGGATAATGAATATAGTTATTGGTATGTGGTAGTGCTCCTAAGTGATAGACCTGTTCTGTACCTCAGCAAAAGTACTTTGTGTAGAGAGATGCTGACATCATTTCTTGACTACCGCCCAAGTGTATTTCCTTGCCAGATCCTGGACACCTTATGTCTTTTGAAGTCAGGGACCATCTTAGTTTCAGTTTTGTATCCTCTGTACATTCAAGCAATGTTTTCCTTTTCTTTTCTAGGTGGTGAAAACTATTGGCCTGAGGGAAGTTTGGTTTTTTGGTCTGCAATACCAGGACACTAAAAATTTCTCCACTTGGCTGAAACTCAATAAGAAGGTAACTTCTTACCCACTGGTTGGGTTTGGAATTCATTCCTCCATCATATCTTATATTCAAGTGGGTAACATGTGGTAGCTGGCAAATCCAGGGCTGTGCTTTTCACTGGGTGGTCTATTGATCAGAATAAAGACAGAGGACTCAGCCAAGGTAGACAAGTGCTCTGTCTCCACTTTGACTTCTAACAGTGAGAATGGCCAGTGTCCAAGGAGGAAGAGACCCTTACCTTTTTTCCTGGGAGCTCTGTTTTAAATTTTGACTTGTCTTATACCATAGTCATTAATGGATTTTCAAGAGGGGATTGGCAACCTATTTTTTCTTTCCAAACTCAAGGGCTTTAGGAGGTTTGTTAAAAGGAGAATAACAGACTGAAGAAAAAAAAAGATATATGTATTAATAAAGTTTCTTCAGGTACTTATTTAAATTCCAGCTAGTTAGCATACAGTGCAATATTATTTTCAGGTATAATATTCTGTGATTCATTGCTTACATACAACACCTGGTGCTCATCACAAGCATCTTCCTTAATACCCATCACCTATTTAAAACCCATTCTTTCTTGATTTTCTATCTCAGTTCAACTCCAGATGAGATGATTTGAGTATAAGTCCATTCAGGCTCTTCATCTCCATCAGTGTCTCTGCAGGAACATGTCAGTCCTCCATCTCAATATCCTCAAACTTCCTAACTTTGTTGTTGGAGGTTTCCAGTGTTTTGTGTCTTCTGTTTCTGACTGTGTCCAGGGGATAAGTGCCTCACCTTCAGCTGGCAGAATCTTGTTTCCCCAAGAAGTGGAGACTTTTGCTGGACAAATGTGTTGCTGTTAAGAGCCAATTTCAGGCTTTAAAAGATAGTCTAGTTTGTTCTCTTGTCTAGCCAATTTCTAAGCCTCAATGATGCATACTAGTTTTTACTTTGCTAATTTATGGTATGGGGGGAGCTTAAAAGAGGAGCTTTCTTAATCCTAACCTCAAAATTTAGGGGCAGTTGGTATATTGCCAGATGTTGGTGGCTTGAAGGCTTATGACCATCAGTGGGTATAAGGTCATTTCAGGAAGGAATCCCCCAAAATAAGCAATTATGGGCATGGAGTTGGGTCCCCAGTGGAAAAAAAAAATGTCTCTTTTCTGAATTAACCAGAGCAGTTGCCACCTGGCTCTTCAGGATTACCCAAATTGATGACCTTTCAGTGTCTCTCCCCACCCTACAGGCAAAGAATATTTTTTTAAGAGCTGTAACCCCTTGCTGCTCCCAGGTGACTGCCCAGGATGTGCGGAAGGAAAGCCCTCTGCTCTTCAAGTTTCGGGCCAAGTTCTATCCTGAGGATGTATCTGAGGAATTGATCCAGGACATCACACAGCGCCTGTTCTTCTTGCAAGTGAAGGAGGGCATTCTCAATGATGATATTTACTGCCCACCAGAGACTGCTGTGCTACTGGCCTCCTATGCTGTCCAGTCTAAGTATGGTGACTTCAATAAGGAAGTCCACAAGTCTGGCTACTTAGCTGGGGACAAGTTGCTGCCACAGAGGTGAGGTGGTGCCCTTGGTCATCTGTCCTTGCATGGAGAAGGTCTGTGGCTGACCAGGCCCTGTTAAACAGGGACTGCCAGATCTGTTCTGTTCTACTAGGGTCTCTCTGAAGTTCATGTTATGCATACTGGTTTTTATTTTGCTAATTTATGGTATTGGGGGAGTGTTAAAAGAGGAGCTTTCTTAAGCCTAACCTCAAAATTTGGGGGCAGTTAGTATAAGAGACACATATTTGCATATGGCACCATACCCTTTTGTTTCTCTGTCAAAACAAAAAGCTTTTTTTCCTTCTCTTCTTTTGCCTGATTGCAGAATTGTATTGCTCTGGAAACAGGTGCTTATATAGATTACCAAAGACAGATTGACTCCTCCTACCCCAGTTCCATTTTTTTGTCAATCCTTTTCACTGATTTAGACCTCTTATATCAGAGGTTCACAGGAAGGACAGAGAAATACCCAAGCCAGGGATGTGGGGGAGCTCCAACTGTATTTTAATATCAATAACCAGTGCACAGAGCTTTCTGCTTTTTTAAACTTCAAAGCTGAATGCTCTCAAACACACATTATTTTTTTTTAGCATCACAACAACACACAAAATGAATAAGGCAGGCATTATCTTTATTTCCTGTCTAAGAAAATAGAGCAGAGTGCTCACTCTGACTTGCCAGACCTCCTACAGCTCATTTGAGGCAGAGCCAGACCTGGGACCCTAGTCTTTTGAATTTTTAACCCTGGTTTTTTTCCTACTGCTTCCAGTGGCCATTTTCCTAAGCTTGTGGATGGAAGAAAAAGTTCTTCATTCTGGGAGCCTCAGTCCCATTGGAGCTGTGGCATATGTACAACTTACCTGAAAGTATTAGGGATAATGATTGTTCTCTGGAACTCTACCTGAGTCACTGCTTTGATGTCTGAGATGACATATTTAAAACAAGTCTTGTTTACGATCTAGTAGATCTTGTTTATGATCTAGTAGATCCAGTAGATCTAGTTAAGCCTCTTTCTTCTAAAGTCATTTGGGCTGAGTTCTCTGTTCTGGAGCGACATGCTGTAATCTCATCCCTGAGAAATTTTCTCATAAATAAAAACTATTTGTCCCATAAGGATCTAGGAGAGAGTGTCATGCCTCCTCCATGAGGCCCATCTCTATTCTTAAACCCTCAAGTCAGCACAGAGTCTTGATACATTCCTGCCCTACTTGGAAATCACAGCATATTATTGGATTTTCTGGTTAAAACTACAAAGGAAGGTGTTTCCATTGTCTTTCTTTTCCACCCATTCTTGTATTTCTCCTACATCTCAGGCAGTTCCCTGTGTCTGATTAATACCTCCTGCTACAATTTCAGTCTACTTCCAGTATGATCTTAGTGGGCTGGCTCTGTATCTTTTTTGCATCAATCCCTCAGAAAGTTAAGTGGGCTTCCCTTTACTTGCTTTACTCCTGCATTTGGGCTTTGTGCTTGAATCTACTATCTGTTGTCTTTCTAGGGTCCTAGAGCAGCATAAACTCAACAAGGACCAGTGGGAGGAGCGGATTCAGGTGTGGCATGAGGAGCACCGGGGCATGCTCAGGTAATATCACCCTAGCAACTATGTGTATTACTGCTTTTGTAGGGAGAGTGAGAGTAGGTTTTGGTCGAAAGAGACAAAGGACTAGGGGCACTTGAGGATGTTGGGGAGAAAGGGACAGGAATGCAACTTATAGGGGAAATTAGAGATAGAAGGCAAATAAGGATCATTATGAAACTGTATTTTTTTAATGATGGCAACTGATAGCCCAAACAGTTTTGACCATAAAGAAACTGAAGGGACCTCTGGATCCCTAGGGAGTTTCTAGAGTACTAGGCACCCCTCCACAAGAAAGAAATGGGCAAGGAGATCTCTAAACATGGCAGATCTTTTGGTGTTGTCTAGTTGGGGAATGAATCTTATCATTTTGCCATCATCACACCATCTGGGTTCTGCTAAGAATGTTAAGATACTTCAATGCAGCTAACATGCCAGAGGCCAGCAAGGGTCGGCCCACCCTTGTTACCCTTGGGAACCTCAGATCCTAGGCTCCTGTCAGCAGGTTTTGTTTGACAATGTCATGTTGTGCTCTAATTTTCATCATCTGCTCACCTTCTATCCCCTTTCCCTCCCCTAATGGCAAGATTCTTGTCAAAAGTGCAGAGCAGATAGGCTATCTCCCTGGGTCTGATTCACAGGCTCCCCTCTATAATCCCCCCAAATCTTTTATTTAGGGAGGATGCTGTTCTAGAATATCTGAAGATTGCCCAGGACCTGGAGATGTATGGTGTGAACTACTTCAGCATCAAGAACAAGAAAGGCTCAGAATTGTGGCTGGGAGTGGATGCCCTAGGTCTCAACATCTATGAGCAGAATGACAGGTATAGCTTAGATTTCTCTTAGTTTATTTGGGCCACTCTGACACCTAGTACTCATCACGAAGTAGGACTGTACCTCCTAGGTCCCAACTGGGTCCCACTTTTTCTTTTTCTACCTAGTTTAGATCAGCCTAAATGATTGCATAACCTCCCAGGCCTCAAAATCTTGCATTGACCAGACTTGCACCATCCACTATGGTAGTCACTGGCCACATGTGGCTATTAAGCTCTTGAAATACAGCTACTCTTAAATTGAGATACACTATAAGTGTAAACTATACACAAGACTTTGAAGACTTAGTGTGAAGAATAGAATGATGAATGTCTCATTAAATACTTTCTAAGATATTAATTTATATGTTCAAATGATAGTCTTTTAGGTATGTTGGGTTAAATGAACTGTTATTATAGTTACTCCCACCTGTTTATTTTTTACTTCTTTTCTTTTTTTAAAATTTATTAATGTTTAATGTATTATTTGTTTCAAGGGTACAGATCTGTGAATCATCAGCCTTACACAATTCACAGTGCTCACCATAGCACATACCCTCCCCAATATCCATTACCAAGCCACCCTATCCCTTCCCTCAACTCCCCTCCAACATGTGGCTACTAGAAAATTTAAAATCTCATTATTTTTCCATTGGACAGCATTACCCTAGCACCAACCTTGTCAGGATTTGTAATTAATCCCACTCCCATATGATGATTAAATGCTTTTTGGCCTACATTCCCTCTTTCTATAGACTTTTCTCATTTTCTTATTTTTCCCCTTGGTCTGCTCTTGGTGAGGATGGATGTAATAAATGATTGTTCCATGTAACTTCTGAATCTTGGAGCTCATTGTTTACATTCTCCCCAACTGTTACAACCTTGGGTGGAAGAGTCCCAGTAAAACAGGGGTGGAGATTCTTGTGAGAGATTTTCACAATGTTCCTGCCTCAACAAAAAATACAATAAAACTGAGGACTCTGAGAAACAAACTGAGGGTTTTGGAAGGGAGGGGGTGAGGGTGGGTGAGCCTAGTGGTGGTTACTAAGGAGGGCACGTATTGCATGGAGCACTGGATGTGGTGCATAAACAATGAATTTTGGAGCACTGAAAAAGTAAAATTTAATTAAAAGAATACAGTAAAACAAACCTCAGAGTTTGGGACAAGAAATAATAAGTTGGTTGTGGTATCAGGAGATCCTTTTTGCACCCTCAAAGCTGGCAACTGACCTGGTAGCTTGTGATAACACTGGCTGAGCTAGTAATGAATCTACCTCCTTAAGGAAGAAGTTGGGGGTGCAGAGGGCAAACCACCAACCCTCTATGTTCTTCTTGTCTTTCCATGGTCCTAATGTTGTTCTCTACAGACTGACTCCCAAGATAGGCTTTCCCTGGAGTGAGATCAGAAATATTTCTTTCAATGACAAGAAATTTGTCATCAAGCCTATTGACAAAAAAGCCCCGGTAAGTGATTCTTCCTACTGGACAAGACAGGTACTTGCCAAGACCTGGATAATGCTAGGAGCAAACATGTCACTGTATGTTTCTCTCATTTTTCTGGATTTTTTTTTTTTTTTTGTATGTGTGCGGGGCTAGGAATAGGAGGCACAAAAGGAGATTGGCCCTGGAAGGGGTTATTGATGACAAGACATGACAAGGAGACATCCTGTAGCTGGTGCCACCCTGGCAGATGTGTGTTAGGAGAAACATAGATGAGGGAGAGCCACAGGCAGTCTAAGTACTTCCTCTCTGCCACTGTCTTCTGCTGCCCTGATGCCGTGGGGTGGAAACAGAGAGCACATCTTATTTTTTTAAAGCCTGTAGGCTCCAGAAAGGGAAACTGTTGATATACTTGATTTATTTTTAATTGTGGAGAATAGACAGAACCAGAAGTCCAGATCCAAAGATGATCTTTGAAACTTGCTCTTTGGTATAACTTTACTGCTGTCCTCTCAAGACTTATCTCCAGGGCAACCCAAGAACAAGAAAGGGCTTTGGGTCTAGGCATTCCTCTAACATGCTCACCACAATTTTTTACTTACTTAGTTGCCTGTGGTTGCTAAGACTGGAAAGCTGGTGATTGAGAGTAAGATAGAAAACAGAAAAAGGTCTTATATTTTGGTGTACCTCATGTCCAATAAGGGTCAAAGGCCATGCTGAGATAGACCCTTCTCATGAGGCCTCAACAATTCTTCTCCAGCTGTAAGTTCTCTGAACTTCTGCTGCTAGGTACTTTATATACTTTATCTTGTTTAATGTTCAACAACCTTGTCAGGTAAGTAGTAGCATACGTGCTTTATACTTGTGGAAATTAAGGTTCAAAGAATTGGAGTGATTTGCTCAAGATCACACAGCTAAAAAATATAAATCTGGGGTTTATATATACATTATCTGACTTCTAAAGCCTGTGCTTCTTCCACTGCACACTAAGCCATATGAAACAGTAGTAATTTGGGTTTCATGGCGGAAGAACTGGTAGTTAGCCCATTAATTGGTAACGTTGGTCCAATGATATTTACAGTAACAAATAAGCAAACTAGATTCTTGTGTGTGTTTTTTTTTCCTTTTCTTCTTCTTTTTTTTTAAATTGCTGCTGTGTTCAACTTCCATTGGAAAAAGTTAATTAACAAAGACAGCTGAGATCAAAGGCTTATTTTTTTTAATGACAGCCAGAGCAATCAGTGTTCAAATTTATGTATTTATGTATGTATTTACAATTTGCATTATCCCAAAAATGATTTAAGAGGCTGTGTCTAGGATATGCTTTTAGGAGGATACAGAAACAGTCCAGCTCCCCCCACCACCATACTGTATATACCAGCATATTATACAGGGATTATTGGGCCTCTAAGAGAGACCCCTGAGATTTAGCAAGATCCCTAATTAGCAGATAGGTTCCGTTTCTATCTTTCAATTAGATTGATGATATTTTAGGATGTGATGTTTTCATAAGCAAAGGTTGAAAGAAATTGTGGTTTGGTGGAAAGAACACTGGTTTCAGAGTCCAGAGGTCTGGGTTCTAGTCCTGGGTTTGCCACTAGTCTGCTGTGTTACCATGGACAAGTCACTTCACTGCTCTGATAATTAACCTTCTTATCTGTAACATGAGAAAATTGGGATAAATAACCCTTTCAGTGCTTTCAAAAGGCAGTAGCTCACTTTTATCTGTCCTTCCAAACTCATTTTGATTGTTGGTTTCCTATCAGGACTTTGTCTTCTATGCTCCCCGGCTGAGGATTAACAAGCGTATCTTGGCCCTGTGCATGGGGAACCATGAGCTGTACATGCGCCGCCGCAAGCCTGACACCATTGAGGTACAGCAGATGAAGGCACAGGCCCGGGAGGAGAAGCACCAGAAACAGATGGAACGGTAGGTTCTGTGGCACTGGAGTGGAGGTTGGAGGCTAGGGCAAAGAAGCTTCCCAAAAGTGTTAAGATTGATAAAGGAAAGACATGGAACCATCCTGGGATGGGCGGAGAGAGAGCGAGCTGTACAGAGTTATCACCTCTACTATTAAGTCTCAGGCATCACCTTCCCCAGGAAGCTGACATCAGAAGCCTAGGATTTTAGAGGCTTATGGGGGGAGGGGTATTTCATAGTTCCATATTGTCTCTGATCCTCATGCCATTGCTTTTCTAGTCAGATTCTCGGTTGCTCCAGGCTATCTGACCAGTGTAGTGGCATTAACAGAAAGCTCCATGCACATTTAAACATGGACTCTGTAGGAATTTCTGAGTGGAATTGGGGAGAGCCACCAGAATTTTCCTTATGTAACTCCCTTGTTACTGAAAGTGTAGCAAGGCTCAGCAACAGTGACATCAACTTGAGAACGTATTAGAAAGGCAGAATCTGACACCCTACTCCAGACCTTCTAACTCAGAATCTGCATCTTAATTAAGATACTAGGAGATCAGTTCTCCAAAGAAGGTATGCAAATGGCCAGCAAACATGTGAAAACATCCCTAATCATCAGGGATATGCAAATCAAAACTACAGTGAGGTACCACTTGGTAACTCACTAATATGGATATAATAAATAAATACAGAAAATAAGAGCTGTTGTCAAGGATGTGGAGAAATTGGAACTCATGTACATTGCTGGTGGAAATGTTTCAGCTACTATGGAAAATAGTTTGGTGGTTTCTCAAAGAGTTAAACATAGAATTACCATATGATCCCACAATTCCACTCCTAGGTATATATTCAAAATAATTGAAAACAGTACATGTGGGGCACCTGGGTAGCTCAGTGGATTAGGCCTCTGCCTGGCTCAGGTCATGATCTCAGGGTCATGGGATTGAGCCTGGCATCAGGCTCTCTGCTCAGCAGGGAGCCTGCTTCCCCCCGTCTCTCTGCCTGCCTCTCTGCCTACTTGTGTTCTCTGTCTGTTATAAATAAATAAAAATCTTTAAAAAAACAGTACATGTACACAAGTGTTCATAGCAGTGCTATTTGCAATAGACAGAAGGTAGAAATAGACCTAATGGCCTGCAGATGAATAGATACACATTGTATAGCCATACAATGGAATAGTATTCAGCCATAAAAAGGAATAAAGTACTGATACATATTACAATGTGAATGAACCTCTATAACAGAATGCTAAGTTAAAGAAACCAGACACAAAATTTCATATACCATATGATTCCATTTATATGAAATATCCAAAATAGATAAATGTTTAGAGGCAGAATGCAGGTTGATGGTTATTAGGGGTAATGGGGAGGAGAGGTAAGAAGAAACTCACTTATGGGTATATGGTTTTGCTTTGGAGTGATGGAAATGTTTTGGAACTAGATAGAGGCAGTGAATGTACATTATGAATGTACTAAATGCCACCAAATTGTTTGCTTTATAGTGGTTACTATAATGTAAATTTCACCTCAATAAATTATTTAAAAAATAAGATCCCAGGTGATTCCTGTGCATGTTAAGGTTTGAGAACAGTGTTATAGTAGATACTCTGTCATAAAGAGTTTGGAACCTCAGGAGGCTTCTAAATGTAGTAGCCTAGAAAAGGAGTCCATATTTGAGAGGTTAGACACCAAAGTTCTTATTTATTCAGAAAAATTTTACTGAGATTGGGGAAGTGTACAGAGCTAGATCTGGCAAGAACCTGCCCTCAAGGATCTTATAGTCTGGTAGGAGAAAGAGGAAAAAAAATATATACATAACTGTTCAAGGTACAAATACCCTGTCATTTTTTCATTCAATAAATATTTAATGAGCAGTGAAAAATAAAATAGACAATAATCCCTGCTATCAGGAATCTGACATTCTCATGGAAAGAGACAGAACAAATAAGGAAATTATATAGTATGTGAGTTGGTGAGAAAGTACTGTGGAGAAAAATAATAAAGAGGAGGGATGGGAGAATATAGGTCAAGTATTCTGAGGGCTCAGAGAAAGAAAAAATGCCTAGCCCAGGGTGAAAAGGCAACCTCCTAGAAGATGCATTGGGGCAAAAAAAAAAAAAGTGAATACTTGTTTTAGATTTGCAACAAATTCTGAGGGAAAAGAGCCTAGAGCTGGGATTTAGAGGGCCTGTAGAAGCCATAGAGCTCAGTGGACTTGAAGCACAGTATCCCAACGCAGAGTCAAAACTTGACCCTATAACTATGAGGTAGATGGGCAGGACTTATTAGGCCATTTTACAGATAGGAGTGCTGAGAACAAGAGCAAAGAAATGACATAGTTAAGTTCACCCACTGGTTACCCACTGGTGAGCAGTGGAGCTGGGAGTCCAGGTTAGATCCTGACTCTGGAACAAATGACAGGCCTGGGTGTACTGACCAATGTGGGGCTATGATGTAAGGACAGGATGTGGGGATAAGGGAGCGTGGTCCTAACTCACAAGCTCAAAGTGTCTTAGATGGGTAAGGGCTGAGGGTCCAGGCCCAGAGAACCTTGGGGCCTTTCCATGTGACCTATTCCATCCTTTCTCTTTCCTTAGTGCTTTGCTGGAAAATGAGAAGAAGAAGCGTGAAATGGCAGAAAAGGAGAAGGAGAAGATTGAACGGGAAAAGGAGGAACTGATGGAGAGGCTGAAGCAAATTGAGGAACAGACTAAGAAGGCTCAGCACGGTGAGGCTTAGAGTCGGTCACCTTGGAGACTGGGTTTTCCTAGAGCCTAACTCTGAGCTAGAGGCTCTTCTGCCTGAGCTGCAGACTCAGGCTATATAATCCATATGTGGCTACAGATAGATGAAAGACGGGGCAAGAGGAAGAGTTCCCAGAGCTTTCTGCCAGCTGTGCCCTGGGGTGAAGCATTTCCAGGAAGGAAGCTAGGTGTTCCTTCCATGTCTGCATATTTCACTATCTTTCCCCCTTCTTCTCTTTCCAGAACTAGAAGAACAGACCCGCAGGGCCCTGGAGCTTGAACAGGAGCGGAAGCGTGCCCAGAGTGAGGCTGAAAAACTGGCCAAAGAGCGTCAAGAAGCTGAAGAGGCCAAGGAAGCCCTGTTGCAGGCCTCCCGCGATCAGAAGAAGACTCAGGAACAGCTGGTAAAGCTACAAAATGAGCTAGGATTGTGGTAACTGAATTTTCTTCCCTGTCTGCCTACCTATTCACAGTTACCCCTGCCTGCAGGGCTGGCTCCTTCCATCAGGGTGCCAATCAACAGGTCCCCAGCAGATAGTTGATTCAAAAGCAAGCTGCAGAGTCATTGATGTGGCCCAGAAAGCTTTGCAGTCTTCCCTAACCCTTACTTTTATTCTACTTTCTTAGCCCTTGGGGATCTGTGCTGATGACCTGACAAAGGAAAGGGAGGGAGGAAAGAAGCAAAAAAATTTACACTTAATTGACTACCTACTGTGTGTTATAAGCATGCTAACAACTTGTCCTCTTCCCTTACTTTCTTATTTCCTCTCCCAATAATCCTATGGGATTAACCCACATGGGATACTATGCCCAGTTAAGGAAATTAGGACTCAGGGAGGTTTAAGAGACTTGTCAAAGATCACACAGTGTGGCTGGGTAAGGCTGAGAACCCATTTTTGGCTCTCTTTGAAGGGTTTGTTCACTAAAATTGTATGTAAAACTGTATCTAGGCACTTTTCAGGGGAATAGAGTGAGCATCCTTACTTTCATCTTTATTACTTCTGTGACTCAAAAGTTAAGATCACGTGTCCCAAATTCCTTGATATATGTTCTTTCCCTCTACTGTTTGGAGTGTGAATGCAGGAACTAAGACCTATTTACCAGGGAGAAGTTTCCTCTAGAAGATAGATGTCCAAGATGTGTCCAAGATGAGAGGGTGTGCATAAGGTTTTTTTTTCCCTTGTTCAGATTGCCTTGTGACACTATAGCATCTTTCCTATACTTGTCCTGGGAGGAGTCTTAGTGGAGTCCTGAGCATTCCAGGAAAACAGGAAGGGGTCTGGCACTTCAGACAGTGACACATTGCTTTCCAAAGCTTTATGAAGGCCCTAAATATGCAGTGGGGCAATAGTGTATGCATGAGAGAAAGAGGGGAAGGGAGAGAGGAAAGGTGGGGAGAGGGAGAGAGAGATGAGGAAGAGAGAAATTACATGTTTGTGTTCAGGAAGTCTGTAGTCTAGGTGTGGATCTCTGACTTCTAACAAAATGATTTGGAGTTAAAAAGAATAGTAAATCTGAGAATAGGAGTGGTCTTCCAGGCGTCCTGGAGGAGATGTAGTAAAAAGAGCCTCCAGAATAGCAAGCAAGTGGAACAGCAGGTTTCCTATTGGTTCCCCAGTGGAACTGGGGTTGAAGATACCTAGGTCCTGAGGACCAGAAGGCTCAGCTCTCACAAGCTTCCAATTTATCCATAGGCCTTGGAAATGGCAGAATTGACAGCTCGAATCTCTCAGCTGGAGATGGCTCGACAGAAGAAGGAAAGTGAGGCTGTGGAATGGCAGCAGAAGGTGAGACACAGTGCCCAGAGTAAAAGCCTTATGATAAAGGGTAGGTTTCAGTTCCTTAGATTCCTCAGATTTGGGCTCCTTATTCTTTCCATCCTTCCTTGACAGCAGGCATCATGGGAGAAGGAGCTCAAGGCTTTCTCAAATACTTCCCAGAATTCTCCAATACACCAGGGAAGTCAGTAAATTGTTCCTATTACACAGATGCAGAAACTAAAGGCAGACAAAGTGACTTGGCCTACCTGGTGCCTGCCTCCTGCTGGGCCATTCTATGCACTTGTAGGATGCCACAAATTAGCCTGATCTGACTTCTGGTTCTTCTTGCCCTCTATTACCGGACAGGCTCAGATGGTACAAGAAGACTTGGAGAAAACCCGTGCTGAGCTGAAGACTGCCATGAGTACACCTCACGTAGCTGAGCCGGCTGAGAATGAGCAGGATGAGCAGGATGAGAATGGGGCAGAGGCCAGTGCTGACCTGCGGGCTGATGCCATGGCCAAGGATCGCAGTGAGGAGGAACGTACCACTGAGGCAGAGAAGAATGAGCGTGTTCAGAAGCACCTGAAGGTATTCCAACAGGGCCAGAGGGTCAAAGATACCATGTACATTCCTTATATCATTATTGGGTTAGGAAGAGGAGCCTGTCTCAGTGGGGTATGGGAGTCTGAACCTTTCTCTAATGAGAGCTTAAGGATAAGCACCCATCACTTATCATTCAGAACTTGGGCCACCTCCTCCTTTTGTTTTTTGCCCTATACTCCATTTTTCTCTTGTATCCAGAAAATACCCTGACCCAATTTCAACCTGAATCTTTGGTACATTTTTCTACTCTCAGAGAATACCTGCCATTAGTCCACAAAGTTTGTGGATTTTTCTTTTTTTGATTGTTTTATTCTTGCCCCACTGCATTTCCAACAGGGCTGAAAATGGCCCTCAAAAATATGTGTATGTGTTTGTATGTAGAAAGAAAGGAGTGAAGGTGTGTGTGTGTGTGTGTGTGTGTGTGTGTGTGTGTGTGTAGAGAGAGGCGGGGGGAGACAGAGAGAGAATGAATCTGATGAATCTGCTTAAATAAGAGGAGGTAAAGTGAGAGCAAGCCATTAACCCCTCATCCCCTTACACCCTCACAGGCCCTCACTTCAGAACTGGCCAATGCCCGTGATGAGTCCAAGAAGACTGCCAATGACATGATCCATGCTGAGAACATGCGACTTGGCCGAGACAAATACAAAACCCTGCGTCAGATCCGGCAGGGCAATACTAAGCAGCGTATTGATGAATTTGAGTCCATGTAATGGTCACCAAGCCTCTAAGGACCCCTCCTCCCTTCTTCCTTGCCCCCCCACTCCTATACTCTTGCCTAACTCACATTGTGCTGAAGCGACTAACTAGAGCAGCCCTGGAGTCATGCCAAGTCTTCAGTGCCCCTATGGGACCAAACCTAGCCCCTCAGCCCTCACTCACCTCATTGGGCAAACAAATGGCCCACTATAGTGCCAATTGGACCCTCTTTTCCCTCTATGTCCATTTTAATCTAGATTGCTAGAAGAGACCACTTTTGTAGCTTAGAGGCACTTCCCACTTGATTGGGGAAATACCCCCACACAATACTGTTCTGTTGGACTTAAGCGTGCTATAAGTTGAAAACTAACCCCCATCCCTGCCCCACAACTTCTTTCCTTTTCAGGGTCCTGTGATTTGCAGAATTAGAGCATCATACGGTTTACAGAAGGAGGTAGGGCCCTGGGTGTATGCTCTAGGATACCAGCGAACTTAGGATTAGACCTTCCAATGTCCATTTCTTCTAGAGTTATTTAGGCTTCATAATGATTGGAAGTGAAAAAGATGTCAGTCATTCTTCTCTATACCTCCCAGATTGGACCTGTTACAAAATCCTTCTAAGTCTTGTCCCTGAGTTCAGGAATTCAGATTTTCCCCACAGTGAGATGGGAGGAGAGAGTATCTTCAAGAGACTTCACCAACGTCTTAGAAGACTATTGCCCATTCTATTCAGGCAGGGCTGTTTAGAAGATCCTCCCCAATGCCTTATGGGAGCCTAGGCTTGTTTCAAGTGAGCTCTATAGGAAGAGGTATCCCTTACTATTATTCTGGGTTTCTCCCTTCTTGGGATCTGCCCCTCCCCATTCCAATCCCCAAATTCCCTCCAGCTAGAATAGTAGGGATGTTTACCCAAAAACCTAGCCATCCCATCCAGGACCCTTGCCAGTGGGGGTAAATGTTCACACTGGGCTTCAGAGAGCTGTTGGGGGCTCTGGTCTGGTCCCTTCTACACTCTAACCCCTTTTTCTCAACACAGGAGCAACCTCCTCCTCTCCTCTGTTTCATGTGTGCTCTTTTTTTTTTTCCTACCAGTATTATATATTCTAGTGGCATCTAATTCAATATTGATTTCTGTGTTTCTTGCTAGTGCATCCTTAGAAGATATTAGTTTTGAGGCAGGATCATTTTGGCCTCATTTCCTTACCATTCCCACATATGGGGGGAAGCATATACTAGGAAGCATATACTATATTATAAAAGAATATTTTGCCAGAAATATTATTGTAAGAAGCTTTCAGTATTAGTGATGTCATCTATCACTATAGGTCATACAGTTCATTTTTAAAGTACTTGGTATTTGGTTTTATTGTTCTTTTTATTTTCCCTTCTCCCCAGAGTTCAGTCCCCAAAGGGTCATACTGTTCCTCCATGGCAGTGCCCCTAGCCCAGAGCCCTTGGCTTCAATCCCTTCCTGACTCCATCCTGCCTGACTTTGGGGAGTCTTATGTGCATTGCTGTGAATTATATTGACACTCTTTTGGTGATAGGCCCTATACTGGCTAAATTCAAACCTGGAATTGTGGGGTACTTTAGCTGCCTTAAGGGCAATAATGCACCCACAGGGAGGCTGGGGAGAAAGGTTAGATTTTGTATTCGGTTTTTTTTTGTGTGTTTTTTGGGAGTTTTTAAAAATTGTTTTTGGAAGGATTTATGCTCAACCCATGTTCTATTTCAGTGCCAATAAAATTTAGGATGACTTCTCTGTGACTTTATTTTTGTTGTGGTGTGAATAGTGGCTATAAAATACTACACTATAATTTCCATTCTGTAGACCACCTTCCAATCTTTGGGCTCATTTCATCCTCATTTCAGTCCTATGGAGAGCAGATATGACTGTCCTCATTTTATAGAGGGGCCAAGGGAATTGAAAAAGAAGAGTAACTGCCAAAGGGCACAGGACTCTCTTAATCACCTATGCCCTTTCCACAGCTCCAGGCTAATTTTTCCAGTGTAGGTGGGCCCTGCATTGACCATGTAATGCTCTGGGGCTCACTTGCACTTGGGACTTTGGAGTTGCTTGTGAGAAATGGTTTGTATCTCTAGATTCCTCCTGGGATAGTTAGGCCCTGCCCTGCCTTCTTGTCAGGAAATCTTCCAGGCTTGCCTACTTCCTACTACTAAATTTTTGCAGTACCAGTGAAGGTCAGAAAAATTACCTTGAGCCCTGTTGTAAAAGGCAGTGGGGAGTAGAGTGTGAAGTGAAATGGAATATGTACAAAAGCTGCTGGGAATTACTTTATGGCTTATAAAACATGTCTATTTTGTAGCCTAAATGGGGTTATGTCAGTTTACCAAATGAGGAAACTGATACCCAGATAAGATTTCTCGGCTCTCTTGAACCTGACACATTATCTCACTCACCAGTCCCCATCTTTGTGAACCAACACTTGCAAGGAAAAGTAAACTATGTATTCTGTGAACTTTAAATCCTTCACAACAAACCTTTGAGCCAGGGAACCTGAACTTGTCTGCACATTGGAATTTTAAGGTTGAAAAGCCCAGACCACATCCTCAGATCAAATTACAATCTGTAGTAGTAGGATACAGACCAGTACACTTGGTGATTTCAATGTGTAGATAGACTCGGGAAACACTGCTCTGAAGACATACTATTTTTTAACACTTCTTAAAATTTTTAAATTTCATTTTAATTTCAGCATAGTTAACATGTAGTGTTACATTGGTTGCAGGTGTACAATACGGTAATTCAACAATTCCACATATCTCCCAGTGCTCATCACAGCAAATGTACTCCTTATCCCATCCCTCGTTTCACCCACCCTCCCACCACCTCCCCTCTGGTAACCTAACAGTATGTTCTCTATAGTTAAGAGACTGTTTCTTGGCTTGTCTCTTTCTCTCAATCTTTCCTTTCCTTATTTGTTTTAGTTCTTAAACCCCACACATGAGTGAAATCATATGGCATTTTTCTTAGTCTGACAGACTTATTTCATTTAGTATTACATTCCCTAGCTCCATCCATGTCATTGCAAATGGCAAGATTTCATTATTTTTTATGGCTAAATAATATTCTAGTGTATATGTGTGTGTGTGTGTGTGTGTGTGTAATATATCTCATTTCTTTATCCATTCATCTATCAATGGACACCTGGGCTACTTCCATAATTTGGCTATTGTAAATAATGTTGCTATAAGCATAGGGGTGTAATTATCCCCTTACATTTTTGGGGGGTATTGCTGGTATTGCTAGTACTGCTATTGCTGGATCATAAGGTGTTTCTATTTTTGACTTTTTGAGGAACATTCATAGTTTTCCACAGTGGCTTCACCAGTTTGCATTCTCACCAACAGTGCAAGAGGGTTCCATTTTCTCCACATCTTTGCCAATACTTTTTTGTGTTTTTGAGTTTAGTTATTTTGATAAATATGAGGTGGTATCTCATTGTAGTTTTGCCTTGTACTTCCTTGATGACAAGTGATGTAAGCATCATTTTGTATGTCTGTTGGTGATCTGGTTATCTTTGGAGAAATGTCTCTTCATTTTTTGTGCTCAATTTTTAATTGGATTATTTGTTTTTTGAGTGTTGCTTTATATATGTTCTTTATATATTTTGGATGCTAACCCTTTATCAGATACATCTTTTGCAAATATTTCTCCCATTCAGTAGATTGCCTTTTAGTTTTGTGGATTGTTTCCTTCATGGTGCAGAAGTTGTTTTTTTTTTTTTTAAAGTAGTCCCAGTAGTTAATGTTTCTTTTATTTCCCTAATCTCAGAAGACATACCTAGAAAAATATTACTAGGGCCAATGTCAGTAACATTACTGCCTGTGCTCTCTTCTGGAATTTTATGGTTTCAGTTCTCATATTTAGGTCTTTAATCCACTTTGAATCTATTTTTGTATATGGTGTAAGAAAGTGGTCCAGTTTCATTCTTTTGCATGTAGCTGACCAATTTTCCTAGCACCATTTGTTGAAGACACTTTCCTAAGCCTACTAGATAATCTTTCCTGCTTTCTCAAATATTAATTGACCATATAGTTGTGGGAACCTTTCTGGGTTTTCTATCCTGTTTCATTGATCTATGTGTCTATTTTTGTGGCAGTACCATACTATTTTGATTACTACAGCTTTGTAATATAACTTGAAGTCTGGAATTGTGATACCTCCAGCTTTGCTTTTCTTCTTAAACGTTACTTTTGCAATCAGGGATCATTTGTGGTTCCATACAAATTTTAGAAGTGTTTGTTCTAGTTCTGTAAAAAATGATGTTGGTGTTTTGATTGGGATTGCATTTAATGTGTAGATTGCTTTGGGTATTTTAAACATCTTAACAGTATTTGTTCTTCCAATCCATGAGCATGGGATATCTTTCATTTCTTTGTGTCATCTTCAATTTCTATCATCTATGTTTTATAGTTCTCAGAGTATAGGTCTTTCACCTCTTTGGTTAGTTTATTCCTAAGTATCTTATTATTTTTGGTACACTTGTAAATGGGATTGTTCTCTTAATTACTCTTTCTGCTGCTTCATTATTAGTATATAGAAATGCAACAGATTTTTTTATTATTAACATATAATGTATTATTTGTCCCAGGGGTGCAGGTCTGTGAATCATCAGGCTTACAAATTTCACAACACTCACCATAGCACATACCCTCCCTAATGTCCATAACACAGCCACCCCATCCCTCTCACCACACTGTCCTCCAGCAACCCTCAGTTTGTTTCCTGAGATTAAGAGTCTCTTACAGTTTGTCTCCCTCTCTGATTTTGTCTTGTTTCACCTTTCCCTACCTTCCCATATGATCCTATGTCTTTTTCTCAAATTCCTCGTATCAGCAAGATCATATGATAATTGACTTTCTCTGACTTATTTTGCTAAGCATAATACCTTCTAATTCCATCCATGTCATTGCAAATGGCAAGATTTCATTTTGATGGCTGCATAATATTCCATTGTAGATCCATTCCATTGTAGATCCATTCATCTGTTGAAGGACATCTAGGCTCTTTCCATAGTTTGGCTATTGTGGACATTGGCTGCTGTGGACATTGGGGTGCATGTGCCCCTTTGGATCACCACATTTGTATCTTTGGGGTAAATACACAATAGTGTAATTACTGGGATGTATGGTAGCTCTATTTTCAACTTTTTGAGGAAGCTCCAAATTGTTTTCCAGAGTGACTGCACCAGCTTATATTCCCACCAACACTGTTGGAGTGTTCCCTTTTCTCCGCATCCTCACCAACATCTGTCATTTCCTGACTTGTTAATTTTAGCCATTCTGATTGGTGTGAGGTGGTATATCATTGAGGGTTTGATTTGTATTTTCCAGGTGCCAAATGATGTTGAGCACTTTCTCTTGTGTCTGTTGGCCATTTGGATGTCTTCATTGCAGGAATGTCTTTTCATGTCTCTGCCCACTTGTTGCCTGAATTATTTGTTCTCTGGGTGTTGAGATTCATAAGCTCTTTATAGATTTTGGGTACTAGCCCTTTATCTGATATGTCATTTGCAAATATCTTCTCCCATTCTGTTGGTTGTTGTTTGGTTTTGTTGACTATTTCCATTGCTATGCAAAAGCTTTTTATCTTAATGAAGTCCCGATAGTTCATTTTTGCCCCTGCTACCTTTGGCTTTGGCAATATTTTTAGGAAGAAATTGCTGTGGCTGAGGTCAAAGAGGTTGCTGCCTGTCTTTTCCTCTAGGATTTTTATGGATGCATGTCTCACACTTAGGCCTTCATCCATTTTGAGTGTATTTTTGTGTGTGGTGTAAGGAAATGAACCAGTTTCATTCTTCTTCATGAGGCTGTCCAATTTTCCCAATACCATTTGTTGAAGAGACTATCTTTTTTCCATTAGACATTCTTTCCTGCTTCATCAAAGATTCATTGACCATAGAGCTGAGGATCCATTTCTGGGCTCTCTATTCTATTCCATTAATCTATATGTCTGTTCTTGTGCCTGTTCCATATTGTCTTGATGATTGTGGCTTTGTGATAGACCTTGAAGTCCAGAATTGTGATGCCATGAGCGTTGGTTTTCTTTTTTAACATTCTTCTGGTTATTTGGTGTCTTTTCTGGTTCCATACAAATTTTAAGATTATTTGTCCCATTTCTTTGAAAAAAGTTAATGGTATTTTGGTAAGGGCTGCATTAAATGGGTAGATTGGTCTAGGTATATAGACATTTTCACAATATTTTTTCTTCCAATCTATGATCATGGAACATTTCTCCATTTGTGTCTTCCTCAATTTATTTCATGACTCTTCTATAGTTTTCTGATACAGATCATTTACCTCTTTGTTTAGGTTAATTCCCAGGTATCTTATGGTTTTCGGTGCAATTGTAAATGGGATCAACTCCTTAATTTCTCTTTCTTCTGTCTTGCTCTTGGTGTATAAAAATGCAACTGATTTCTGTGCATTGATTTTATGTCTTGACACTTTACTGAATTCCTGTATGAATTCTAGCAGTTTGGAGGTGGAGTCCTTTGGGTTTTCCACATAAAGTATCATACCATCTGCAGAGAATGAGAGTTTGACCTCTTCTTTGCCAATTTGGATGCACTTTATTTCCTTTTGTCGTCTGATTGCTGAAACTAGGACTTCTAGTACTATGTTGAATAGCAGTGGTGATAGTGGACAGCCCTGCCATGTTCCTTACCTTAGGGGGAAAGCTCTCAGGTTTTGAGGATCATATTTGCTGTGGGTTTTTCATAGATGGCTTTTATGATATTGAGGTATGCACCCTCTATCCCTACACTGTGAAGGGTTTTAATGAAGAAAGGATGCTGTGCATTGTCAAGTTCTTTCTCTGCATCTATTGAGAGGATCATATGGTTCTTGTTCTTTCTTTTATTAATGTATTGTATCACATAGATTGATTTGTAGATGTTGAACCAACCTTGCAGCCCAGGAATAAATCTCACTTGGTCATGGTGAATAGTCCCTTTAATGTACTGTTGGATTCTACTGGCTAGTATTTCAATGAAAATTTTTGCATCCATGTTCTTCAGGGATATTGGTCTGTAATTCACCTTTTCGACTGGGTCTTTGTCTGATTTGAGATCAAGGTAATGCTGGTCTCATAAAATGAGTTTGGAAATTTTCTTTCCATTTCTATTTTTTGGAACAGTTTCAGGAGAATAGGTATTAATTCTTTAAATGTTTTGTAGAATTCCCCTGGGAAGCTCTCTGGCCCTAGGCTCTTGTTTGTTGGAAGATTTTTTATTATTGCTTCAATTTTCTTACTGGTTATAGGTCTGTTCAGGTTTTCTATTTCTTCCTGGTTCAGTTTTGGTACTTTATAACTCTGTAGGAATGCATCAATTTCTTCCAGCTTGTCTAATATTATGGCATATAGTTGCTCATAATATATTCTTATAATTGTTTGTATTTCTTTGGTGTTGGTTATGATCTCTCCTCTTTTATTCATGATTTTATTAATTTGGGTCATTTCTCATTTCTTTTGATAAATTTGGCCAGGGTTTTGTCAATATTATTAATTCTTTCAATGAACCAGCTCCTACTTCCATTGCTCTGTTTTATTGTTCTTTGGGTTTCTATTTCATTGATTTCTGCTCTGATCTTTATTATTTCTCTTTCCCTGCTGGGTTAAGGCTTTATTTGCTATTATTTCCCTAGCTCCTTTAGGTGTAGGTTTAGGTTGTGTATTTGAGACCTTCCTGGTTCATTGAGAAAGGTTTGTATTGCTAGATACTTTCCTCTCAGGACCACCTTTGCTGTATCCCAAAGATTTTGAACAGTTGTGTTTTCATTTTCATTTGTTTCCAGAATTTTTTCGATACTTCTTTAATTTCCTAGTTGACCCATTCATTCTTTAGTAGGATGCTCTTTAGCCTCCATGTATTTGAGTTCTTTCCAACTTTCTTCTTGTGGTTGAGTACTAGTTTCAGAGCACTGTGGTCTGAAAATATGCAGGGAATGATCCCAATCTTTTGGTACCAGTTGATGCCTAATTTGTGACCCATGGTGTGATCCATTCTGGAGAATGTTCCATGTGCACTAGAGAAGGGTGTGTATTCTGTTGCTTTGGGATGGAATGTTCTGAATATATCTGTGATGTCCATCTGGTCCAGTGTGTCATTTAAGACCTTTATTTCCTTGTTGATCTTTTGCTTAGATGATCTGTCCATTTTAGTGAAAGGGTTTTAAAGTTCCCTACTCTTATTGTATTATTGTCATTGTGTTTCTTTGGTTTTGTTATTAATTGGCTTATATAATTGGGTACTCCCATGTTAGGGGAATATATATTTTAAATTGTTAGATCTTCTTGTTACACAGACCTTTTAGGTATGATATAGTGTCTTTTCTCTTGTTACACACTTTGGTTTAAAATCTAATGTGTCTGACATAACGATTGCCACCCCAGCTTTCTTTTGATGTCCATTAGCATGGTAAATTGTTTTCCACCCCCTCACTTTAGATCTGGAGGTGTCTTTGGGTCTAAAATAAGTCTCTTACAGACAGCATATCGATGGGTCATTTTGTTTTATTTTTGTTTTTGTTTTTTGTTTGATCCAATATGATACCATGTGTCTTTTGATTGGGTCATTTAGCCCATTTATATTCAGGGTAACCATTGAAAGATATGATGTTAGTGCCATTGTATTTTCTGTAAGGTGACTGTTACTGTATATTGTCTCAGTTCTTTTCTTATCTATGTTACTTTTAGGCTCTCTCTTTGCTTAGAGGACCCCTTCCAATATTTCCTGTAGTACTGGCTTGTTGTTTGCAAATTCTCTTAGTTTTTGTTTATCTTGGAAGCTTTTTATTATCCTTCTATTTTAAATGACAGAGTAGCTGGATATAGTATTCTTGGCTGCATAATTTTCTCATTTAGTGCTCTGAATATATCATGCCAGTCCTTTCTGGCCTGCCAGCTGTCTGTAGATAGGTCTGCTGCTAATGTAATCATTCTACCATTGTAGGTTACAGACCTCTTGTCCTGGGCTGCTTTCAGGATTTTCTCTTTGTCTCTGAGGTTTATAAATTTTACTATTAGATGATGGGGTGTTTACCTATTTTTATTGATTTTGAGGGGGGGTTCTCTGTGTCTCCTGGATTTTGATGTTTGTTTTCTTCCCCAAATTAGGGAGGTTCTCCACTATAATTTGCTCCAATATACCTTTTTTTAAAGATTTTATTTATTTATTTGACAGACAGAGATCACAAGCAGGCAGAGAGGCAGGCAGAGAGAGAGAGGAGGAAGCAGGCTCCCCGCTGAGCAGAGAGCCCGATGTGGGGCTCGATCCCAGGACCCTGGGATCATGACCTGAGCCGAAGGCAGAGGCTTTAACCCACTGAGCCACTCAGGCACCCCTCCAATATACCTTTTGCCTCCCTCTCTTTTTCTTTTTCTTCTGGGATCCCAATTATTCTGATATTGTTTTGTCTTATTGTTTGTATTATCTTTTGAATTCTCCCCTCATGGTCCAGTAGTTGTTTTTCTCACCTTTTTATTCTCCATCATTTGATCTTCTATATCACTAATTCTCTCTTCTTCCTCATTTATCCTAGCTGTTAGAGCATCCATTTTTTACTGTGCTTCATTAATACCTTTCTTGGTTTCAACTTGGTTAGATTTTAGTTGTCTTATTTCTCCAGAAAGGGATTCTCTACACTCTTCTGTGCTTTTTTCAAGCCCATCTATTATCTTTACAATTGTCATTCTTTTTTTTTTTTAAAGATTTTGTTTATTTATTTGACAGAAAGAGATCACAAGTAGGCAGAGAGGCAGGCAGAGAGAGGGAGGAAGCAGGCTCCCTGCCAAGCAGACAGCCTGATGCGGGGCTCAATCCCAGGACCCTGAGACCATGACCTGAGCCGAAGGCAGAGGCTTAACCCACTGAGTCACCCAGGTGCCCCTACAATTGTCATTCTTAACTCTAGTTCCGACATCTTACCAATGTCCATACTGATTGGTCCCTAGCAGTTGGTACTGCTTATTATTTCTTTGAGGTGATTTTTTTTTCATTTTGTCATTTTGTCCAGAGAAGAGTAAATGAATGAAATAAAATGCTAAAAGGGTAACAACAACCCCAGTAAAATATACACTAAACAAATCAAAAATTACCTGAAACCAGGGGGAAAAGGGAAGGAAAAAAAAGGATAGCATCAGGTTGATGACTAGAACAGAGGCACACACTAGATTTTAGTCATGGTTTGGTCTGTTAGAAGAAAATGCCTCCCAAAATTTAAAGAAAGAAAAACACATATATACAATATTAAGGGTAAATTCAATGATGGGACAGAATATGACTGCAAAGATGAAAATTTAAAAAGATTTAAAAAAATGAATTGATAAGATCAGAAGTTGGTTGTAAAAAGAAAGAAAAAAAAATTAAAAAGAAGAATGTGATCAGGCAGGAGACTAGAACAAAGCCATATACTATACTTAGGGTATATTTTAGTCTGTTAGAAGAAACTGTATCCTCAAATTTTAAAGAATGAAATACACACACACACACACACACACACACACACAAATAAGGTTAAATACAATGAAGGGATATAATATGACTGTAAAAATGAAAATTAAAAAGGATGTTAAAAAATGAATTGAGGGCACCTGGGTGGCTCAGTGAGTTGAGCCTCTGCCTTTGGCTTGGGTCATGATCTCAGGGTCCTGGGATCGAGTCCCGCATTGGGCTCTCTGATCAGCAGGGAGCCTGCTTCCTCCTCTCTCTCTCTCTGCTTGTCTCTGCCTACTTGTGATCTCTCTCTGTCAAATAAATAAATAAAATCTTTAAAAAAATAATTGATAAGGTAAAATGTTGCTTCCAGGGCACCTGGGTGGCTCAGTTGATTAAGCAACTGCCTTTGGCTCAAATCATGATCCTGGAGTCCCAGGATTGAGTCCTGCATCAGGCTTCCAGCTCTACAGGGAGTCTGCTTCTTCGTCTGACCTTCTTCCCCTCATGCTCTCTCTCACTGTCCCTCTTTCAAATAAATAAATAAAATATTAAAAAAAATAAAATGTTGCTTTCAGAAAGTGGTCACTTTGCTGTTCATAGAATTTCTGTTATTCTTTTTGTTGATCTCCTGTTGAATTTGCAGGTGTTCAGAATGGTTTGATAATTGTCTAGTTGAATTCCTGAGATCAGACAAATTTTAGGTCTCCTACCTCTCTGCTATCTTGCTCCTCCCTCCAAACTGGACATTAAAACAAAGACTGTAACAAGGGATAAAGAAGGGCACTATATCATAATTAAGGGGACAATTCGGTAAGAAGATATAACAACTGTAAACACTTATGAAAAAATAAAACAAAATGAAGTCAGAGCGAGAGAAAAATCCATAAGAGACTCTCAATCCTAGGAAAGAAACTGAGGGTTGCTGTAGGGGAGGGGCATGGGGGGATGGGATAACTGGGTGATAGACATTAAGGAGGACATGTGATGTATGGGTATTGGGTATTATACAAGATTGATGAATCACTGACATCTACCTTTGAAACAAATAATACATTATATGTTCATTGAATTTAAACTTAAAAACATAAAAAAAAACCAACATGGTGCACCCAAGATGGGAGCACATAAATACACAAAACAGTTAATAACAAACCTAAAGGCACTAATTTATAACAATACTAGGGGACATTAACACCCCACTTACATCAAAGGACAGATCCTCTAAACAGAATATAAAGAAGAAAACAATGGCTTTGAATGACACACTGGACCAGATGGACTTAACAGATATATCCAGAACATTCCATCATAAAACAGCAGAATACACATTCTTCTTGAAGGCATATGGAATTTCTCCTGAATAGACCACATACTACAAAAACACAAAGAAGATAAATAACATGCTACTAAACGGTGAAGGGGTCAATAGGAAATCAAGAAAGAAAGAATTTTTTTTTAAAAAGTACATGAAGACAAGTGAAAATGAAAATACAATAGTCCAAAACCATTGGGCTGCAACAAATGTGGTCCAACAGGGAAGTTTATAACAATACAGACCGACCTCAAGAAGCAAGAAAAATCTCAAATATCTAACCTATTTTTACACTTAAAGAAGCCTCAGAAAGAATGATAAACAAAATGTAAAACCACCAGAATGAATGAAATAATAAATTCTAGAACAGAAACAAATGATGTGGAAACAAAACAAAACAAAACAAAACCAGTAGAATAGGCCAATGAAACCAGGGGGTGATTCCTTAAAAATTCAATAAAATTGATGAACATCTAGTCAGACTTATCAAGTAAAAAAGAGAAGAATCAAAGAAACAAAATCATAAATGAGAGAGGAGGAATAAAAACCAGCACTAAAGAAATAAAACCAATTATTGTAAGATATTATAAAAAACTATATGCCAACAAATTGGACAAACATGTAGAAATGGAAAAAAAAATCCTAGAAATATATTTGAACAGACCAATAGAGAGCCAAGAATTTAATTCAGTAATTAAAAAACTCCCAACAAAAAAATAAACAAAAAACTCCAGGACCAGATGGCTTCACAGATGAAATCTACCAAACATTTAAAGAAGAATTAAAACTTATTCTTCTCCGTGTTATCCCTTATGCTCCACAAATAAGTGAAACCATATGATAATTGACTCTCTCTGCTTGACTTATTTCACTCAGCATAATCTCTTCCAGTCCCATCCATGTTGATACAAAGGTTGGGTATTTATCCTTTCTGATGGAGGCATAATACTCCATAGTGTATATGGACCACATCTTCCTTATCCATTCATTCATTGAAGGACATCTTGGAGGACATGGGGAGATGGAGAGGAGAAGGGAGTTGAGGAAAATTGGAGGGGGAGATGAACCATGAGAGACTATGGTCTCCGAAAAAAAATCTGAAGGCTTTGAAAGGGAGGGGGGTGAGAGGTTGGGGGAGCCTGGTGGTGGGTATTATGGAGGGCACTCCATATAGGTATTATGCATGGAGCACTGGGAATAAGTTTTTTTTTTAATTTAATTTCTTTTCAGTGTAACAGACTTCACTGTTTATGCATAAACAGTGAAGTCTGTTACACTGAAAAGAAATTAAATTAAAAAAAACTTATTCTTCTCAAGTTATTCCAAAAATTAGAAAAGATATAAAAACTTCCAAATTCATTCTATGAGGCCAGCATTACCCTGATACCAAAATCAGATAAAGGCACAATTAAAAACAAGAAGTACAAGTCAATATCCCTGTTGAATGTTGATGCAAAAATCCTCAAAATGATAGTAGCAAACCGATTCCAGCAAGACATTTAAAGAATCACTCATCAGGAGCAAGTGGGATTTATTCATGGGTTGCAAGTATTGTTCAATATTTGCAAATTAATTAATGTAACACAGCACATCAATAACAAAAAGGATAAAAACTGCGTGACCATTTCAATAGACACAGTAAGAAAAATTTGACAAAATACAACATCAATTCATGGTGAACCGCCTCTACAAAGTAGGTTTAGAGGGAACATATTTCAACAAAATAAATGAAATACCCACAGCTAACATCATCCTTAAGGGAGAAAAACTGACAGCTTTTTCCCTAAGCTCAGGAAAAAGACAAGGATATCTACTCGTATCACCTTTGGTGAACATAGGAATGGAAGTCCCAGACAAAGCAGTCAGAAAACAAAAAGAAATAAAAAGCCTCGTAAAGAGGGGAAAAGGTCACCATTTACAGATGTCACGATTCTCTCTATATAAAACTCAAAAGACTCCACCAAAAAATTGCTAGAACTAATAAACAAATTCAGTAATGTTTCAGGATACAAAATCAATGTACAGTAATCTGTCGCAGTTCTAGTCACCAACAACGAAGCAACAGAAAGAGAAATCAAGGAATCGATTCCACTTAAATTGCACCAAAATGATAAGGTACCTAGGAAAAGAACCTAACTAAAACACGAAAGACTTGTACTCTGTAAACCATAAAGCTCTGATTAAAGATGTTCACAATGAGAAAAATAAATGGAAAGACATTTCACACTCATGGATTAGAAGAACATGTATTGTGAAAATGTCTATACCATAGGGTCATTTGCAAATATCTTCTCTCATTCTGTGGGTTGCCTCTTTTTTTCTTTGTTGACTGTTTCCTTTGCTGTGCAGAAACTACAAAGGGCTAATATCAAAGATCTATAAAGAACTCCTCAAACTCAACACTCAAAAACACATAATCACGTCAAACAATGGGTAGAAGACATGAAAAGATACTTCTCCAAAGAAGCCATACAAATGGCTAACAGACACATGAAAAAATGCTCAGCATCATTAGCCATCAGGGAGATTCAAATGAAAACCACATTGAGATACCACCTTACACCAGTGAGAATGGCCAAAAGTAACAAGACAGTAAAGAACAAGTGTTGTAGAGGATGTGGAGAAAGGGGAACCCTTTTACACTTTTGGTGGGAATGCAAGTTGGTGCAGCCAATTTGGAAAACAGTGTGGGGATTCCTTAAGAAATTAAAAATAGAGCTACCCTATGACCCTACAAATGTACTACTGGGTATTTACCCCAAAGATACAGATGTAGTGAAAAGAAGGGCCATCTGTACCCCTCAATGTTCATAGCAGCAATGGCCATAGTCGCCAAACTGTAGAAAGAGCCAAGATGCCCTTCAATGGATAAATAGATAAGGAAGATGTGGTCCATATATACTATGGAGTATTATGCCTCTATCAGAAAGGATGACTACCCTAGTTTTTTATCAACATGGACAGGACTGGAGGAGATTATGCTGAGTGAAATAAATTAAGCAGAGAGAGTCAATTATCATATGGTTTCACTTACTTGTGGAGCATAAGGAATAACACAGAGGACATTGGGAGAAGGAGAGGAGAAGGGAATTGGGGGAAATCAGAGGCGGAGAAGAACCATGAGAGACTATAGACTCTGAGAAACAAACAGGGTTTTGTAGGGGATGTGGGTAGGGGGTTGGGTGAGCCTGGTGGTCAGTATTAAGGAGGGCACATATTGCATGGAGCACTGGGTGTGGTGCATAAACAATGAATCTTGGAACACTGGGAAAAAAATAAAATAAAATTACAATATTAAAAAAAAAGAAAACTAAAAATATAGTGCTACCTTATGTCCCAGCAATTGCATTACTAAGTACCCACAGAATACAAACAGTGATTTGAAGGGGCACATGCACCCCAATGTTTATAGTAGCAAAGTCCACAATAGTCAAAATATGGAATGAGCCCAGATGTCCATGGACAGAAGAATGGATTAAAAAAAAAAAAGAATGTGCACGTGTGTGTGTGCATGCTCGCGCGCGCGCGCGCACACACACACACACACACACACACACACACACACAGTGGAATATTACTCAGCCATCAAAAAGAACCAAATCTTGCCTTTTGCAATGACATGGATGGAACTAGAGGGTATTACACTAAGCAAAATAAGTGAGTCAAAGGAAGACAAATACCATGTGATTTCACTCATATGTAGAACTTATGAAACAAAATAGATGAACATAGGGGAAGGGAAGGAAAAATATAATAAATTGAAGATAAAGAGGGAGGCATAGAGTGAACCAGAAGAGACACTGAACTGTAGAAATAAACTGAGGGTTGCTGAAGGGGAAGCAGTTGGTGGGAAGGAATAACGGTGATGGGCGTTAAAGAGGGCACTTGACGTAATGAGTACTGGGAGCTCTGTGCAACTAATGAACCACTAAATTCTACCCCTGAAACTAATAATACAGTATATGTTAAGTAAATTGAATTTAAGTAAATAATTAAAAAATGGTGTTCACCAGTGCCTTTGTCCCTGGAGTTTTAGCAGTTCCTTGCCTGTTTGGGGATGCCCTCAGCTTAGTAAATGATTTCCTTCACTTTTATTCTAGTTGCCCTTTAAATCACTGTTTTTACACTGTACAAGCAAATCTGTACACAGACCCTTTAGAGATATCCCTCACTATGTACTTCACGTCATTGCATTGTGGGTGAAGTTCCTATCATTACCATGTCTCCGTCTCTCCTACTTCTCTCTTTGTGGTCCTCTATCATTTGTTGTTCAGAAGCTGTTCAATTAGCCTTCAGTTTTTCATGAGGAATTGCTCTACATAAAAATGTATATCCATTGTGTCTAAGAGAATATGTGAACTCAGGATCTTCCTATGGCACTAACTTGGGCTCTACCATTTTTTAAAACTCTTTTTTTTTTCTTTTTGTTGCTCTGTCCAGATGAGTTCCATTGTTTTGTCTTTCAGTTCGCTGATTTGTTCTTTTGCTTCATCCAGTCTTCTGTTGAACTCTTCTAGTGTACTTTTCAATTTAATTATTGTATTCTTCATCTCTATGACTTCTGTTTGGTACTTTCTCATATTTTCTATCTCTTCGGTGAAGTTCTTATTGTGTCTATCCATTCTTCTCTCAAGTTGGTGGCACATCTTCATGACCACTACACTTAACTTTTTTTAAAATTACTTGTTTCTATTTTATTAAGGCCTTTTTCTGAGATTTTGTCTCATTTTTTTTTCATTTAAAACATTCCTTTTTCTCATTTTATCTGTTTGTCTGTGTTTGTTTCTATGTATCAGGTGAAATAACTACCTCTCTTAGTCTTACATAAGTGGCTTTCTGTAGGAAATGATTTGTGAGCCCCAGAAATGCATTTCCCTCTGGCTGCTAGACTTATGGGCATATACTCAAGAGACATTCCTCATGTTGGCTGCATACACATGCTGGCCATAGTGGGGCCATGTCTGTGGTACAGGAGAGTGAGGGGTCACTCATTTGGCTGTGGCATGGCTGCATTATAGGGGATATGGGATGTTTGCCCTCACTAGCAGTAGTGTGACTGCAGCATAGACGGGGTGTGAGCCACTCACTTGGTGGCTGTGGCACAGATGTGGCATGGATGGATGAGGCTTGCCCAGTGGCACTAGCATGTTAAAGAGAGATTCCCAAAATGTTGCCTGCCAGCCCCAGAATAATCTAGGTAGAATGAGATCTCAAAAAAAAAATGGCATCAAACCAACATTTCTTTTTCTAGCTAGAGTCCCAACAGGTTCTTACCCATGTTAAGATTAATAAGTGGGTCTTCTTCACATATATTCTTGGCACTTTTCAAACTACTGCTTTTGTTCTGGGTTTTGGGATGATTGAGACTGCACATGAACCCTAAGAGCAGGTTCTTCATTCCCTACAGTACTATGGCTCTCCTGGACATATTCCTATTTGTTTCTAGAGGCAAACATTTTTGGGGACTATCTTTCCATTGCAGAATCCAAGGGCCGCAGTGCCTTATGTCAGGAAACAAACCCCTTGCTCCTCAGGGAAAAGTTCCATGTTTTTAAGATTGTTCCTAATTGTAGGTTGCCACATTTTGGGTGGGATTTTTGGCAAGATACCTATCTTGATGTAACCCTTTTATCTTTTGTTGTGGAAGATGCACCACAAACTTGAGAGAAGAATGGATGCACACAATAAGAACTTCTTTTGAAGTGGTGTTTATCTAGTTTCTGGGACTTCTTCAGAGTAATTATTCTGTATGTACCTGTAGATTTATTTTGTCCATGGGAGGAGGTGAATTAAGTATCTTTGTATATTACCATCTTGTCTCAGTTTATTCATAGGGTTTTAAGGCTACTAAGCTCTGCTTTAGGTTTTATGATACCAGTCTAGGAGTGCACATGATAGAATTCCTAGGAAACCCCTCCTTGGCTGGGATACTGACTTTCATCGCCAAGTCCCACTTTGAATTAATGAAATAGTGACAGAATTAAGACTAGGTTCCAGGTCTTTCTTTCAAAGACTCCGTATGAGTTGAGAGACAAACTTTGTTATTAGCTTGTTTCTCTGTAACTTGGGTATCTATAATGATTGCAGAGATGGCCATCTACAACTCCAATGCTTTGCAGTGGTTTTACCAGGCAGTTCAACACTGTGACTGGTAAAGGTGCTCAGCAAAGTCTACTGAATAGTACCAAGCAGCATGTGGGACAGAACAGCAGGATAATGAGGTATGTGTCCATGGGAGATTAAGGCAGGCTTTATACCCTCTTCCCCATTGTCTGATCTCTTGGGAACAGTTGGGGAAATGAAAGTGTGATTGTTGTTTGGTTTAGAAAGTGATCTTTAGAGGGAAGGAAAAGAGTATGTATCATTGAAGGTGTGTGCATCTGAGGAAATGTCAATAGGAACACTTTAGGGTTGTGCAGACAGGAATAGAGACCAACACATGTTTCCTCAATAGGTCTTATGGAATCTGAGGAAGGGAGGCACTTTTGAAGATTCTACATGGTGAAAATAAGAAGATCTTTATTTCAAAGCTTAGAGTATAAACAGAGCAGGAACTTTATTGTGTCTTGTTCACTGTTATGTCCCCAGCACCTAGAACAATATCTGGCACATACTAGGTGCTAAATAAACATTTGTTGAACAAAATTGATGAATTTTAGATGTGGAAACTGAAGGACAGATTTACCCAAAGTCACACAGTGAAAGAATTGTGGGGGCTGGTGGTTATGAGACCCTAGGCTTCCACTGTACTAACCTAAAGGTCCCTTCAAGTCCCCCTCATAACCTGACACAATTCTCCCACACCCCCTTTTTAAGAAAAAAATCTATTTTTTGTTGTTGTTTTTGTTTGACATAAAGGTGATCATGCTTATTTTGAAAAATATTTTAAAAAATAAATTAAAATACCAATGCCCAATTACTGTTAATATGTTGCTGAATTCCCTTTTAGTAATTTCTTTTCTACATATATGTACTCGTAATGTAGGTCAATCTTATCTCTCCCTATTCAAAAAAAAAAAACATTATGCTCCAATAAATTGCAACACTTGTTTCTCTAATGTGTCTTTTATTTTCCCATTTCTATTCTTTTGCCCATGAAATTCCTTCAATCTGTTGCCCATCTATCTGTGTTTATCCTACCTATCTCCAAGATTCTTATTAAATGCTACATTTTTCATGACAAACTTGATTTTTCATAATATTACTTCCATTTTGTTTCTTACTCTGTAATTAACCCCCTCACCCTATGCCCTACCTTACAAGCATGAGCAGTTTAAAGCTTAGTCTCACACCTGACTCCACTTTTTCTCTCCCAACAACATATCACTATATCTGGCATATACTAAGTGATCTGTAAAGGCTGAATGGGTTCAGCCATGGTTTAAAAAAATTGTCAGGTGCAGAGATGCCTGGGTGGCTCAGTCAGTTGAGTGACTGTTGATTTCAGCTCAGGTCATGATTTCAGGGTTGTGGGAGGCCCATGTTGGGCTCGACACCCAGAAGCCTGCTTGAGGTTCTCTCTCTTCTTTTCCTGCTGCCCCTCCCCCCTAAAAATTATCAGGCACATATTATGTACCAGGCACTGTTCTAAGCACTTTACATGCATTAACTCATTAATTTCTGAAAACAATATTGTGTGGTTGGTACTATTATTATTTCTGGTTTTTTTTTTTTTTTTAGATGAGAAAACAGAATGATAGAGGTAAGTAATTCCTCTTGCAATGTCATACTATAGAGTGGTCAGGGTCATACCCAGGCTATTTGATATTAGGATCTATACTCTTAACTGTTATGCTCTGCTGCCCCCAAAACAATTGTCAAATTGGGATATAACCATATTGATCAATTGATTGATCAATTGATATAGATATAGATACAGATACATATATACACACAGATATATAAATTCTTATGGGATGGACGCCAGGAAAAAGCTCAGATAGTAATGAATACACAAAGTGGCAGAATAAACACAAAACACCTTCGTGCAACAACAGTTTTATTTATAGATTTGGAGAGGGAAAATAAACTTAAAATAGCATGGTTATATCAAAGATAACAAAACTTGGATTAATATTTCATACACAACATATGGTTTGTGATGGGAATTAAAGTGGGCATGTGATAAGATGAGCACTGGGTGTTATATTCAACTAATGAATCATTGAACATTATATAAAAAATAATGATTGGCTACTTGAATTTAAATAAAAAAATTAATACACAACATCAATGTTCCAAAAAAATTGGCTTGTAGTTACCTGTTTTGGGTTGCATCCTCAGGGACCCCCTGGAAGGACAGAACATTTCCTTCAGCTTCTTGGAGTATTTAAGAAACACTGGCTTAGAGGGCCATAGCAAGAGGGATAGTGGATGTCAATGGTAAAGGTTGTGGGCAAAGAAATGTTGGGGATCACAGTGCACTGGAATGGTGGTAATTAACATGACACCTCAGGTAGAAGCAATGACAGTCCTGATAGTGGCAATGATTCCACCAGTCATTATGATGGTAAAAGGTAGAATGAGAACAGTGAAGATGAAAAGGACTGATCAGAGTAGTTATGACAGTTACTTAGTTGTGTTCCAGTTTTTTGCCAAAGTCGGGATCACCTCCAGAATCAAACTGAATTAGGAGTGGTTATTTGCTCTTCCCCCATTTAAATTATAAGGCCCCATTTAGGAAGTCTCAGCCGTTTTGCAATCTCCTACCATTTCTCCTGAAAGCTTGCTCATGACTTCATGAAGTTCCTTCTCTATCTGGACTGCCTGCCCCCTTTACACCCAATTCTTCCACCTCAAATTTATGTGAAGCTGTTTTCAAGACTCAATTTTTAAAGATTTTTATTTATTTATTTGACAGAGATCACAAGTAGGCAGAGAGGAGGCAGAGAGAGAGAGAGGAGGAAGCAGGCTCCCTGCTTGAGCAGAGAGCCCGATGCGGGGCTCGATCCCAGGACCCTGAGATCATGACCTGAGCCGAAGGCAGAGGCTTTAACCCACTGAGCCACCCAGGCGCCCTGTCAAGACTCTGTTTTAGAATCTCCTTCCACAGTCCCTTCCAGCCAGGTGGACTCAAGTAATTCTGCCTTTGTGCTCCCATAACACTCTTTATTTAAGACTTGTCACAGATTGGATAAGTGTCATCTTCTACTCTAGACTGTCAGTTTTTACTGCATTTTGCCTTTTATCAGCCGTGGGATGTGGGAGAGAATGAAGATGTATCAGTAGATTATTCTTTCCACTGTAAGATTGCAATTTGATCCCAAATCATTAAACAAGCAGGTAGTTATACTGAAGACTCAGAAGCATATGAGATATCTTAGAGTTCCTTGACAGGTGGGTTAATAGATTTGGAGATCTTTAAGGAATAATTTCAGCCCAAGAGTTTATAGCAATCATGCCTACACTGGGATGGTCATTTATTCATTCATTCAACATGTATTTATTGAGCCTTAAGTAAATCCAAGGGTGTGCTGACTGGCTCATAAAAATACAGAATGAGATAGTCTGCTCCCCCCTAGCACCTGCCATATGTCAGTGCCTATATACTAACTGAATGCTCACTTGGTATGAAGGAATTAACTTTTTCTATATGGTACCAAAGGGTTAGAATTTAAAGCTGTAGGGAAGCAGATATCAATTTAACACAATGGAGTACTTTCTAACAGAGAGATGGTTATAATCAGGACAAACTGCCTCAGGAGAAAAAGAGTTAACCATCACTGGAGGTATACCAACAGAAACTGGGGCCTTAAAGTAAATATCCAAGGTTCATTTGAGCTCTGTTATTCTGTCCTTAGAAAGAGCTCTAAGTTCCGCTTGCTTATACCGTAACTGCCCTTTCAAATACCTTTTGACCCCTAAATAGTCATCTGGCCATAGGTCTTTCTTTTATTTACTGTTCTCCTATTCCTTTATTTACAGTTTCTGATTTCTCTTTCTCTCCATTTCCCTCCCATTCCCCAATCTTGAATTAGGGGTGAAAATGGGTGGCAAAAAGCATTTCCTTTATGTGAATTCACAACAGAGTGTCCTAATTTGACTGTCTGGTATGGAGCTTTATAGTTTGTAAAGCACTACCACATGTATGGATCTGTTCAAGAGAGACTTATTGAGCCCTTCTATGTGCTGGGCACATAATTTTGTGGTATCCTCACAACCCTGCAAAGTAAGTTGAGGGAGCCCAAGGCCCAGCTTGGGACACTGGACTCAAATCACTTAGCTCATGAATAGTGTCAGAGAAAATTAAGCCAACATCTCCTGGCTCTCTCCCGTCTTATCAGCTGGCTCCCAGATCCAACCCTACGGAGGATGTCGTTCTTCTCCCAAAGGAGAAAGGGAAAAATAGAGATGCTTAGAGGTAAACTGGTTCACAACCACCCACCAGTTTTTTTTCTGTCCCTAGAAAGAACTTTGGGTTTCTTTTACCTGTACCTCCACCTCACCACTCCCAAGTGCCTATTGGTCCCTGAGGTGTACCTGAAACTTAGTCCTTCTTACTGTTTTGCGTCTGGCAAAACAGAAAGCAGCCAAGCAGCCTATGTGGCCAGCTTTCAGCTTTGTGGATGGCCAAAGAGGGTGATTTTGGAGTCTTTTGTTCGTGGACACAGAGTTGGAAGCCTGAATGGTTTCAGGATAGCAAAGTTGCAGGCCCTAAAACCATTTACACCACAAAAGAAGTCTCCTACAGAAATTTAAAGGACTGAATCCTAATACTGGAGTTGGGAACAGGGAACTGTCCACTGTCTGTCCGGGCCTTGCCCAAACTGCCCCCATCTCCTACCCGACTTTCCTCTCAATCCCCGTATCTTCCTACCCGACATTCCTCTCAATCCCCATATCTTCCATGCTGAAATCACCTTAAAATAAAAGAAAAATTAAAATTAAAAATCAAAATATGCAGAAAAGATCAAGTAGCTACATTTCAGGTGGTGATCAAACTAAGGGGGAGAAAAGCATACATCTACTGACACTTTCATCCACCTGTTCCATCTACCCCTTGTAATTCGAAGTGGCAACATAAATATACTTGTGTTAAATTTCATACTCAAATTATGCCCTGTCCCCAGCCACACTCTTCATTTATGTTGATTTTCATTTCTTAGACTTGAGAATGAATATTCGGTCTGTGTTTTTTTTGTTGTTTCTTTGTTTGTTTGTTTGGTTCACAAAGACCATGCTTTGTCGTTTGATCCTTATGAGAGATCCTTATGAGAGAGAGAGTAAGGCAATCAAGTGGGAGTGATCACTGCCATACTGCAGATGAATAAATAGAGACAAAGAGGAGAAGCAATTCTTTTAAGGGCTCAGTCACATCCTTTTTTCTTCTTAATAAGGTCATTCCTACTGAAGTGTCTAGGACTCTTAGGGTTAAGAGCAGTGACAACTTCATTTGTATGAATGGCTGGCCTAAGCATTGGCCTTTTGGTACATCCAATGAAAAGACTTAAAAAAAAATCTGTGAGCAGGTGAATGGATATGGCAAGGAGAAGGTGGAAGGAGGGGAATTTCTGGGAGGACAATCCTGAAGAAGTGCCTTCACCATCACAAGAAAGCAAGCAGAAAGGCATAACACCACTCCATATGCACTGGGGTAGAGGCTCCAGCACAAAAGGGCTGATGCTAATACTTCCTGCTCTGAACTTGGTACAGTTAGGATTTTTACACTTAAAGTGATTTTAACAAGTCCATCTTCCTACAACCCACTCTGACCACCTTGACAGGAGCTTCCATGGGACCATGGAGTTAGGTGTCCTCCATGGAGAAAGCTGGACAGGGTATGTGGTGGCTAGTAGAAGACAAAGCCTTTGCCCTCCACAGAATAACAGCTACTATATATTGAGCCCCTACTCTATGTCAGGTATTGTGTTTTATACTTTGCCTCCCTAACGCCCAAAACTGAGAAAAGGAAAGTTCAGGTCATCAGCCCAAGTTCACAGATAGGGGGAAAACAGACCTGGAGAGTTGAAGACATCTGCCCAAAATCACATAGTGAGTTGTTCAAGAGCCAAAGTAAGAACGAAGCTACCTAGAATTCTAGTTAATCCCAGACATTTTCAAGGGTCCAGTCTCTAAACTTAGAATTTGTTACCACTCCAACTGTATACACGTAAACAGTTATAGTGTCCCTATAAGAGTATCTTCTCCAGTGATGTGGGGTGTGTGTGTGTGTGTGTGTGTGTGTGTGTGTCTGCCAACACTGAGGCACACACAGATCCATTCTGTAGTATTTAGGGAAATTAGAATAAATGAATTTTGTCCCTTATCATTTTAGTCTTTGGAAGTTCGTTTTCATTCATGCCAAAAGTTAAACTGCAGTGTCAACTATACTAGTTTTAGCTGAAATATGAACACGTAGACTTGTGCAACTGACTTGTGCAAATGATCATTTTCACAGATACATCCATGAACATATACACCACCACTCACTCGAATAATTACATAGAAGTCACATCATAGCAGGAAAGGTAAGTATTTGCCTTTGTATTCCTGTTCCCAGGGTAGATGATTACGCAAGATGATATGCACAATGGACCAGGACTCAGGACCTAGAGGAGATTCTGAAAAAAAAAAAAACAAACAAAAACAACAACAACAACAAAAAAAACACAGTATCTAAAAAAAAAAAAAAAGAAAAGAAAAAACCAGTATCTATAAGTAGAACCCTTTTACACCTACTACCCCCTTCTAAAAACAAAACAAAACGAAAAAGACCAAAGGAAAAAAAACAAACAACAGAGAAATCTTCAAAGCTTTACTGCTGCTTATCTCCTTTTCCAACTCTTAAGCCTTCTCTGGTAAAGAAAGCTATGTAGGCAGCCCATCGGATCATCACTCCAGAGGAAAAAGAACTTATTTCTGGGAGAAAAATCCAGTCCAGGCCAACGGAAGTGATGAAATGGTTGTGTATGTGTGGAGGGGGTTACTTCTCGAAAACTTGTGCAGTAGGTGAAGAATAAAATGAGTGTTTACCTTGTTTTTTTTAATCCTTTCACTCCTGTTTGAGGTAGCTGTTTTAGGGCTGACTTCAGGAGGAGACATTTGTAAAGGAGAGAGGTGCAGAGTTAACTGTCTGTGATGCAGGTCATATATGAGCTGAGTGCTTTACTCAATCTAAGTAAAAATTAAGACATTGTCTATGTTTCTCCTTCTTGGGTCCCCTTCCAACCTGCCCTACTTCTCTTTCCCCATTCCAATCTCTCTGTCTATTATTCAGACCAGATACCAAATATCAGACACCTGATCTGATAGGTATCTGGTAGACTCATTCCTTTGACTAAGGATAGCCCTTTCCTGAGGAGGGCCTCTTTTCAGGGGTACTCCACCTAAGAAGAGAAACACACTAAGTAGCTAATATTTCAGTGTGAATGAATCATTACAATACTGGAGAGGCCTCAGAGTTGCATATAGGGGTGTGTGGGAGAAGTGGTGCTGAGAAGGAAAGGCATGGTGTTACAGGTTCCACACACTACTCTGACACTAACAGGGTAAATGAAAAAATATTTTCTTCTTTCCAAGTCTCAGTTTCCCTTATAAAATGAAGACAGTCTAGTTTTCTTCCAGGTTTGACATCCATTAGGTTGTTGTTTAGACTCACTATAACTAAATGTAGGACAGGTAAGGGAAGGAAGCAGGGAGAGATTGAAGACTAAATATTAATTACTCTTTCCACTTAGAAAGGGTGGGTGGGCTCTATTTTATCCTTGATGTATTTTCCTTGGGAGGTAAAAGTGGGGAGAGGGATGGTTTATTTATCTCCCTCCCATAAATTTATGGGTAAAGCAGGCATCTGTCATCTCAGCTGAGGGGGGTGGGAAGGAGAAAAATATCTGGGGCACAGGGTATTGCCTGTCTTTGGATCTGGTTGGAACTGAGAAAATATAAGGACACATTTATAGGTCAATTTGTGCATCCTTGCTTATTAGTGGCAAAAGTGTGTGCCCAGGGAATAGTCAAGCTCAGAATATCCATAATTTACACAGCATACTTAACTATAAACTAAGAAGTAGTGCTAGTTTGAAAATGTTATCCACACAATTTCTAGACATTTAGATCCCAAATAAAATCCATCAACAAACCTTAGTCCTGTGTCTCTCTCCCTGTGTTTGTGTCAGCAGCAGCAATGCAGTCCCCCAAGGAGTCTCCTATTCCTTGGCAGCTACCACCAAATACAGAGGTTCTGGATAGGGAAGATAAAGAACAAGGGGAAAAATAATTTACCCAGAAGTATCTGGAAAAAATTCTAGCCAAGTTGACCAATTTAATAAAAGGATTCCTGTGGAACGGAGCAATGAGAGAGCACTGTACTCCCTAGAAACAGTATAATCCTTCAGAGATCATTTCTGGGCAAACTAAATGAGGACCCTCGGAGTTTTTCTGGTGCCTCACCTGAAGGCACATACATGCCTATGAGGTCAGGATTGGAGATAATGGGGTGTTCAAGGCCCCCCAGAGTCTGCCTCCTTGACATTTAAACTTTTTTCTGAGTGGTGATCAGCAACATAAGCAATCAAACAGTCTCACTCACTGATATAATATATGGTGGAGGCATCAGTGACTATCAGACCACAAAGTCCAATGTGGAAGCAGAATTTTCTTGCATATGCACCAAACCTTGGACTCCCAGAAGCCTCTGTTGACCCAGCCAGGATTAATAGTATGATTTGGCAGTGAGACTACCTGGAAAGCTCTCCAGATTTTGCAAGAGGGAATAGGCTGCTATGAGCACCAGAAATTGCCTTGATGCTGCTTCCCAAGGGTGCACAGGAGAAGAATGAGACACAAACAAATCAGCTGCAAGAAAGAGGGAGCAGGGGTCAACAATGGAAAATACTGTCGTCCCAAACAACTCCTCAGTCCCGTATGTATTAGATATTAGACAGTAATCAACAAAGGAGCCAAAGAAGGCTATACATTAATCATATGCTTTGTAGATAAACAAGAAGGAAGGCAAAAATATATCTGGTCAAACAGTATAAAGTTTATAGTTAAGCAGGCACATTCAAAGGGATCACCTAATTAGCCACAGGTGCTCTCTGGGGGAAGGGGAAGTAACAGGAAAAAGAAGCAGGTGACATTCCACCCTGAGAAGCCCAGGAGTTCCCACCTACTTGGCTTCAAGGATGTATATCGTCCTCTCCACCAGAGGCCTGTTGCCAATACATATTTTTTTTTAAGGCTATATCTAAACATGCTTGGCAACTACTATAATTTCTCATGGGTTATATTTTAAGGAATACATTGTTCTGAGGGATAATTACACATTGACTCCCCTAATTGACACTCTGAGCTAGGAAACTAAATGTGCTACCGAGAAATTGGTTTACAGAATCACAGACTGACATGGAAAATTTCAGATGGAGAAACTGAGGCCAAAATGAGAAAAATGAATTATTTCAGCATATCCAAGTTCAACACAAGTAAGTAATAGACTGCTTTTGGCTTTGTCTTATTATATAATGTCACTTTTCCTTAACAGGTTTATATTTTAGGTCATGTGCTGATAACAGTAATAATAATAATAATAATAATAACTATACATTAATAAAACAACTAGAACAAAAATAATTTAGGCCTCAAGAAGTGGGTAAAAACTTCAGGCTAGTAGCTGAAAAAATCAAGGAGGACACTCCCTAAATCACTTAAAACAGTAGTCATTATTCCTTTAAGGATTAAGGCCAGGGTGAGTACCTGAGGTTAAAAAAAAAAGGAGCGGAGGGAGTGGGGTGAAGGAAGTTCTTTTTATTTTTTAAAGATTTTATTTATTTGAAAGAGAATTAGAAAGAGTACGGGGGAGGGGGTGGCAGAGGGAACCAGGGACTCTGGGATCATGACCTGAGACAAAGGCAGACACTTAACTGACTGAGCCACCCAGGCATCCCAGGAGGGAAGTTATTAATAAGACCCTGACGCTGGAGTGGGAGGGTTGTGGCCTAGCCCAATAACATCCTTAGGATCTCCTTATCTATCACAGCTTTAAACCAGAAATATCCCAGCCCATCCTGCTGGGAGGTGGGGGCAAAGAAAAAAGTAAAAGATGGAGACCAAGCGGGTGTTTAAGGCCTGTCCTGAGGTGAAAATTCTTCCCTGAAAGCCTCTTCAATGGCCACAAAATTTTCTCGGGTTCTCTATCCCTAAGTTCCCAGGGCCTGCCTTGCTTGCTGAATTTCTCTTCTCTCCTTAGGAATCCACCTTTTTTTCTGGATACTGATCTCTTTTTTGAAGTTTTTCTATTCTTCAGATCCTTGGTACTCCAAATTTTTTTATGAGTTACCCCTTCTTATACTGAGTCTCTTAAACTTTATGCCTTTTATGTGTCTTACTCCCTCACTTTTTTTTTCTCAAAACCTTAAACCAATCTCTAGTGCTATATCATTTTCTGAAGTACTATGACTATCTTAGAGTCATAGTCTTCACATCTCTGGGGTTCATCCTCTCCCCTAGAGTTCCATTCCCAAATTACTGGGATTTCAACTCTTATTAGCAATTCTTTCTCTCCTAGGGCCTCCTCTCTGTGCCCCTGGGGCTCCTTCATTTTAGGCACTTTTGTTTATGGCCTAGAAACTCCTCCTTACATTTCTATGACTTCACCCCTTTTCTGTAGTCCTTTCTTTTAACTTACTTGCCCCCAAATATGGGAGTTACCCTTTTTGGTGTTTCATCAATTTTTCAGGGCATCTTTTTTCTGGGGTTCTATATCCCTTCACTCCATATCTAGGATCACCTGTTTTGGGAGTCTAAACCTCTCAAGACCTCTCCTTCCTATGTCCCTAATTCAATCAATATGTAGGTCTCAGTCCTTCTGTCTGTCTTTCTCTGTGTATAACACACACAGACACAGACACAGACACAGACACACACACACACACACATATCTATATATACAACATATATATAAGTAGATGTATAGTTGAGATATCATTTGGATACCATAAAACATATACAAAATAAATTATATATAACATTATATCATATATCAATTATATATACATTATTGAAATATCTATTATTGAGGTATCATTCAGGTATCATAACATTGACCCATTTTAAGTATTCATTTTAATGTTTATTAGTATCATCACTGTATCGTAACCATCACTATAATAATCACTTGTAGGACATTCTCCTCATCCTAAAAGTAAACCTCATATTTGCTAACAGTCCTCTTCCTCTTTTATAGAGTTCTAGCTTTCTCCTAGGGTTGCTCTCTATGTCCCTATGGTCTCAATTTTCTTCTCAGTTCTTAACTTTCTCCTGAGGCTCTTATCCTTACATCTAGGAAACTGTACTCCCATTAAGGGTCTTTTCTTTCTCAAAGTTTCCCCACATCCTGGGGCTAGGTCACTTTTCTGGGATCTCCTTTCTGTGGTTTCACTCCTTTCTTCAGCTTTTTCTTCTGGAATCCTTACCCCAAATCCCTAAACTTACATCCATTTTTGGTGTCCCTCTAATACAGAGGTCACTCTTTTCAAATGTTGTCTCATTCCTAGATTACCCCCTAACTTTAAATTTAAAATAACATCCCTATATGGGTTCTAATTTTATCTGCTCCCCTACTCCTTGGGACTTTACCTATTCTCTGTAGACTTACCTCATCATGAGACACCTATACTTACATCTCTCGGCTTCTCTCTTTTCTGTGTTGTCCTCCCTACTATCCTTCTGCAGTCTTTTCTCTCTTTTTAAAGAAACCTGTTATCTTTCTGATTCCACCACATTTCTGCAATTGTTTCTTAGAGAACCTTTTCTGCATCTCTGGGACCCCACTCATCCCACCTCTCTCCTGTGGTCTGCTCTAGTCATCCTTGGGGCTCTCCCACTTTTCTACAATCCTTTATTTCCTCTGGGTTTATACAGTTTCTTGCTCTTGGAATTTGTTGTCTCCTATGTCTCTGTGGTACCACTTCCTCCCTCCAAGGATCCTCTCTAAATCCCTGAGTTTTCACCTTTTTTTCCCCCTTGGGGTCCAATTTTTCTCCTGGTGCTCCCCTGTTCAAATACCTGGGACTATACCTCTTTCTCAAGTTTTTCCTCCCGGCTGGCATCTTCTCCTGCAGGCTCTTTCTCTCCTTGGAAATTTTTTAGTCACCGAATTTCTCTTCTCACTGTTAAGCTCCTCTTTTCTTCTAGATCTCTCATATGCATCCCAGTTTATCTCCTGATGTCCTGCCTCTGAGGTCCCTGAGATAGCTAACTCAGCATGATTTGTGCCTATGGGTTCAAGAATTTGACCATTCCATCCACTCCCAGAAAATGTGTTGATTTCTATCATTCAAAGGTTGAAGGTTCAAGGGGAAAAAGAAGCAAAAGTGAGTCACTACTATGTGTCAAGAGCCCTGCTGTGTTTTCTTTGCATTCATTACCTCTGTGATCCTCACAGCAGGGCTCTGAGTGGATTTGGTACCTCATTTAACAGATGAATAGGCTGTGACTTAGTGGAGAAAAAGCTTCTGAAGCTGGATGGAGCCAAACAAAATCCCTGCCCTCCCTTAAGCAGTACTGAGGTGTGGGTGGGGATTTGTCATCCACAGTCTGGGGAGGGGGTTCATCTCTCCCTGTGCTGTGCTGCTTAGTATGCAGGGAACTCATCCCTGCAGAGCCACCTGGCACTCTATGCCCTCAGGATTTGAGTCCCCAGCACTTATTCCCAGGGTGTCTGTTAATAGGGAACAGGTGACATCCTTACCTCCAAGTTTTGTAGGAGCAGAGCACGGGGTGTTGGTGGGGCTTCAAGCTACCAGAGGTGGAGTCAGAGTTGGAGCACGTCCTCTCTCAGCCTTGACCTTCCATCACAGCCCCATGGGAAGCCTGGTCACCCTCTAGAGCTCAAGAGTCACTGTTCCTTTTCCCATTGCCCCAACTGCTGACCTTGCTCTACTGCTTCTTGAAGCTTCTAGGGCACCCAGACAGGCCAGATCAGATGCATGGGTGGTAAAGCAGAGAGACTCATTCTTTACTGCCTTTGCCAGCGGGATGCAGAGGTGTGGGAGGCTTGGGCTATGGGGTTGCAATCTTGGTCTGTGAGAAGTTGGCTGTGCCATTAGCTGCCGGCAGCAGCAGGAACTGCAGTAAGGCTGCTGCAAAGGTGAAGGTTCCCGCCGGATATTCTGCCACCCACCCTGGTGCCCTGAACTTGTGGGAGTGTCTAGAGGGCTGGGAAGTGAGGCTGGCCTAGGCGTAAGGGGAGAGAAGGAGTAGAGAATACACAGGGATTGAGCTTGGCTCTTCTGGCACCAAGGGCACTGAGCAGCACAGTGGCTGCGGTGTTTCAAACCTTTTTTAGCCTGCGAGCATTCCACCCAACTAGGCTTCTCTTTGCCTACTAAATAAGGGTATGAATCACTGGGGGCTGGGTTAAACTGTACTGGAATGAATGGGATGGTGACAAGCTTAAGACCTTAAGACCACCTTAGGGAGGGGCTACAGGAGAGCTGCCTAGGAGAGAAAGGGAGTCTGGTGTAGACCCAACAGCACAGACAGAAACAGGAAAACTTAAGAAAAGGCTTTATAGAATAGGGCTGCAGAGAAAGGGACTGACGGAGTTTCAAGGAAAGGGGTGTTAGGGCCATTGTACAGAGAGAGGCAAGGACTAGGGTGCTCCAGCAAGGACAGCAAAGAGCTGGGGATCCTGAGCAGAGAGGGGAGTCCAAGGCAAGAAAATACTTCAAGCTGAGGGATTCTGAAGGGAGTGGGGAATGAAGGATTGAGGTCACTGAGTGATGAGGACATGGGCTGGTAAGTTTGGGGAGAATTTCTGGACAAATTGCAGTGACAAAAATTATATTCCAAGGACATGGAGAAGGGAAGAAACAGCGTTTTGGGTTTAGAGCTGTCCCATTCTTGTTCACCAACAAACATCACTGTTATCTTTCCAATCTTCAATATCTTGCATCCTTGAGTGCTATGGGGAATCCACAAGTAGCAAAAACCCAGAGAGTCTTTGTTCTTAAGGAGCTAGTAGGACTATCAACACACAGACACGCACACACACACAAGTATGTGTCAGCAAGGCTGAGGAGTTCTGGCTAGAGGAGAGAACTTTGGGATGAGAAAGTAAAACCAAGTAATTTGGGATGTTACATATCTATACCCTGCTAAATGCTGATGAAGCCTGGAAAAGAATGTGTAGAGGCCAGATGTTCCCTTAGGAAAAAGCACAAGTAGGTCCTGGGAAACACAGGGTGGGCATGAGGAGGTTCTGGAGATCCTGAAGAAAAACTGGGCAGAGCTAGCTGAAGGAAGAACTTGGCAGAAAAAGGACTGGAACCAATTCTGACTGTGCCCCTGGGGCAATGTGTAAGACACAATGAACTAGACTCATTGCTCAAGTGGGGCCTGAAAGAGCTGGCTATGGAATGATAGTCCTGCTCTGACAGACCTCTGGAAGTACTTCATGGGCTCTCATTGTATTACTAGGAAACAAACAACCATCTGGACAGTCCTCTGAACCTGAATGCTACCTAAGGTGGATGTGTCTTCCTCTCTCCCACCTCCACTTTCTCTAAGAGAGTCTTGGGTTTCTGTTTGGTACTACTGAGCCTATTTTGACCACCCAGGATGTTCATGAATCCTGGTGTTACCACCTCATATCAGCATGCATGCCCTTGCCTCTGCCTTTTTTCTGTGCTTTTCCCCCCCTTCTCTACCAGGTCAACCATTTACTTATCTATCTATATATCTACCTATCATCACTATTTTTTTATTTATTTTGAGTTTTTATTTAAATTCCAGTTAGTTAACAGACTAGGCCAATTATTTAAATTTAAAATCCTACTCAAGAAGGGGCAAGATGGCGGGGAAGTAGGAGAGCCTATTTCAACCAGTCCCCTAAAGTGAGCTAAATATCTACCAGAACACTCTGAACACCCAAGAAATCAGCCTGAAATGTAAGATTATACACTTCTGGATCTTTATGGGGGCAGAAGACATCACTGGAGAGGTAAAGTGGAGTGGAAATGCTCGGACTGATAGCAGAGGATAAACAGAAGGGGGAGGGAGCCACCAGAAGTGACCCATTGGAAAGTAATACCCCAATACAAAAGTGCCCTGTGATTGGGGACCAGCATTAACTTGGAGTCTGGTTAAAAGCACCCAAAAAGAGCAAAAGATCCTAAAGGGCAATGGGTGGAGTTGGGGGGTCATGGGCAGGAGCCTAAGCCCACATTCCCAGGACAGTCACTGCTGGTGAACACCCATGTCAGAGAGAGTCTAGGGGCCTCCAGTCCCTGGTCCTTGAGCCAGCATCTTTCTGTTGCTTGCATCACTGCTCAGCTGGGAACACCCCCACCTGCCTCTGAGAGAGCCTGGTGTGGGTGCTAGCCAGTGGTCTCTAAGATTGCAGCCTTCCACAACTGGCCACAGGGTCTGAAGATCTGAACACTCTTAGCCCATGCCTGAGAGAACCCAGTGCAATCTCTGCTCAGGATCCCTTGGCAGCAGCCTTCAAATACCTGCATGACCACTGGGTCTGAGCACATCCAGTGTGGGCCTGGACTCCAGACAGCAGTCCCGGCAAAGGCAACCACTGCAAGTGGGCTCCCATTGCTAATGGTTTTTAGTGGCATTGGGAAACTGAGACAAGTGGGGGCCTTGGATGACCACTGGGATGGTGGCTGGGGATGCACACCACCTATGGGAGGTTATATTGTTCAGCAGAGTTTGCAGAGAGGCAGTCTGTGTGTTCTAGACAACCTGGAGGGGAACAGTCTGAGGTTTCTTTCTGAAGAGGAGGTCTGGGTGAAGACATATTCTTTCTTTGCTCTGACCCTCTGAAAAGCCACAAAAAGCCACCAAAAAAAACAAAAACCTCCAGAGAACAAAAGCCTGGAAAACTGGTTTCCACAGAGCCCAGTCCCTTGATAACATGCAGAGTGACTCAACCCAAGCAAGACTGATGAAAGAGAAATGCAGCAGGCCCCTCCCCTAGAAGACAAGCCAAAAGAAAGGGAGGACAACCACCACAGGGGCCTCATAAAACTGTAAAATCTGAACATTGGGTAAAATTAATATATTAAGCTCCTGGGTACACCCTGCCTGGATCATGGTTGGCATATTCAACTATATATCCCCTCAACCACCTCTTACCAAAATGACTAGGAGTAGGAACACTCAGAAGAGGAAAAATTCAGAGACTATGATCTCTGCCAAAGAACTATTGCATGTGGACATAAAAACAGTATGTCTGAAAAGGAATTCAGGGTATCAATTAATCAGGCAATGGTTAGGTTGGAGAAAACCATCAGTGACAACATAAAGATGGAAGTGAGAGCTGATCTGGCAGACGTTAAAAATGCTATCAATGAGATCCAATCTAATCTAAATATTCTAACAGTGAGGGTAACTGAGGCGGAAGATAGAATTAGTGATCTAGAGGGCAAACTGATAGAGAAGAAGGACAGGAGGAGGCCTGGCACAAACAGCTTAGAAGTCATGAAAACAGAATTCGGGAAATAAATGATGCCATGAAACATTCCAATGTCAGAATTATTGAGGTCCCTGAGGGGGTGGAGAGAGAAGACTAGAAGATATAGTTGAACAAATTCTGGATGAAAATTTCACAGTCTGGGGAATGGAACAAGCATTCATGTCCTAGAGACAGAAAGGTCAACCCCCCAAATCAATGCATCTAGAAAGACCTTCAGAAACTTGATTGTGAAATTCATGAAACATAATTTTAGACAAGAGGTCTTAAGGGCAGCTAGGGGAAAGAGGTCCCTTAAGTACAGAGGGAGGACCATCAGAGTAACATCATATCTGTCCACTGGCAAGCCAGAGAGGGATGGGAAGACATATTCAGGGCACTAAATGAGAACATGTTGCCAAGAATAGTTTATCCAACAATGTTGATCTTCAAAATGGATGGAGAGATAAAGCACCTCCAATAACGGCAAGGTTTAAAAGAGTATGTGACCAACCTGGCGATTCACAGACCTGTACCCCTGGGTCTAATAACACATTATAATACATACATTATATGTATTATGTGACCACCAAGCTGACACTATAATATATGTTAAGGGGGGTTTATAAAAGAAGAAAGAACCCAAGAGTGACATAGAACAGGAATTTACAGAAACAATCTCTAGAAACAAGGACATCACAGGCAACATGATGTCAATAGAAACATCTTTCAATAATCACGCTCAATGTGAAAGGATTATTGCTCCCATAAAATGGCACAGGGATGCAGACTGGATAAAATGACAGGAACATTCCTCAACTTCATAAAATCTATCTATTTAAAAAAAACATAGCGAATATCATTCTCAATGGGGAAAAGCTGACAGCCTTTTCTTGGAGATCAGGAACACAACAAGGATGCCCACCCTTGCCACTGTTATTCAACATAATACTAGAAGTCCTAACAACAGTAATCAGAAAACAAAAGGTAATGAAAGGTCTTCAAATTGGCAAAGAAGAAATCAAACTTTCTCTCTTCACAGATGAGATGATACTTTATATGGAAAACCCAAAAGACTCCACCCCCAAGCTCCTAGAAGTCATACAGTTATTAAGTAATGTGGCAGGATACAAAATCAATCCACAGAAATCAGTTGCCTTCTTATATAATAACAATGAAAATATAGGAATGGAAATTAGAGAATCAACGCCATTTACTATAGCACTAAGAACCATAAGCTACCTTGAAATAAACCAAACCAAAGAGGTAAAGGATCAGTTCTTGAGGAACTACAGAACACTCATGAAAGAAATTGAAGAAGACACAAAAAGATGAAAAAGAATTCCATGCTCGTGGATCAGAAGAATAAATATTGTTAAAATGTCTATACTCCCCAGAGCAATCTATACTTACAATGCCATCCTGATCAAAATGCCACCGCCATTTTTCAAAGTGCTAGAACAAACAATCCTAAAGTTTGTTTGGAACCAGTATAGACCCCAAATTGTTAAAGAAATGCTAAAAAAGAAAATAATAAACCTGGGGGCATCACATTGCCTGATTTCAAGTTTTACTACAAAGTTGTGATCACCAAGACAGCATGGTACTAGCACAAAAACAGACACATAGACCAGTGGAACAGAGTAGAGAGCCCAGGTATGGACCTGCAACTCTATGGTAAATAATCTTCAAGAAAGCAGGAAAAAATATCCAGTGGGAAAAAGACAGTCTCTTCAATAAATGGCACTGGGAAAATTGGACAGCTATGTATAGAAGAATAAAGCTTGGCCATTGTTGGAACACAACCCAGATCCTCACTTATGTGACTGGGGTCGTGTTGGATCCTGTGCAAAAACTCCAGAAGATGGAGGGCAAGAGTCTTCATGGGCTGACCCCCAGAATAAACATGGGAGGATCCCTGGAGTGCTTTCCTGTCCTCCTTTAGATCGATCTGATAAGTGTGGAGAATCCTTAACTTGCTCTTGTCATTTAAATCTAAGAGATAATCATTGTTATTCACTTGTCACACTTGGTTGCTTGCACTAGCCCACATCCTGCATCCAGCTCACATCTCACACACAGTTCATGTCCTGTAGGTAAATCTATATCTTGTTTGTAGCTGGATCTACTGTAAAGTATAAAATAAGTGATTATAAGAAATAAAGTCATCTACTTTATTTCATCAGTTCGTAGTTCCCCCATCATTGTGGCTCTGATCACCAGGATCCCCAACTTGCGAAGGTGACAGACCATCCTCTTACACCATACACAAAGATAAACTAAAAATGGATAAAAGACCTCAACATGAGGCAGGAATCTGTCAAAATCCTAGAGGAGAAGATAGGCAGTAACCTCTTCGACATCGGCTACAGCAACTTCTTTCAAGACATGTCTCCAAAGGCAAAGGAAACAAAAATGAAAATGAACTTTTGGGACTTCATCAAGATAAAAAGCTTTTGCAAAGCAAAGGAAACAGTAAACAAATAGGAAACCTACAGAATGGGAGAAGATATTCACAAATGACACAATAGACAAAGGGCTGATATCCAAGATCTATAAAGAACCCCTCAAACTGAACACATACAAAACAGATAATCATATCAAAAAATGGGTGGAGACATGAACAGACACTTCCACAAATGGCTAACAGATACAGGAGATAATGCTCATCATCATTACCATCAGGGAGATTCACATCAAAACCACATTGAGATACCACCTTATTTACACCAGTTAGAATGGCCAAAATTAACAAGGCAAGAAACTACAAGTGTTGGAGTAGATGTTGGACACAGGGGAACCCTCTTAACACTGTTGGTAGGAATGCAAGTTGGTGCAGCCACTTTGGAAAACAGTGTGGAGATTCCTTAAGAAATTAAAAAATAGAGCTACCCTATGACCCTGCAATTGCACTACTGGGTATTTACCCCAAAGATACAGATGTAGTGAAAGAAGGGCCATCTGTACCCCCAATGTTCATAGCAGCAACGGCGACAGTCGCCACACTGTGTAAAGAGCCATGATGCCCTTCAATGGACAAATAGAGAAGGAAGATATGGTTCCTATGTACAATGGAAGAAGATGAGGGTAAGATAAGAAAAGAAGATATGGTCCATATCTCCATCAGAAAGGATGAATACCCAACTTTTGTATCAACATGGACAGGACTGAAGGAGATCATGCTGAGTGAAATACATCAAGCAGAGCGAGTCAATTATCATACGGTTTCACTTTCTTGTAGAGCATAAGGAATAACATGGAGATTATTTTGAGAAGGAAAGAAAAAGTGAATTGGGGAAAACTGGAGGTGGAAATGAAACATGTGAGACTGGATTCTGAGAAACAAAACTAAGGATTTTGGAGGGGAGGGAGGTGGAGCAGTAGGTGAGCCTGGTGGTGGATATTAAGGAGGTCATATATTGCATGGATCACTGGGTATGGTGCATAAGTGATGAATCTTGGAACACTGAAAAAATAAAATAAAAAAAATTAAAATTAAAAAATAAAAAAAACCACAAAATCCTACTCATGTCACCTCCTCCATGAAGACTTCCTTTCAAATCTTTCCCCCAACAACCACAAGAAAATTATTACTTATATTCCATATGTCTGTCCAGGATTTTCATTTATGCTTCCAAGTAACATTTGTTGGGGATTAGTTTTGCATTGATTTTTCACCTGTATTCTTTTTTTTTAAAGAGTTCTTTATTTATTCAAGAGAGAGTGAGAGAGAAAGCAGGATGCATGTGTAGGGGTTGGGGGAGAGAGAGAATTTCAAATAGACTCTACACTGAACAAGGATCCTGAAGCAGAGCCAGATCCTGGATCTACCACCCTGAGATCATGACCTCAGCTGACATCAAGAATCAGAGCTCAAACCACTGAACTACCCAGTCACCCTTCACCTGTGTTCTTTAACTAGATAGTGAAGTTCTTAAGGGCAAGATTGTTATCTCTTTTTCTCCATGATTAGTTCAGTGTATAGGTCATCATAAGAACTCAGTAAGTAGGTGGGTGTTTGGTACAAGGTATATTAGAAGAGTGAGGAAAAGAGGCAAGAAGAGTAGTTATAATAATCCAGGAAACAGTAATGAGAGTTTTACCTTGGGTAGTGCACACACTGATGTCAGCTCTGCTATAGTGGATAAATTGATAATCTGTACTTGATTTGAAGTGGAAGGTGGCAAAGGGAGAGAGAAGTCTAGGATGATTCTTGGGGGTAGGAGAATGCAAAGACTGTCTATAAAAATGAGAAAATCAAGAAGGTTGAATCAGAAGTATGTTTTGAATATGTTGAATTTGAGATGTGCGTAGAAATTTTATTTGAGGATAGTACGGACCTGAACACAGTAGGAAGTCTTCTTGTTTAGATTATACAGACCCAGAATCCTGCAGAAGATCTTGCCAAACTTCCCCTTTCCCTAGCTGCACTCATTGAAGAAGTAAAAGCTGATGAAATATTAAGAAACTGTGGACTAGGATTTGATGGCCAGCATATGGAGGAGAGTGAGAAGCATTTGGAGCTACCAATGAACACTCACAATGAAGTTCCATCTTTGGGGGTAGTAGACAGCAGTATGTGCACTGGAGTGTGTGTGCACTTGCCTGGGATCTTTTCAGAAATTAGCTGGCTTCACAGATTTTGGATAACAATCTGGATAGTGCCTTCCTTTAGAGCACATGTTTATTTCTCTTTTCTTCCAGGAAAACTCATGAAGGTTGCTGGAGGGGAGAGGGGTGTGAGGGATAGTGTGACTGGGTGGTGGACATTGGGGAAGGTATGTGGTATAGTAAGCACTATGAATTGTGTAAGATTGATGAACTACAGACCTGTAGCCCTGATACAAATAACATATTATATGTTAATAAAAATAAAACAAACAAACAAAAGACTCATGTCCTGTGCCCTCAGGATCACACTGTTTTCCAGCTAATCCAATGGAATTCATTCCCACTTCTTGTTTCTTTGCCATTTCCACCATCAGTTTCCCAGTATAAGCTCTTATTTCATCTAACCAATTTCAAGAGCCTTCTATCTTCAATCTTCAATTAATTCTGCAAATACCACCAACTATCCTTTCAGTTCAGTTCAAATAGTTTGGTGCAGAGATTGGCAAAAAATAAGTGCTGCATAAATTGTAGCCATTCATCTTCTTCTATGTGTCCAGAGAGAGAATGGTAGAGTAGAAAGAACACTTAAAAGGAAACCAGGACAGATCTGCTACTGTGTAACTTTGGCTTCAGTCTCTTCCTTTGTAAAATGAGGGTAATGAATCATGATCTGGCTACCCTACAGGGATGTCATGAGATGCAAGTTTAATGAGCTTTTGGGCCCAGGACCAAGTACAGGCACAATAGACTATCTCCACAGTTGATTGTGATAGTTAGCAAGAAATGTGATAGGAGACATAGAAGGATGTGTACACTAGAGGAGTCTCTTCTGATCGGTTCAATTTCAGGGAAGGCTGTGCATGTAGAAGTAGAATAGGAGTAGTTTCCCCTTCTTACAGTGTTCTCACACCATACACACATACAATTTACAGTAATTTAGTTGTTCGTTGTTTGGCAAAAGGAGAACATGTGCTTTATTTACTTTGTCACTCTTTTCCCAATTTAAACTGGTCTCCACTGACCCAGGGAGAGAAGAGAGGCCACAGTCAAAATATAAAGAGAAACAAACAGAAATCAAATCTTGTTTTTGGACTTGTAAGTTCTCACCTAGGTTTTGGTGATTTAAGAGATTTTTAAGTGGAACTTTGACCAGTTTTAACTTTTCCTTTACATGCTAACTCCAGAATCCAAATCCCCCTGATTCCACATAACATGCAACTCCACTGCTTTTCTTCACTTCACCCTGTGATTCTGATGCATTACTCATTGAGAATCATGAACATTGTTCCTACCATCTCCTACCCCTCACTGCTGGAAATATAATGAATCCCCTTAGACATGTTGAGGATTCCATGAGAGCCTCTGTTTAGATGGTCTTTAGGAATTTTTCCAGTGTACACATTCTGAATTTAGTGATATTGCTCTCAATAACTTCTCATTTATAAAGTCTCATGGATTAAGACCTTAGATAGCAGTGGTAGATTGGTCGACTGAAAAGAGTTAAAGAGATAATGTTGACTGGTTTTAAGACCTTATACAGCATAGTGTATTGGAAGGTGAGCCTAGAGCCTGGCCCCAGCTCAGACTTTCGGAAAACCACTTTTTCCTCTTTCACTTTTTCCACTTTAAGATATGGGGGTTTGCGATTGTTATTTTAATGTTTTAGGAATACTAGTAGCAGTAATCTGGGGGAGGTAATGGAGGACAAGCTCTTTGCAATGCTGGCAAGACTTGGCTGCTTTTACCCAAAGTCATTACTAACCTAATGTCAAGAATTCATCTCTGCAGCTTTGTAAAGCTTGGCATGCCTTCTAGACACTGCATGAAAAGATGAAGACTTCTTAGAAAGTCTGTTCCTCAGAATTTTCCCCAAATCTCAGAGTTACTATGACAGGAATTCATCTTCAGAACTGTTATTCACCATTTGTACTGGCTCCCATTCCTCCTTTTCACCCTAAACTTTAAAAGGGGCTTAGGATGTGGTCAGTAGCAAGATAATGCCTATAATCTGCCAATTTTCTACTTCATTACTCATTAGATGGAAAACTTCTCTGCCTTCCTGTGATGGCCCCCTTCCCTCCTCCTCCCATATACTTTCAGTCAGAATTGGGAAGCCAGATTCTATGTAGACAGAAGAGGATAGATAACAACAAGTTTATTTTTTTTAAGTTAATTTATTTTTTATTAGTTTTTTTAAAATTTAATTCCAGGATCAGTAACATACAGTGTTTTGTTAGTATCAGGTGTACAATATCATGATTCAACAATTTTGTATGTTACTCAGTGCTCATCATAAGTTTACTCTTCAGTCCCCATCACCTATTTCACCCATCCTTCCACCTACCTCTCCTTTGGTATCATCAGTTTGTTCTCTGTAGTTAAGAGTCTAAGAACAAGTTTATAGGCTGAGGTAAATGGGCAATTCCCAAGGATCCCAAGACACAGGGCCATAGAGTGGACCTGTTTAGGTTTCTTAGACTTCTGGAATGTTCTGTTCAAAAGAACCCAAACACACCAGATAATCCAAACACCACATATAACAGATCTGGAAGGCACAGAGAAGAGAGCACTGAAGATTTACCTAAGGTAAAACATCTCATTAGTGGATATGCTGAGTCCTAAAGTCCCAAGAGGCTTCTCACAGGCCTCTGGTTTAGGATGTATTGCCAGGAAGCTTGAGTCCCTTGCTGCTGGTCATAGCTTAAGGCACACAGTTGGGTAGAGGCTCCAGCTTCTCTTGCTCCTCCCACCTGACAAAAAAAAAAAAAAGGACACAGAAAGAGCCCTTGCCAGATAACTTTGGAATAGCCCATTCCTTTTGATAACCCCTTTAGCTTCCATTACACTGTTTCCTACATTTAGGTCTGCTTATCTGTGCCCCTACATGTCCTTCTTCAAACCTCCAGTCCCCATTTTTCCATTTAACTACCAGTATCACTCTTAACTCACTTAACTTTTCTTTTTTTTTAAATTTTATTTTTTATAAACATATAATATATTTTTATCCCCAGGGGTACAGGTCTGTGATTCGCCAGGTTTACATACTTCACAGCACTCACCATAGCACATACCCTCCCCAACGTCCATAACCCCACCCCCCCCAAACCCCCTCCCCATCAACCCTCAGTTTGTTTTGTGAGATTAAGAGTCACTTATGGTTTGTCTCCCTCCCAATCCCATCTTGTTTCATTTACTCTTCTCCTACCCCCTTAACCCCCCATGTTGCATCTCCACTTCCTCATATCAGGGAGATTATATGATAGTTGTCTTTCTCCAATTGACTTATTTCGCTAAGCATGATACCCTCTAGTTCCATCCATGTCATCACAAATGGCAAGATTTCATTTCTTTTGATGGATGCATAGTATTCCATTGTGTATATATACCACATCCTCTTTATCCATTCGTCTGTTGATGGACATCTAGGTTCTTTCCATAGTTTGGCTATTGTAGACATTGCTGCTATAAACATTCGGGTGCATGTGCCCCTTCGGATCACTACGTTTGTATCTTTAGGGTAAATACCCAGCAGTGCAATTGCTGGGTCATAGGGTAGCTCTATTTTCAACATTTTGAGGAACCTCCATGCTGTTTTCGAGTGGTTGCACCAGCCTGCATTCCCACCAACAGTGTAGGAGGGTTCCCCTTTCTCTGCATCCTCGCCAGCATCTGTCATTTCCTGACTTGTTAATTTTAGCCATTCTGAATGGTGTGAGGTGGTATCTCATTGTGGTTTTGATTTGTATTTCCCTGATGCCGAGTGATATGGAACACTTTTTCATGTGTCTGTTGGCCATCTGGATGTCTTCTTTCCAGAAATGTCTGTTCATGTCTTCTGCCCATTTCTTGATTGGATTATTTGTTCTTTGGGTGTTGAGTTTGCTAAGTTCTTTATAGATTCTGGACACTAGCCCTTTATCTCATATGTCATTTGCAAATATCTTCTCCCATTCTGTCAGTTGTCTTTTGGTTTTGTTAACTGTTTCTTTTGCTGTGCAAAAGCTTTCAGTCTTGATAAATTCCCAATAGTTCATTTTTGTCCTTGCTTCCCTTGCCTTTGGCGATGTTCCTAGGAAGATGTTGCTGTGGCTGAGGTCGAAGAGGTTGCTGCCTGTGTTCTCCTCAAGGATTTTGATGGATTCCTTTCTCACATTGAGGTCCTTCATCCATTTTGAGTCTATTTTCGTGTGTGGTGTAAGGAAATGATCCAATTTCATTTTTCTGCATGTGGCTGTCCAATTTTCCCAACACCATTTATTGAAGAGGTTGTCTTTTTTCCATTGCACATTCTTTCCTGCTTTGTCGAAGATTAGTTGACCATAGAGTTGAGGGTCTATTTCTGGGCTCTCTATTCTGTTCCATTGATCTATGTGTCTGTTTTTGTGCCAGTACCATGCTGTCTTGATGATGACAGCTTTGTAATAGAGCTTGAAGTCCGGAATTGTGATGCCACCAACTTTGGCTTTCTTTTTCAATATTCCTTTGGCTCTTCGAGGTCTTTTCTGGTTCCATATAAATTTTAGGATTATTTGTTCCATTTCTTTGAAAAAAAAATGGATGGTACTTTGATAGGAATTGCATTAAATGTGTAGATTGCTTTAGGTAGCATAGACATTTTCACAATATTTATTCTTCCAATCCAGGAGCATGGAACATTTTTCCATTTCTTTGTGTCTTCCTCAATTTCCTTCATGAGTACTTTATAGTTTTCTGTGTATAGATTCTTAGTCTCTTTGGTTAGGTTTATTCCTAGGTATCTTATAGTTTTGGGTGTAATTGTAAATGGGATTGACTCCTTAATTTCTCTTTCTTCTGTCTTGTTGTTGGTGTAGAGAAATGCAACTGATTTCTGTGCATTGATTTTATATCCTGACACTTTACTGAATTCCTGTACAAGTTCTAGCAGTTTTGGAGTGGAGTCTTTTGGGTTTTCCACATATAGTATCATATCATCTGCAAAGAGTGATAGTTTGACTTCTTCTTTGCCGATTTGGATGCCTTTAATTTCTTTTTGTTGTCTGATTGCTGAGGCTAGGACTTCTAGTACTATGTTGAATAGCAGTGGTGATAATGGACATCCCTGCCGTGTTGCTGACCTTAGCGGAAAAGCTTTCAGTTCTTCTCCATTGAGAATGATATTTGCGGTGGGTTTTTCATAGATGGCTTTGATAATATTGAGGTATGTGCCCTCTATCCCTACACTTTGAAGAGTTTTGATCAGGAAGGGATGCTGTACTTTGTCAAATGCTTTTTCAGCATCTATGGAGAGTATCATACGGTTCTTGTTCTTTCTTTTATTAATGTGTTGTATCACATTGGTTGATTTGCAGATGTTGAACCAACCTTGCAGCCCGGGAATAAATCCCACTTGGTCTTGGTGAATAATCCTTTTAATGTACTGTTGAATCCTATTGGCTAGTATTTTGGTGAGAATTTTTGCATCTGTGTTCATCAAGGATATTGGTCTGTAGTTCTCTTTTTTGATCGATCCTTGCCCGGTTTTGGGATTAAGGTGAGGCTGGCCTCATAAAATGAGTTTGGAAGTTTTCCTTCCATTTCTATTTTTTGGAACAGTTTCAGGAGAATAGGAATTAGTTCTTCTTTAAATGTTTGGTAGAATTCCCCCGGGAAGCCGTCTGGCCCTGGGCTTTTGTTTGTTTGGAGATTTTTGATGACTGTTTCAATCTCCTTACTGTTTATGGGTCTGTTCAGGCTTTCTATTTCTTCCTGGTTCAGTTGTGGTAGTTTATATGTCTCTAGGAATGCATCCATTTCTTCCAGATTGTCAAATTTGTTGGCGTAGAGTTGCTCATAGTATGTTCTTATAATTGTCTGTATTTACTTGGTGTTAGTTGTGATCTCTCCTCTTTCATTCATGATTTTATTTACTTGGGTCCTTTCTCTTTTCTTTTCGATAAGTCTGGCCAGGGGTTTATCAATCTTATTAATTCTTTCAAAGAACCAGCTCCTAGTTTCGTTGATTTGTTCTATTGTTGGTTTTTTTTTTTTTTTTTTGGTTTCTATTTCATTGATTTCTGCTCTGATGTTTATGATTTCTCTTCTCCTGCTGGGTTTAGGGTTTCTTTCTTGTTCTTTCTCCAGCTCCTTTAGGTGTAGGGTTAGGTTGTGTACCTGAGACCTTTCTTGTTTCTTGAGAAAGGCTTGTTCCACTATATATTTTCCTCTCAGGACTGCCTTTGTTGTGTCCCACAGATTTTGAACAGTTGTGTTTTCATTATCATTTGTTTCCATGAATTTTTTCAATTCTTCTTTAATTTCCTGGTTGACCTATTCATTCTTTAGAAGGATGCTGTTTAGTCTCCATGTATTTGGGTTCTTTCCAAACTTCCTCTTGTGATTGAGTTCTAGCTTCAGAGCATTGTGGTCTGAAAATATGCAGGGAATGATCCCAATCTTTTGATACCAGTTGAGACCTGATTTAGGACCGAGGATGTGATCTATTCTCGAGAATGTTCCATGGGCACTAGAGAAGAATGTGTATTCTGTTGCTTTGGGATGAAATGTTCTGAATATATCTGTGATATCCATCTGGTCCAGTGTGTCATTTAAGGCCTTTATTTCCTTGTTGATCTTTTGCTTGCATGATCTGTCCATTTCAGTGAGGGGAGTGTTAAAGTCCCCTACTATTATTGTATGATTGTTGATGTGTTTCTTTGATTTTGTTATTAAATGGTTTATATAGTTGGCTGCTCCCATGTTGGGGGCATAGATATTTACAATTGTTAGATCTTGTTGGACAGATCCTTTGGGTATGATATAGTGTCCTTCCTCTTCTCTTATTATAGTCTTTGGCTTAAGATCTAATTGATCTGCTATAAGGATTGCCACTCCTGCTTTCTTCTGATGTCCATTAGCATGGTAAATTCTTTTCCACCCCCTCACTTTAAATCTGAAGGTGTCTTCAGGTTTAAAATGAGTTTCTTGTAGGCAACATATAGATGGGTTTTGTTTTTTTATCCATTCTGATACCCTGTGTCTTTTGATTGGGGCATTTAGCCCATTAACATTCAGGGTAACTATTGAGAGATATGAATTTAGTGCCATTGTATTGCCTGTACAGTGACTGTTATTGTATATTGTTTCTGTTCGTTTTTGATCTACTACTTTTAGGCTCTCTCTTTGCTTAGAGGACCCCTTTCAATATTTCCTGTAGAGCTGGTTTGGTGTTTGCAAATTCTTTCAGTTTTTGTTTGTCCTGGAAGCTTTTAATCTCTCCTTCTATTTTCAATGATAGCCTAGCTGGATATAGTATTCTTGGCTGCATGTTTTTCTCATTTAGTGCTCTGAATATATCATGCCAGCTCTTTCTGGCCTGCCCGGTCTCTGTGGATAAGTCTGCTGCCAATCTAATGTTTTTACCATTGTATGTTACAGACTTCTTTTCCCGGGCTGCTTTCAGGAATTTCTCTTTGTCACTAAGACTTGTAAATTTGACTATTAGGTGACGGGGTGTGGACCTATTCTTATTGATTTTGAGGGGGGGGTCTCTGAACCTCCTGGATTTTGATGCTTGTTCCCTTTGCCATATTGGGGAAATTCTCTCCAATAATTCTCTCCAATATACCTTCTGCTCCCCTCTCTCTTTCTTCTTCTTCTGGAATCCCAATTATTCTAATGTTGTTTCGTCTTATGGTGTCACTTATCTCTCAAATTCTGCCCTCGTGGTTCAGTAACTGTTTGTCCCTCTTTTGCTCAGCTTCTTTATTCTCTGTCATTTGGTCTTCTATATCGCTAATTCTTTCTTCTGCCTCATTTATCCTAGCAGTGAGAGCCTCCATTTTTTATTGCACCTCATTAATAGCTTTTTTGATTTCAACTTGGTTAGATTTTAGTTCTTTTATTTCTCCAGAAAGGGCTTTTATATCTCCCAAGAGCGTTTCTCTAATATCTTCCATGCCTTTTTCGAGCCCGGATAGAAACTTGAGAATTGTCATTCTGAACTCTAGATCTGACATATTATCAATGTCTGTATTGATTAGGTCCCTTGCCTTTAGTATTGCCTCTTGTTCTTTTTTTTGTAGTGATTTTTCCGCCTTGTCATTTTGTCCAGATAAGAGTATATGAAGGAGCAAGTAAAATACTAAAAGGGTGGCAACAACCCCAGGAAAATATGCTTTAGCCAAATCAGAAGAGACCGAAATCGTGAGAGGGGAGAAAGGGGATAAAAAGAGGTTCAGAAAGAGAAAAAAAAAAAAGAAACAATTAAAAAAAGAAAACCAATAATGAAAAAATATAAAAAGGAAAAAAAATATATATATATTAGATAAACTAGTTAAAAAACGTTAAAAAAGAAAAGGGTAAAAGTTAAAAAAATTTAGCAGAAGAAGAGAAAAAAAATTGAAAAAGAAAAAAAAATTAAATTAACTGCAAGGCTAAAGAATCATGGGGAGAAAGCCATGAGTTCCGTGCTTTGCTTTCTCCTCCTCTGGAATTCCGCTGCTCTCCTTGGTATTGAAACTGCACTCCTTGGTAGCTGAACTTGGTCCTGGCTGGGTTTCTTGTTGATCTTCTGGGGGAGGGGCCTGTTGTAGTGATTCTCAGGTGTCTTTGCCCCAGGTGGAGTTGCACCACCCTTACCAGGGGCCGGGCTGAGTAATCCGCTCGGGTTTGCTTTCGGGAGCTTTTGTTCCCTGAGCGCTTTCCGTAGAGTTCTGGAGGACGGGAATGAAGACTGCGGCCTCCCAGTCTCTGGCCCGGAGGAGCCGAGAGTCCGGGGCCCCACTCCTCAGTGTGCCCTCAGAGAACAGCGCCCAATTACTCCCGTCATCCTGACCTCCAGCTGCACTCCAAGCTGACCAAGCCTGCGACTGGTTCAAGGTAACCCCAAGCTTAGAGCTCACTCCTCGGCTCTGTCTCTGTAGCCGGCTTCCCCGTTCTAATACCTCTAAGCTCTGCGACACTCAGACATCCCCTATCCTTCTGTGACCCTGCAGGACCTGAGGCCACGCTGACCCTGCATGGGCTTCACCCCGGTTAAGCCTCCAGAGCGATGTCCCTCAGCGGAACAGACTTTTAAAAGTCCTGATTTTGTGCTCCGTTGCTTCACCACTTGCCAGGAACCGGTCCCTCTCCCCGTGGTCTATCTTCCCGTCGCTTTGGATTCACTTCTCCGCCAGTCCTACCTTTCAGAAAGTGGTTGATTTTCTATTTCTAGAATTGCTGTTCTTCTTCTCTTTGATCTCCTGTTGGATTTGTAGGTGTTTGCAATCTTTAGATAAGCTATCTAGCTGATCTCCCGCTACCTGAACTAGTCTCAGCCTGCTTCTTCTCCGCCATCTTGACTCCTACCTCCCTCACTTAACTTTTCTTGTTAACATTTTATTCTTCTTGAGATATTACACGTTTATGACTTATCATGTGTCTCCCTCATTCAAGGGCATGCACTACAGAGATACAGTGATGAACAAGATAGATAAGGTCCTCACAAAATGGACCTTATGTTTTCATGGGAGAAGCAGACAGTGAATAAGTAAACAAAGTTATAAAAATAAATTATAGTATTATATTATAAAGTATTCTAAAGAAATTCAAAGTTGCTGTCATACAGAATAACAAGGTGTGAATCTAATCAGGGAATCAGGTATGTCTTCTTTGAGGAGAACAATTAAGGCAATTATGAGAAGAGCAGGAGTGGTAGGATAGAAAGGAAGGAGAATGGGGTGTGGAAAGAGTTTACAAAGCAGATATAAATGATATTGAATCAAATTTCCTGGAAATGGTTTTATTAATGTAGGTCAATTTTGTAAATATTACTTTCTAGAAGCAAGAGGGATGATATAGATGATTCCAATAACTTTTCCAGTTTGAGGTTTCTACTTATTGGGTTGTCTATTCAGTTTTCCTGACATTTAACTCTGTTCTACTATTCAAAGGCCTCAAGAATTGAGGGATCTAAGTGTGCCTACAAGGGGCATTAGAAACAGGACTGGCCATGGTATCAGTAGGGTTTCAATTCCAGGTCTGACATTTGCTACTGTGTGAACTTGGGTAAGCCATTTCAGTTTGTGGAATTTGTTTTATCATCCATCATACCTGGGAGCAAGAGAACCTGGACCTTATGGAAGATTGTAGAAGAATTCAATGTGATAACAAAGATTCCAATAAGAGTAATTACTCTTATGTCTTTGCCCAAGTCTTACTCTATGTGAGTAAATCATCCTCTTCAACCAAGGAAAAGTGACACTTAGGGGATGGTGAGGAATGAGGAGTCAATCTTGAGGGTTAGATACTGTATCGGGAATCCATTTATAGCAGAATGAGGTAATAAATGAGAAAGTGTATAATAAGCACAGGAACTGATAAAGTAAGTTCTTAGGAAGTGCTTGTCTCTTTCCTTCCACCACTCCTTTTTCAGGGGAAAAATAACTGTTTTGGAACCTCTTTCTTCCTGATATCTTCCCTTGGGAAGTCCAGGTAAGGCCATTAAATTGTCTTAATTATTGTATAGTAAATTAGTTCAGTTGATTAGCACACCTCATTATTGAGATCAATGAGCTCAATTCAGCTCCCCTGTGGGTTATTTACCTTTTCTCATTCACCCTGGGCCATGCAAAAGGCAGTATCTTAGTTTATTTGAAGTGGTAGATAAGCATATCAGAGGTAGAAATGTACATCTTGTCCATGTGAGGGCAGGGCTGGTTTGGTGTTCTTTGGTGTTTGTTGTTAGAACTGGTTTGGTGTTAGGGCTGGTTTGGTGTTCTTTGGTGTTTGTTGTTAGAACACCAAAGCTAACCTCAAGAAGGAAGAATAGTGATGAGGAAGTATTATATCAGAAAACACCAAAGTTCAAAGGGACCTCAGAGATCATCCAATTACATTTCTTCTCTTATTTTTCGGAAGAAGAAACTCAGTATGTGGGGGAACTGACTATAACCTTAGCACTTATTTATTCATTCAGCTTGGTAAAGTTGTACCAACATGAATGGGTCTGGCTAAGAACTGGAATTTCTTCTACGGAGGAAAAGGAAGGAGACTGTATTAGGCATGAAGATGTAGATGTGCAGATGGCTAAACTGGTGAGTAACTAGACCAAGTGAAGAATAAAATAATTTGTAGAAATATCCACAAAGCAAAGAATCTTGGGTACAGATTAAACCTCCATTTTGCTTCCAGAATACAATCCCAAAACACAAAGCCAGTCATGTCCTCATCCTACAAAGCCCCAAACTGGGCATTCAACACTCTCCATAAGATTAGTATCCTACCATGCTCTTCCACAAAACCTATGCCCCAGATACGTTCTGTACTACTTATCCCTCTTGAAATATACCCTTAAAATCTATGCTTCTATACTCAATAGTACTGGTAGAGTCAAGACTTGAACCAAGGTCTATTAACCATAACCAAGTGTCCTTTCCACTTCGTTATGTATCCTGCCTGTTTTACTTCTGCTTTATGCTAATGCACTATTGTATCAATAAATAACAAATAGTATACACTGGTTAATGTTCATAAAGGATTAACTACACTCAAAGGCCTGGATTTACACATTATCTTATTTAATCTTCATAACATTCTAAAGAAATAGGTAGCATTTTCCAGATAAGGCAACTGAAGCTCAGAGAGGTTAAATAATTTGCTCAAATTCATATGTATCAAGTCATAGAAACTGGGTTCAGATCTAGATGTCTGACTGACTTCAGAGCCTGTGCTCATAATGACTACTTTATGCTCTATTTCCTCAAGTATTCTTTTGACCCATCAGGTGAAAAGTCATGATTTGACTTGCATCCCACGGAAGAGGGAAGGTCTTCATAAGCAGCCATGCATTATTACTGATGGCATATAGCTTTGAAATAGGTAGAGAAAAGTGCAGTCAGTGTTTAGGGAACTGAATTTTCTCTGGTGGAACATACTTGTTTCCTAAAAATATGAAACCCATTTGCCCGGTCTCACTAATCTATGTTCTACTCCCAATTCAGATCATATACCTCAGAAAATATTTGTAGAATTAATGGCTAGCTGCTGTGCAGACTAGTAGTTCTAAGTAGTGGGGCATCTGGGTGGCTGGTTGGTTAAGTGTCTGCCTTTGGCTCAGGTTATGATCTCAGGATCCTGGGACTGAGCCCTGCATCAGGCTTCCTGCTCAGTGGGGAGTCTGCTTCTCCCATCCCTCTAATCCTCCTCCCCATTTGAGTGCTCTGTGTGTGTGTGTCTCAAATAAATAAAAAACAATCTTAAGAAAAAGAACTTCTAAGTAGTGAGGTATGGTAATGTTATATATAACCCTCAAGATACTTAAGATCAGTTTAGGAAAAGAGAAATACCACAGATTCTAAATACAGAAAGCCCTACCATTTTACAATTGTATTGGTGAGCTCTAGTTGTTTCATTAATCCACAATTAGTAGTATGGTTATATTAAATCTGAACTTATAGAAGTCTATAATGAGAAGTAGTTTTGGGACTTACTATTTGAGAAGGATATTCACAAACCAGTACTCGTTCACAGGATGAAAAAATCAAATTATAGGAAAGGTGAATACCATAACCTATGGAGAGTGTTATAACCAGGGCTGTTTGGTGAGGAATGATAACTCAAAGAAGTCCAAATTGATATCCTCATACTTGATTTGTCATTTTCCCTTATGCTTCACATCCAAACACCAGTCATGAGGTTCTAACTCTTGAATATCTTTCAAAATCCAAAAGGAAAAATAGAAAATTATAAAATAAATTAATTCACAAACAGATAAATCTGGATGGCTGATTAGTATATTAGAAGACATTCAATTTATCTGGTGAACAGATTGAATAATGAAATTCTAATTTATATAGATTAAAGTGACAAAAATGAGTAAGGAGGGATGCAGAGACAATATTGGCTAGAGTGTAAAGTGGAAAGCAATCTGGCAATACATCATGAAATTATGTCTTTGTTATTCCTTATCTTTTACTCTTTGTGCTTATTCTACTTTTCCTTCTTTAACTTCTTAAGTTGCTACTTAAATCATTAATTTTGAGCCTTCCTTTTTTTTTTTAAGCGATAGATGTTTATTAAGTGAAAATACAGGAAAAGCTCTCAAGAGTGAGAGGGGTTCTGACAGGGTTGACACTGAGGGCCTTTAGGGTTGGTCTTTTATAGAAAGCTGACCTGGGGACTTGAATCTTTTTTTTTTTTTAATTTTTTATTTCTTTTCAGCGTAACAGTATTCATTGTTTTTGCACCACACCCAGTGCTCCATGCAATTCGTACCCTCTCTAATACCCATCACCTGATTCCCCCAACCTCCCACCCCCAGCCCCTTCAAACCCCTCAGATTGTTTTTCAGAGTCCATAGTTTCTCATGGTTCCCCTCCCCTTCCAATTTCCCTCAACTCCCTTCTCCTCTCCATCTCCCCTTGTCCTCCGTGTTATTTGTTAAGCTCCACAAATCAGTGAAACCATATGAAAATTGAATCCCTCTGCTTGACTTATTTCACTCAGCATAATCTCTTCCAGTCCCGTCCATGTTGCTACAAAAGTTGGGTATTCATCCTTTCTGATGGAGGCACAATACTCCATAGTGTATATGGACCACATCTTCCTTATCCATTCATCCATTGAAGGGCATCTTGGTTCTTTCCACAGTTTGGCGACCGTGGCCATT
>NW_022631177.1:605374-826011 GCF_010015895.1 Lontra canadensis | reverse complement strand
AATGGCCACGGTCGCCAAACTGTGGAAAGAACCAAGATGCCCTTCAACGGATGAATGGATAAGGAAGATGTGGTCCGTATACACTATGGAGTATTGTGCCTCCATCAGAAAGGATGAATACCCAACTTTTGTAGCAATATGGACGAGACTGGAAGAGATTATGCTGAGTGAAATAAGTCAAGCAGAGGGATTCAATTTTCATATGGTTTCACTGATTTGTGGAGCATAACAAATAACATGGAGGACAAGGGGAGATGGAGAGGAGAAGGGAGTTGAGGGAAATTGGAAGAGGAGGGGAACTATGAGAGACTATGGACTCTGAAAAACAACCTGAAGGTTTTAAAGTGGCGGGGGGAAGGAGGTTGGGGGAGCCAGGTGGTGGGTATTAAGGAGGGCACAGATTGCATGGAGCACTGGGTGTGGTGCAAAAACAATGAATACTGTTACACTGAAAAGAACTAAAAATAAAATAAAATAAAATTTAAATTAAAAAAAGAGTTCAGACATTATATATTTATGTGTTATATAAACAATGGGAAGGAGTAATCTATGGTGTTAGAACTCAGAATAAGGGCTGCTTCTAGGGAGTTACTGGATAGAAGAAGCACCAAAGGATCTTCTGGGAATGTCGGAAATGTTCTATAGCTTGATCTTAGTATTAGTTACCCAGGTATATAGTTTTCTCAAAATTCATCAAATGTACACTTGAAATGAGTGCATTTTATTACATAAGCATTTTACAAAAGTACAAAATAAAATAAAATGCCCTCTTTTAGGGGCTAGAATTCAAATAAAAAGGGAAACGTTCATTTAAAGTGGTTAGCAAAATATTGGCGTTTGACATGTGCCCTGATCCCTCCCTACCCAGGGTTCATTCCATCATTTTAAGTGTTTTTCTACCTCTGCATGGGGTAATCTATGGAACAGAAGGCTGGAGAGGCCCTATTACTTGTGTTTGGAGTTCCAGGATACTAGAGGTGTTGCAAACATCCTACCCCTTCCTTTCCAGCTTTTTTTTTTCTTTTTAAGATTTTATTTATTTATTTGACAGAGAGAGAGAGATCACAAGTAGGCAGAGAGGCAGGCTGAGAGAGAAGGGGAAGCAGGCTACCTGCTGAGCAGAGAGCACAATGTGGGGCTTGATCCCAGGACCCTGAGATCGTTACCTGAGCTGAAGGCAGAGGCTTAACCGACTGAGCCACTCAGGTGCCTCCCTTTCCAGGTTTGAAGACTACCTGCATACTTAACTCTAGATAAATGGCTGAAGGATTTTTTGAAACTGATAAGATAGATCTACATTTGGAAAACCTCAGGTGCCTGGAGCCAAATCCATCAACCTTTTCAAATCATCCACTGTAGCTGGAACCACATTCAGCCACATATAGACTCAAAAACCTGTCACACTAACGCCACGCACATACACACACTTTCCCAGTCAATACAGTACATCTTTGTAACTATATAAATACACCAATTAACAAATCTTTACTTTTAGGCCCTCTTGATGTTCAGCTTTGCATAAGGATCAAGGAAGGACTTTAAGCCTCAGTTTCATCACACTGACCTTTAAGTATGGTTGGGAAGATCCAATGATATAATAAGTGAGAAAAAAATGGGAAAATTTTGATACCATAGGGAAAGAAGCATGTGTAGCAACTTCTTGTGCATATGAATTGCTTATGTAATTTTCCCCCCAAAAGAACTGAGAAATAGTGTCCTTGGCCAGCTTCTTCTTGAAGAATATCTGCTAATTATGCATTCTATCTGTTGTGTAACTGCTATTCCATGTACAGCCACAGCTGAGATCCCAGCCAATATTTGAGTTGAAGGTGCTTCCACAATGATAACTTCCACCTGTCATATTACTCCCAGTCTTAGAGTCTTCCTAATTCTCAATGTATTGTAAAACAGAGACAAGTTATCTCCACTGTGTCCTCTATAAACCACAAGCTTAATAAAATGGTTGCTTTATAAGTTTTGGGGTGGCTTGTTAAGCAACAGTAGATAGTAAAACATCTACCTCCCCCATTAAACTGTTCTTTATATTCAGTGACTTTCATCTCTGCAACTTTACTGCCTAGCATGGAGCCTGACAAGCATTCATAGTCAGTAAATGTTTGATAAACTGATGTGAGTAGAAAAGGTATAATGAATAAATAGAGGTAAGTAGCAGAGCTTCGACAAAGCTGGAGATAGAGGCAGGAGGTGTGAAAATCAACACAGTTTCCTACAGAGAGACAAGAAGAGATGGATTATATCTGAATTGGCACTTATGATGTGTTAGAATAATAGATTTATACTGCACATTCTGCTAGAACTGGAGAAACCTTCAGGCCAGAAAATTCTAGAAGGGCTGAGATGTGTGTGTGTGTGTGTGTGTGTGTGTGGTGTTGGAACAGGAGGCTGGTCCTATTACTGAGACCTATGCTGAGACTCAGATGGAAGCTCATCACATCTCCCAGAGAGAACTCAGGGAAAATGCAAAGCCAAAGATAGAGTCATATCATCTCAATGAGGTACTGATAGAAATAGAGTGCTATCTCCCACATAACAGTACTACTCTTACACAAAGATGGCATTGTATATGAGTGTACTTCTCTATCTCTCATAACGTTTTTTTTTTCCAGTCTACTCCCTACCTACTGTTGTAGGTGAGACCTTTATTGTCTCTCTCCTAGCCTATTGTAAGAGGAACCATATTTTTCTAATGGAAAATATTTCTATCTGTAGAGTCTGGCATGGAGACTAACACTCTAACTAGAAAAAAAAAGACAAATGAATAAAATGGAGAATGTCCCAAAAAATCTGGATTAAATGACCATTCTTAGTATTTAAAAAAATTCCTAGCTAACACAGTACTCACCTTTCCTTCGCTTGTTTGATTTTTCCTTTAGTCATTCATCCCACAGGCAGTTTTTGAACATTTATTAATGAATTGTGGTATGTACTGAGTGGAGACAGAATTTAAAAAATTAAAATTAAAATAAATTGTAAGACCTGAGAACTCATAATTTCTCAGGGAAGATAGATATTTAAACAAATGGTCCTGGTTGAGTTTTTAGTGGTGAATTTTTCAAGCACAGATAAACAATATATACTTGGAAATAGAGAAGACACTTTGGAGTATTATAAGACTGGAGGAAGAGATGTAGGACTTCTTTGAAAAAAGGTAAAAATTAATCCTGCGGGGATAATGGGGGACTAAGAAGAGTTTAGAGAAGAGAAGGGGACCAAGGAGAAAACTTTGAGGTGTGCCTATTGATGTGGGAAACAAAGGTAGAAGAAAAATTGTTAAATTTCCTTATTACCTACAGCTCATTGACAAGTCCTTGAAACAGGCAGAGTGACATTCCACCAGGAACTCAGCAGCCTTGAGGTTAATACTTTGCTAAGGGCAAAAGGCAATCTTAGCCCAACCTCCAGGACCCTGTAAGTCTACTTTAACATATAGAAATTCTTTTGAATGCTTCCTTTATCTCTAACCCCCAAGATATATTTTGGCAATCATCCTCCCAGAATATGACCCACCAATATACATCTGAAGGATCTCATGACTGAAGGTTTACTCAATAATAATAAATGAACTTTCCCAACACTAGCCCCCTCAGAATCCTGGAGACCTTGTTTCCAAAATACCTGGGAGACTTAAGCTATCCCTAACTCCCTCCCAACCTGAAAGTATATAATGGGCCACTCCTCATGACCCCAGTGATGCTTCTCTTTCTGTTCAAGGGTGCTTTAATAGAACCAAGTTTTTTCACCAAAGATGTCTCTTTCTTGGCTACTGGCTTTGAACCCTACCTAACATCTTTCCTACATTGCCTACATAACAAAACAAAACAAAAAAAAAAAAAAAGAAAGAAAGAAAAGAGAAGAAAAAGGAAAGGAAAGGAAAGAAAGAAGAGAAAAGAATATAAAAGAAAAGAAAAGGAGATAGGCCAATAAGTGAAGATGTAGTCAGGAAACTTGGTGAACAAAGGAATGGAAATGAATATTTCTTGAGACTCTCCCTGGAATTTTGTCCCTTGTTTCTTCTAACAATCCCATGAGATAAGGCTTTATTTGCCCAATTTTGGAGGAGAGAAAGCTAAAGTTCAGAGAGCCTTTGTCGTTTGCCTAGCACTATAAAAGGCAATCATCCTCCAAGCATATGGTAGAGATTCAAACCCTGAACTTGTCTGCCTCATGGCTTAAATTTTCAGCCTGCTGGTAACAAGAGAATGATCTGTCTGGCTCTAAGAGCTTAGTAAGAGACCCTCCCAAACATCATCAACTTTCTGTCATACTAGGTTCATTTGCCTTGGCTCCCTTGGCCCAAGCACTAAGAGTTCTATGACTCAGGAAGCCTTTTCTATGCTTCCAGGGAAATATCATAGATGTAGAATTTTAATCTTATCTGGAGACTATATTTGATTTTTTTTATTTCTGAAAATACCCTAAAAACCAGCCTGCAGTTCACCACATGCTCATACTTCTGTGCAAGTGTACACATGTGCATGGTGAGACAAATCAGGAAACTCACCAAGATGACATCTGAACTTGAAAGACATGGAAATCTGGAAGAGGACAAAGGGAAACAGGAAAGACGTACTAGAGAAAAATATCTCCAGACCTACAGTACCTCTCTACAGTGGAGATTTATGGCAGAGGTAAGAACGTTGAGCAGATTTTGGTGCTGTGGAAGTTATGTGGGAAACAAAGGCAGAAGGAAATGTAGATAAAATTAAGTGTCCTTAATAACCTACAACCCATTGACAAATACTTGAGGCAGGCGGAATATAACATTCCTCTAGGAAGTTTCCAACTATCTTAATGTTAATGCATTGCTAGAGGGAAAAACAACTTTAGTTGGACAATAGCAAGGCCTGAAGTGTCCTGTGAGTCTTCTTTGGCTTATGAAAATCCTTTTGGAACTTTCCTTATCTTTACTTCTCCCACCCCAAAATATATAATCAGTTGCTCCTCACAATCCTGGAGCAACAAACAGCAGCAACTCATGGACATGGGTCCTGTCCCCCTGCTTTAATAAAACCACCATTTTGCACCACAGATGTCTCAATAATTCTTTTTTTAAATTTTTTTTAAATTTATTTTCAGCATAACAGTATTCATTGTTTTTGTACCACACCCAGTGCTCCATGCAATCTGTGCCCTCTCCAATACCCACCACCTGGTTCCCCCAACCTCCCACCCCCCACCCTTCAAAACCCTCAGATTGTTTTTCAGAGTCCATAGTCTCTTATGGTTCACCTCCCCTTCCAATTTTCCTCAACTCCTTTCTCCTCTCTAACTCCCCTTGTCCTCCATGCTATTTGTTATGCTCCACAAATAAGTGAAACCATATGATAATTGACTTTTTATTGTCCATCAGCTCAGGACCTCACCAGCATCCCAAAAATACATCAGAAGGACAGTCAACTTAGAGTCAGAACCCAGTTTTTAGTATCTTCTCTGCAACACAATAGTAAGAGGTTGGGTATATCTTGTCACCATTCTGACCCAAAGCTGCCTGCCTATAAAATGGGGTAGGACAACTGATTTCCAAAGTCCCTTCTAAATTGAAAATTGCATGATTCTAGAAATAACATGTGTATCATATAAAGAAGACCCTGATTACAAATCTTGCTCACTTTTTAATCACTTCTGGGACTATATGATTTTTTTTCATTACTTTGACTGGAATAGCCTCTAGTGTTTGTGTCCAATTGTGATGAGAATTTGGTTCAGATGTGCTTAAAAACAAAAATGTATCTTCAGTTCCAGGGTCTTGTATAGCACCTGGCAGCCCCGATCCTTTTTGTACAAATAGTTTTCTTTCTACTCCAACCCAATGTCTGAACATATAGGCCTGGTAAGGACTGGTATCCTGGTGCTCTTCCTCTGCCCAGCTCAGCCTAAGTGCCCTCTGCTCCCAGAACTTATGAAAAATATCCTTTCAAATTCCACAAAGAAAACTGCTACTGTTTGGAAAGTATTATACACATTTCCCCCTTTATTTTTCCCTTTGCCAGTAGAAGGGAAAGAGGAAAGGAACCAAGCAGAGGGAATGAAGAAAATTTTCTCTGGGTACTTACAAATTACTTAGATGTCTCAGAGAAACTAATTGATTATTATTCTTGTTGCTAAAGAAAATATTCCAGGCTATGAGAAGACTATTGTAAAAGCACACATGCTTGAGAATAAGACTAAATGATGAATGATGTCAATTGAGGATCTGTTTATTCTCTAAAATAAAGAGCACTTACTTGTTAGTTGATGAAAGGCATGATACCTTGATTACAGAAAATGTATTTAATTCCACTTGACAGATATCTTAAAAGTTCTGGCTCCAGATCTGTGATCTTGAGTCAGTTACTTCTCTTTAGGTCTCAGTCACCCCCATCTACACAGTGAGATCTGGATCTTCCTTACCATTCCCTCTGAAACAGACATGCTGGAGATATATGTCAGAACTTTGCATCCAGGGGTCTCAGTCACAATGAGGACTGTTGAAGGCTTTGAGATATGAGATGTAAAGGAGTTACAAAAGCACTGAATTTTGGGCTATGTCCTAACTTTTACAGTAACAATCTGGATGACTCTGAGCAAATAATTTCTTGGGGTTTTCCTTTTCCTCATATGTGGAAAAATGACCAGACAATCCCTAAGGTACCTTCCAACTTGGGAACTCTACAAATGCATAAGCTTTCAATTAAAAATTCCCTACTTCCAGTGCTCTGAGGGGGAGTAATTAGATAAGGCAAATTATTGCTCCCAAACAACTTCATATCTAGGAGAAAGAAAAATGGAGGTTTTTGTAATTATCCTGCTTACCTCATCTAGAATCCTTGGCCCAAGTCAAAAATCCTCAGCCTTCTCTCCAATTCAAAAATCCCTTCAAATGATCCATTTTACACTGGATTGAGTGATTCATCAAACACATGTGGACATGGTAAGTATATGAATAGCATTTACCCAAAGATACACTCTCAGCCTTCATAACCTAATTCTTTTATCTGACATTCCAGTCTGGCTCTAACCTAATTTTCTCAGTCCTGTTCTGTCCTTTGGTGCACCTGTGTACTTCTATTATCACATAATATACACACAACCAATATGGTGTGATATATCTATCATTCTCCAGGTGCACACAGTTCTTGGAGGGCCACAACTAAGCATTCATCATTTCTGTGCTCTTTATATGGTACTTGGCACATAAGAAGTAGTCAGTATATGCGAAGCAAAAGAATAAATGAGTAAGTGAATGAATGGAACAAATCTAATTTAACTGAAAAAACATACATAAATCACAGAGAAGTCCCTAGCTTTTGGCAGTATTTGTGACTACTGGAATAAGGGGAGGTTTTATGGGGGGAAAAAAGTGTTATTATACAACAGTGTATCATTAAAGACCATTAGAACTTCATCTTCTGGAAGATTCCAATAGAGGGAGCCATGTCAATCCAATAGAACTATGCAAGGAGGGGGCATGTTCAGAGACTGTGGAGCAGTCCATCTTGGCTGTTCAATGGAATTTGATAAAAGGAGACAGACAAAGATTCTTCAGAATCAGGTTATAGTAAACCATGAGTACCAGACTAAGGGTTTTTAACTTTCTTCTGTAGGCAAGGAAGAGCTACTGGTGGCTTCTGAACAGTTAAGTATTATAATCCAAGCTGTGCTTAATGGAAATAATTGTGGGAACAGGGTCAAGGAGGGACTAAGTGTTTGGTCATTGGCGTTGGACAGCCTCAGAGATAGGAAGACAGACCCTGGATGCTGCTCTGAGATGGCAGAAGAGTGGCATGCTAGCTTGTGAGAACTCTAACACATCATAATTTGGTGATAGATACAAAGAATCTCAACAAATAATGCATCATTCTTTCCAGCTGTAAACACTAGGCAGTTGTGGCCCATTTACATAGTGTCAATCACCTGGGATGTCACGTATCAAACTTAAGAGAGGACTCTAAGTTCTGACTGAGCCTCCAGAAGTCTTGGCTCCTATGTGATTTGGTCCATTCAGTCTTACCAGTTCCCTATGCTACTAGACAAATTTTCACTACCATAATATTGCCCTCTAGTGGTATTTTTCTTCAAACACCCAGGGGTACACTTAACCCTGACCTTAAACTGTTCCTCTTCCTCACTAATTGCAGTTTTCTTTTATATGTCTGTTTTCTGTTTCCTCTTTCATCTCTGCATTCTCTTTCCTTTCCCTCACTTACTCCATGGTGGAGTAAACTGAGTCAAGGAGAAAGGACTAGAGATTATTAACTCAATATAACATAAACTGAAGCTTAGATAAGTGAAGTAATTTGTTCTGCGTCATTCAGTCACAAATTAGCTGGATTGACATTCAAATCACTTGATTTTGACTTCTGGGTTCTTTCCTGGAAGCTTTCCTCCTCCCCTCCCCACCCTTTCTCCTTCCCTGTTCTTTCCTTCCACAAATGCCAGTGTTAAGATCTGGAGATGAATATATTCTGTTGTAGAGAAAACCCCTTATCTCTTTCCCAGTACAGAAAAACATAGGGGAACCTGGGTGGCTCAGTGGGTTAAGCCTCTGCCTTCCACTCTGGTCATGATCCCAGGATCCTGGGATGGAGCCCTGCATCGGGCTCTCTGCTCATTGGGGAGCTTGCTTTCCCCCCCTCTCTATGCCTGCCTGTCTGCATACTTGTGATCTTTCTGTCAAATAAATAAATTAATTAAAAAAAGAAAAACATGATGATTAGAACCCAATGTGGTTAGTGTATTGATAGAGTCATGTTGACAGTGTTGGGTCACTAAGGATATAAGGTGACTTACATGTCAGAGAAGGAAGAAAAGAGGAGACGATTTCAGGCCAAGAGACAAGCAAACATTAAAGCACAGATTTATGGAAAGGACACAGCATTTTCAGAGAAATGGTAAGGGGTAGAAGGAGTGGGGCCTCAAGCCAGAATGTGACAGCCTTTGTATGCCAGGCAGACTATTTTGGACATTAAACTCTCTCTCTATTTACACAATTACTGAAACTTGTAAGCAACTGCACTTTCTAGGCTATCATCCCCTCTTCCCACACACCAAACTGTTTAGTTAATTTGTCAAGCAGGCCAGAAATATAACAATTTTTTTTTGGTTTTCCCAGAGACACAATGTAAATCCAGGGCTGAATGGGTCCTAAACTATGGTCTCCTGCCTTCTAGGTCTTCTGATGTTGATCAAAATGGAGGGTGGTAAATATGGAGAAAATACCTAAAAAATAATGGGCAGATTCCAGACATATGGACCAGCCTTGGGTAAATCAATATGCATACTATATCCTGTTCACTCTGGCTTTTACATTACTTAAACACCTAGGAATTGGATGGGAAGCAAATGTTAGTTTACCAAAGTGTATTTATCCACTGACTTCCAGAATATTTTCAGGGATGGTTGCAGTTCCATTGAAAATATGCAGGCCACAACATATTGGCCTCAAAGTACACAATAATTTGCATAGAGTACTCACTCTGTTCTCATGGTCTGATTGCATATATTAATAATTATTAGCCTACTGATTCAACTTTTTCACATTTATGGAGCTTCGTATGAATAAAGTCCTCTCACAACCACTTGGATCTTCAGCAATCCCAGGAGGTAAGTTAAGAGGTGAATTCGGGGTGCCTGGGTGGCTCAGTGGGTTAAAGCCTCTGCCTTCAGCTCAGGTCATGATCTCAGGGTCCTGGGATTGAGCCCCATATCGGGCTCCTTGCTCAGTGGGGAGCCTGCTTCTCCCTCCCCCCCTGCTACTCTCCCAGCTTGGGCTTTCTCTCACTCTCTGTCAAACAAATAAAACCTTAAAAAATTATTTAAAAAAAAAAGAGGTGAATTCATCTTCTTATTTTGCGGAAGAAGAAATAGTTTCAGAGATGGGGATGTTCTCAGCTAAGGGAAGGAAACAGAGCAAAGCTCCAAGTTCAGTACTGTTGCTACCAATACAGTTCTTGTCAGGAAATGTAATCAAAGGAACACTAAAACTTCAAGCTATTTGAAGACTCATTAATAGCACCTTCATTAAAAATACCTCATAGTTAATTTTTATTTACTGCATATTTTGTCCAGATTCAGGTCCTTAGACCCAGAGTAGCCATATTGAACCATATATCTGACCAATATGATGCATTGATGCACTTACATTAAGAGCCCAAATGTCAAGGAAGGTCATTCTTACCTTTCAAAATAGGGTGTTTCAAGGGGAGAAAGACCCTTAAAGAGTGCATGAGCACTTGAGCAGCATCTATGCTTAGCACTACAAGAACTGGAAATGTACAAATGAATTGACTGATTTTCTGGCACCAGATAAAAGAACCCTTACAAGCCTGAGTTGTTCAGTGACACTAAAGCATTTTTCTGACTTTGGATGCCTTTCTTTGATAACTGACTTTCTCTTCCTTTGCATCTCCTGACCTGGACCTCAGGGATCTGCCACTGTCTTTCTCTAAACATTATTTCTCTGTGTGTCTTGTATCTCTATCACTCTGTGTGTGTTTCTAAGAGATCTCATATCTTTTTTGCTGAGACTCCGACATGTCTGTATGTGGTATCAAAACATATATACTATAATAACAAAGGTTAAGATATTTGTCCAAAGTCAAGCTGTTTCAAAGTGCAAGATTCGAACCCAAGTAGTCTGGTTCTAGAGCCTGTATATTAAAGTATCATCCATTTTCTCTTTATTTTAATTTTAGCATTCAGGGCCCCTCACCACTAGCCTCTTGTCCCAGTTGTACTAGGTTTATTCCAAACCTTATAACTATATCTATCTATCTATCATCTATGTATCTATCTTGCTTATGAGAAATTTATTTATTTATTTATTTATTTATTTATTTATTTATTATTCAGTGATTCATTAATTGCATATAACACCAAACTTGGAAACTGTATGGAGAGTCCCCAGGATGTTAAAAATAAAGCAACCCTATGACCAAGAAATTGTACTACTAGGTATTTACCCCAAAGATATAGATGCAGTGAAAAGAAGGGGCACCTGTACCCCAAGATTCATGGCAGTAATATCCACAATAGTGAAACTGTGGAAGAACCTGCGATGTCCTTATATCTTTTTTTTTAGAAGATTTATTTATTTATTTATTTATTTGAGACAGAGACAGAAAGAGACAGAGAGAGAAACCATGAGATCACTACCTGAATTGAGGTTTAACTGACTGAGCCACCCAGGCACCCCTCCAAACCTTAAATCTTGAGTTAAGTTATGCCTCTGTCTCCCATTCTCTTTCCATTTCTCTGTACCTGTTACAGACATTTGGAGTCTTATTTTCTCTACAAAACCTTGCCTAAACATACCATTATTAGGATATCTATCAATTTGATTGCAATTAGCATGGTTTCTCAGAATCATCTCAGAGTCTTTTCATTGATCTCTTAGTATTTGAAGATAAATTTCAATTTTATTTTAAAATTTTCAAGAGCAGAAACACTTCTTTGCTTGTACTTGCATAGCTTTAGCATAATACCTAAGTACACACTTCAGAACCCATTTTCTAAACTTAATAAATATTGTTTTGACAACAGTTCAAATTACTTGAATCTGGAATGAATAATTTCAGTTCAGTGAAAAAGTGTTAAATTAAGTAATTACTTGCCTTATTAGTTAATTGTGTCATGCTTATCAAAATGTTATCAGATTGAGCTGAAATACTGAGTGCCAAGCACTGCACTGTGTAATAATCACATACGCTTTTTGTAAAACTCTCACAGTCCTGAGAGTGACTTCCCACATACTGAAGAGCTAATCCTTATGACTTGCATTAAGAACATTGTTACATGTCAGCACACTTTTCATGGAGGAGGGCCTAACCAGGATCAATATTTGATGATAGCTCTCCAAAGCAGGGCAAAGTTGAATTCTTTCAGTGTAGAAGGTTAAGAGTTTTCTTTCCATGTCTTCTTTTTTTTTTTTAAAGATTTTTTATTTATTTATTTGACAGATAGAGATCACAGGTAGGCAGAGAGGCAGGCAGAGAGAGAGGAGGAGGAAGCAGGCTCCCTGCTGAGCAGAGAGCCCGATGCGGGACTCGATCCCAGGACCCTGAGATCATGACTTGAGCTAAAGGCAGAGGCTTTAACCCACTGAGCCATCCAGGCACCCTCCATGTCTTCTTAAAGAGGTATAGACTAAGCCAGTGCCTTATTATAAATTAGAATACAGATAGGAAATTTCCTTAGGAAATTTTACATCCCTTTAATGTGAAACCACCAAAAGTGCTTAAGGGTTATTTTAAGTGGCTTGTAGCAAGCTAGCTAGCTATAATATTATATAAAATGATATATACTGTCTATCTATCTATCATTTATCATCTGAATAAGAATCCTTAAGAAAGTTCATACCCTTTGATTCAACATTTCCACTTACTTCTAGAAATCTCTTCCAAGGAAATAAAGGTTCTTACAAAGACATCCGCACAAAGGTATTCAGTACTTCAGAGGTTACATTTTTTGCCAGTGTGGCAGGTTGGACACTGAAGATAAAAATTAAATTGAGTTATAAAAAAAAATTATTTTTCCTATACATGCATGCTTATAGATTTACTGAGATTCATACCTGATATATATACATATACATATACATATACATATACATATATATATAGATTTATGGTAGACCATATTGAATGTTCCAGGGAATGGCTAAATAAATGTGGTAAGAGATAATATAGAACCATTTCAAAGAATATTTACCAACAGGGGAAATGTCAATTTTATGACATTAGGGTAAAGGAGGAGGACACAACAGAGTGTAAAGAGTATAATTTAAATTAAGAAAAACAAGTAATACAAACACACATATACACATTCAGAAAAGAGGACTGGAACAAAATGAACCAACAAAGTTAACCATGGTTGTAAGTTGTACGACTCTAGGTTGTAGGATTATGGGATTTTTTTTTTCTATTACATGTATTTTGTTTTCTGTATTTTGGGGTGATTTCCCCCATTGATCATTATTTTTTATTAATTTATTTCATCTGAGTATAGTTGACACACAATGTTTCATTAGTTTCAGGTATATAACATAGTGCTTCAGCAAGTTTAGACATTATGATATACTCACCATGAGTATAGCTGTATGTCACTATACAATACTATTAGAATATCATTGACTACATTCCTTACTTGTAAAGAAGTTAAAGTGTCACCATTTGCAGATGACACGATACTATACATAGAAAGCCCTAAAGACTGTGCCAAAAATCTATAAGAAGTAACAAATGAGGAGGAGGGGGGAAAATGGTGGAGGAGTAGGGGACCCTGTTTCAACCAGTCCCCTGAATTTAGCTGGGTATCTACCAAACCATTCTGGACACCCACAAATTAGCCTGAGATATAAGAATATATTTCTGGATCTCTATAAGCAGAAAAACACCACCTGCCACAAGGTAGGAAGGGCTGAGTCATGAGTCTGTGGGCAGATATAGGAAGATAAGCAGAAGGGGGAGGAAGCTGCCATAAGCTGGCTACTGGAAAGTGAGGTAACACTGAAGTGCAAAAGCATCCTGCACCAGGGACCAGGCAAAACTTAGAGCAGTAGTGGTTGAGAAAGGGCTTTAGAACCCTCTCAACAGGATCCAGGAGCTATGGGAACACACATGTGAACCCGGGAATGCTCCAGGTTTTAGAAGCACAAAGGGCAGAGACAAGCCCTGGCACCTGGGTGGACAACAGAGAAAGTGGCTGTGGGTGTGTACCACTCATGGGAGGCTGTGGTTTTCGGTGACACCTACAGAAATGGAGCTGTGTGCTCTGGAGGCTTCAGAGAAGAACACACCGGGATTTCTCAGTTCTAGGACAGAGGTCTGGGTGTGCACATTTTTGCTCTGACCCTCAGAAGAAGCATGGAAAGTTGCCAGAGAACAAAAGTTCAAAAATACAGTTTCCACTGAACCCAGCCCCCCAACAGGGGGCAGGGCAACTCTGCCCAAGAAGGGGACACAGCACTACAGGTTCTTCTCCCAGAAAATAGGCTGGAAGAATAAGAGGACACAGTCCTAGAGTCCCCATAAAACTATAAATCCCCAACACCAGGGGAAAATAGTATACTGAGCTCCAGGCATTGTCTCATGACTTGAGTATTTTTCAGATATAACACTCTTTTTCTTTTTATTCTTTCTCTTATGCTTCTTCTCTGTTTTATTCTTTTTACCTTTTTCTCATTTCTCATTTCATCTCTCGTTTAATATGTCATATTTCATAGTAGATTTTAACTCGTACTTTTTCAAGCCTATACTTTTATAGATATATGCTTCAATGTAATCCTTTTTTCCATATATATATATATATATATATATATATATACACACACACACACACATACACACACCAGTTTTAATTCTGGGAAGTAGTGTCCTCTAACAAACAGAGAAAATATACCCAGGAAAAATTGAAACACCGTCCTTTGCCCACACTGAGAGATTATAGCTCCTCCTAACATCACCACCCCTCTTTTTTAATCTAATTTTTTTAAATTAAATTTTATGAATTTTTTCTTGGGTTTCCTTTTTTTTAGTGGTGGTTTCCAATCACTCCTAGATTTTCCTAGGGCTCATCTTGTTTAGGTCATGATTGATATTTTTGACTCTGTATGTTCCTTCAGCCACCCCTCAACAAAATGTCTAGGAGGAGGAACTCCCAACAAGAAAAGAACCAGAGATAGTGGCCTCTGCCACAGATCTGGTGGATATGGATATAAGCAAGATGTCAGAGATAGACTTTAGGGTAGCAATCATGATGTCAAAGGCTAGGCTTGAGAAAAGCATTAGTGAGAATATAGAATATCTAAGGGCAGAAATGAAAACTAACCAGGACAAAATTAAGAATGCTATGAATGAGATGCAGTCTAAACTGGATACTCTAAGAGTTAGGGTAAATGAGGCAGAAGAATGTATTAATGATCTAGAAGATAAGCTGATAGTAAGAAGAAAGTCAAGGAGGCTAGGGATAAACAAGTAGAAGCCCATGAGATCAGAATTAGAGAGATAAATGAAATCATGAAACATTCCAATGTCCAAATTACTGGGATCCCTTAGGGGGTTGGGGGGGACTAGAAGATGTATTTCAACAAATCATAACTGAGAACTTTCTTAATCTGGGGAAGGAAACAAGTATTCATGTCCAACAGGCCAAGAGGACCCCACCCAAAGTCAATAAAAACAGATAAACACCTTGCCATATAATAGTAAAACTTGCTAATCTTAGAACAAAGGAACCTATCCTGAGAGCAGCTAAGGAGAAAATATTTCTTATGTATGGAGGGTTCTTCATCAGAATAACATCAGACTTGCCCACAGAGACCTGGAAAGCCAGATATATTCAGGGTACTAAAGGAGAAGAACATGTAGTCAAAAATACTTTATCCAACAAGGTTGTTGTTCAAAATGTACAGAGAGATAAAGACTTTCCAGGACCAAAAGAAACTGAAAGAATATGTGTCCTCCAAGCCAGTCCTGCAAGAAATATTAAGGGGAGGATTATATAAAAGAAGAAAGACCTCAAGAGTAATATAGACCCGAAATTACCAGAAACAATCTACAGAAACAGGGACTTTAGAGGCAATACGATGGCACTAAATTCATATCTTTCAATATGTATTCCCAATGTGAATGGGCTGAACGTTTCCATCAAAAGGCACACGGTTTCAGATTGCATAAAAAAGAAGGACTATCCATATGCTGTCTATAATAAAGTCATTTTGAACTTCCAGATTGAAAGTGAGGGGATGGAGAAACATTTATCCTGTCAATGGACCTCAAAAGAAAGCTGGGGTAGCAATCCTCATATCAAACAAATTAGATTATAAAAAGGACTGTAGTAAGAGACATAGAAGAACACTATATCATACTTAGATTCTATCCAATAAGAAAATCTAACAGTTATAAATATCTATGCCCCCAACATGGGAGCAGCCAACTATGCAAGTGAACTATTAACAACAACAACAAAAAATTGTATTGATAATAATACATTAATAATAAGAGACCTCAACATTCAACTCACAGCCCCACAGCAATGGACAGATCATCTAAGCAGAAACTCAACAAAGAAATAAGAACTTTGAAAAAGGAAAGAAAGAAAGAAAGAAAGAAAGAAAGAAAGAAAGAAAGAAAGAAAGAAAGAAACAAGAACTTTGAATGACACATTAGACCAGACGGACTTTACAGATATGTAAAGGACATTCCACCCTAAAACAACAGAATACTCATTCTTCTTGAATGCACACAGAATTTTCTCCAGATCAGACCACATACTGGATCACAAATCAATAAACCAGGTCTCAACTGACACCAAAAGATTGAGATTATTCCTTACATATTTTTAGACCACAATGTCTTGAAATTGGAACTAAATCATACACACACATACACACACACACACACACACACACACACACACACACATTTGGAAGGAATTCAAACACTTGGAAGTTAAAGAGCATCTTGCTAAAGAATGATTGGGTCAACCAGGAAATGGAAGAATAATTTAAACAATTCACGGACTAATGAGAATGAAAACACACCATTCCAAAACCTATGGGATATTGCAAAAGTTGTTCTAAGAGGGAAATACAACAAAATACAAGCCTCTCTCATAAACTCAGAAAAATCCCAAATTCACAAGCTAACCTTACACCTAAATGAGCTAGAAAAACAATAGCAAATAAAATCTAAACCAAGAAGAAGAGAAATAATAAAGATTAGATCAGAGAGCTATGAAATAGAAACCAGAAACACAGTAGAATAGAACAACAAAACCAGAAGCTGGTTCTTTGAAAGAATTAATAAGATAGATAAAGTTTTGGTTAGACTTATCCAAAATAAAAGAGAAAGGACCCAAATTAATAAAATCATGAATGAAGGGGGGGGATCATGATTAAGCCCAAGGAAATAGAAACAATTACTAAAATTATTACCAGCAACTATATGCCAACAAATTAAGCAACCTGGAAGAAATGGATGCTTTCCTGGAAATTTATAAACTACAATGAAACAGGAAGAAATAAACAATTCTAATTGATCAATGACCAGTAACGAAATTGAAGCAGTGATCAAAAACCTTCCAAAAAAACAAGAGTCCAGGGTCAGATGGATTCCCAGGTGTAACCACCCCTCAGAAAAACATACTGCTTAAAATATAACCTATGAGAAATTATAATAGTTACCAAGCATGCTTAGATATAGCCTTAAGAAGAACAGGTACTGGCAATAGGCCTCTGGGGGAGAGGATGATAGACATCCTTGAAGTGGAACAGCTGGGAATGCCCTGCCCAGTCAGGGGGGAATGCCACCTGCTTCATTTTTCCATTCTCTCCCCTTCCCCAGAAAGCACCGGTAGTTAGTTAGACAATCTTTTTGTTTGGGCTTGCTCACTATAGGTCATGTACTAGGTGACCAGACATGTTTTGCCTTTCTTCTTACTTATCTACAAGACTCATGGTCAATGTGTAATCTACTCCAGCTTCTTTGTTGATTGTTACCCACTTTCTAATAAATAGGAGACTGAGGAGTTGTTTGTGGTGATGGCCTTTTCTACTGTCGTCCCCTGATCCCATTCTCTTGCAGCTGACTTGTTTGTGCCTCATTCTTCTCCCATGTGCTGTCAGGAGGTGACACCAAGGGGGAATCTGCAAAACATTTAAAGTAGAAGTAATACCTATTCTCCTGAATCAGTTTCAAAAATAGAAACAGAAGGAACACTTCCAAACTCATTCTATGAGACCAGCACTACTTTGAACCCCAAACCAGGCAAAGACCCCATCAAAAAAGATAATTACAGACCAATATCTCTGATGCATATGGATGCCAAAATTCTCAACAAGATCCTAGTCAATAAGACCCACCAATACATTGAAAAGATTATTCACCACAACCAAATGAGATTTTATTCTGGGGATGCAAGGGTGGTTCAACACCTGCATATCACTCAACATTGTAAAGCATATTAATAAAAGAGAAGACGAGGACCATAATCCTCTCAACTGATGCAGAAAAAGCATTTGAGAAAATGCAAAATACTTTCTTGATTAAAAGTCTTCAGAGTATAGGGATAGAGGGATCATTCCTCAATATCAGACCATTTATGAAAAACACACAGTGAATACCATACTCCTTTAAGATCAGGAACAAGACAGGAATGCCCACTCTCATGAATATTATTCAACATAGTGCTAGAAGTCCTAGCATCAGCAATCATACAATGAAAAGAAATAAAAGGCATCCAAACTGGCAAAGAAGAAGTCAGACTCTCTCTCTTCATAGATGACATGATACTTTATGTGGAAAACCCAAAGGCCCACCCTAAAATTACTAGAAATTGTAACAATTCACCAAGGTGGCAAGATACAAAATCAATGTACATAAATCACTTATTTTCCTATACACTAACAACATAGATGTAGAAAGAGAAATTAAGGAATAGATTTCATTTATAATAACAATAAAATGGTAAGCTACCTTGGAATAAACCTAACCAAATAGGTAAAGGATCTATACCCTAAAAAATATGAACGTTTATGAAAGAAAAGGAGGAAGACACAAAAAGATGGAAAAACATTCCTTGCTCGTGGATTGGAAAGCATGGCTCAGTTGGTTGGATGTCTGCCTTCAGCTCAGGTCTTGATCCCAGAATCCTGGGATCAGGTCTCATGTCTGGCTCCCTGCTCCTCAGGGAGCCTGCTTCTCCCTCTGCCTGCTGCACCCCTGCTTGTGCTCTCTCTCCTTCTGTCAAATAAACAAATGAAATCTTTTTTTTTAATGTCTATGCTGCCCAGAGCAATCTACACTTTCAGTGCCCTCCTTATTAAAATACCATTGGCATTTTTCAAGGAGGTGGAACAAAGAATCCTAAAATTTGTATGGAACCAGAAAAGACTGCAAATCTCCTGGGCAATGTTGAAAAATATAAAAATAGGCTGGGGGCATCCATTGTCTGACCTCAAGCTATATTACAAAGATGTGATCATCAAGGCAGCATAAAGTTGGCACAAAAACAGACACATAGAACAATGGAACAGATAGACACTCCAGATATGGACCCTCAGCCATATCATCAATCTTTGACAAATCAGGGGAAAATATCCAATGGAAAACAGTCTCTTCTATAAATTGTGATGGGAAAATTGGACAGCTATATACACAAGATTGAAACTGGACCATTCTCATACACCATACACAAATATAAACTCAAAATGGATCAAAGAGGCAAGACGGCAGAGAAATAGGAGACCCTGTTTCAACCTAAAGTGAGCTAAATATCTACCAAAACACTCTGAACACTTATGAAATCAGTCTGAGATTTAAGAATATACATTTCTGGATCTCTACAAAGGCAGAAGACATCAGTGGAGAGGTAAAGTGGAGTGGGAATGCTAGGACTGATATCAGAGGATAAACAGAAGGGGGAGGGAGCCACCAGAAGCAACCCATTGGAAAGTAACACCCTAATATGAAAGTTCCCTGTAGTTGAAGACCAGCATTAACTTGGAGTCTAGTTAAAAGCACCCAAAAAAGAGGAAAAGATTTTAAGGGGCAACTGGTGGAATTGGGTGGTCAGAAGCAGGGGCCTAAGTCCATGTTCCCAGGATGGCTACCACCTGTGATCACCCATGCCAGAGAGTGCAGCAGAGCCTCCAGTCTATGGTTCCTGAGCTCTTGGCTCTTGGCTTCCGGCTGTTTGCACCACTGCTAGGCTGGGCAGACTTCCACCCATGCCTGAGAGAGCCTGGTGTGGATGCCAACTGGTGGTCTCTAGGACCACAGTCTTCCACAACCTGCTGAGGGTCAGAGCACTCCCAGCCAACACCTGAGAGAACCTGGCGCATTTTCCAGTCAGGATCCCTCGGAGTCAGCCTTCGGCAAACTGTGTAACCTTGGGGTCTGAGTGCACCCGCAGTGGACCAGACTGCAGTCCTGGAAAAGGGAGCCACCAGGAGTGGGCTCCCCAGACAAATTTCACTCACAGGGATAGTGGAATGGGGGTACAGAGACAAGTGGGGGCCTCGGGTGACCACTGAGGCCGTGGTTAGGGGGCACACCACCTGTAGGAGGTTGCGCTGTACAGCGGAGTTCACTGAGGGAAGTCTGTGTGTTCTGGACCACCCAAAGAGGAGCAGAGTGAGGCTTCTAACTGAGGTGGAGCCCTGGGTGCAGACATTTGCTTTCCACTAAGCTTCCCCCAAACTGCAAAAAGCCGCCAAAGAACAAAAACTTCCAGAGAACAAAAGCCTGAAAAAATGGTTTCCACACAGTCTAGCCACTTGATAACCTGCAGGGTCACTCAACCCAAGCAAGACTGATGGGAGAGCAATGCAGCAGGCCCCTCCCACAGAAGGCAAGCCAAAATAATGAGAGGAAAACCACCACAGGGTCCTCATAAATGATGTTTCCCCCCAAACATCAGGGGGAAACAATATACTAAGCTCACAATATTGACCTAAATCCTGTATATTTCATAGATACAACGTTTTTTTTTTTTTAAAACTCGTTCTCACCATTGTTGTTCTTTTAATTTTTTAAATTACCTACCATTACAACTAGAGGTTTAATACAACATATTCTATAATAACTTTAAAAAAATATTTTAATAACATATAATGTATTATTAGCCCTAGGGGTATAGGTCTGTGAATTGCAGGTTCATAGTACTCACCATACCACATACACTCTCTAATATCCATAATCCAACCACCCTCTCCCGCCCCCATCCCCTTGGCAACTCTCAGTTTGTTTTCTTCCCTACTCCCCAAACCCCCACCTTACCTCTCAAATTCCTAATATCAGGGAGATCATATTATAATTGTCTTTCTCTGATTGTCTTATTTTGCTCAGCATAATACCCTCTAGTACCATCCACATCATTGCAAATGGCAAGATTTCATTTCTTTTGATGGCTGCCTAGTACTCTAGTGTGTGTGTGTGTGTGTGTGATATATATATATATATATATATATATATATAAACATCTTTATCTGCTGATGGACATTTAGGTTCTTTCCATAGTTTGGCTATTGTGGACATTGCTGCTATCAACATTCGGGTGCACGTGACCCTTTGGATCACTACATTTGTAACTTTAGGGTAAATACCCAGTAGTGCAATTGCTGGGTCATAGGGTAGCTCTATTTTCAACTTTTTGAGGAACCTCCATGCTGTTTTCCAGAGTGGTTGCACCAACTTGCATTCCCACCAACAGTGTAGGAGGGTTCCCCTTTCTCCACATCTTTGCCAGCATCTGTCGTTTCCTGACTTGTTAATTTTACACATTCTGAGTGGCATGAGGTGGTATCTCATTGTGGTTTTGATTTGTATTTCACTGATGCCAAATGATGTGGAGCACTTTTTCATGTGTCTGTTGGCCACCTGGATGTCTTCTTTGCAGAAATGTCTGTTTATGTCCTCTGCCCATTTCTTGATTGGATTCTTTGTTCTTTGGGTGTTGAGTTTGAAAAGTTCTTTATAGATTTTGGATACTAGCCCTTTATCTGATATGTCATTTGAAAATATTTTCTCCCATTCTGTCAGTTGTCTTTTGGTTTTGTTAACTGTTTCCTTTGCTGTGCAAAAGCTTTTGAACTTGATGAAGTCCCAATAGTTCACCTTTGCCGTTGCTTTCCTTGACTTTGGTGATGTTTCTAGGAACAAGTAGATGTGGCTGAGGTCGAAGAGGTTGCTGCCTGTGTTCTCCTCAAGGATTTTGATGGATTCCTTTCTCACATTGAGGTCTTTCATCCATTTGGAGTCTATTTTTGTGAGTGATGTAAGGAAATGGTCCAGTTTCATTTTTCTGCATGTGGCTGTCCAATTTACCCAACACCATTTGTTGAAGAGACTGTGTTTTTTTCAATGGACGTTCTCTCCTGCTTTGTCAAATATTAGTTGACTGTAGAGTTGAGGGTCTATTTCTGGGCTCTCTATTATATTCAATTGATCTATGTGTCCGTTTTTGTGCCAGTACCATACTGTCTTGATGAAGATAGATTTGTAATAGAACTTGACGTCTGGAATTGTGATGCCACAAACTTTGACTTTCTTTTTCAACATTCCTCTGACTATTTGAGGTCTTTTGTGGTTCCATATAAATTTTAGGATTATTTCTTCCATTTCTTTGAAAAAAAATTGATGGTATTTTGATAGGGATTGCAATAAATGTGTAGATTGCTTTGGGTAGCATAGACATTTTCACAATATTTGTTCATCCAATCCATGAACATGGAACATTTTTCCATTTCTTTGTGTTTTCCTCAATTTCTTTCATGAGTACATTATAGTTTCTGGAGTAGATTGATTACCTCTTTGGTTAGGTTTATTCTTGGGTATCTTAAGGTTTTGGGTGCAATTGAAAATGGGATTGACTCCTTAATTTCTCTTTCTTTTGTCTTGGTGTTGGTGTATAGAAATGCAACTGATTTCTGTGCATTAGTTTTATATCCTGACACTTTACTGAATTCCTGTACAAGTTTTAGCAGATTTGGAGTGGAGTCTTTGGGGTTTTCTACATACAGTATCCTATGATCTGCAAATAGTGGTAATTTAACTTCTTCTCTGCCAATTTGGATGCCTTTAATTTATTTTTCTTGTCTGATTGCTGAGGCTAGGTCTTCTAATACTATGTTGAATAGCAGTGGTGATAATGGACATCCTGCCATGTTCCTGACCTTAGCGGAAAATCTCTCAGTTTTCTCCATTGAGAATAATATTTGAGGTAGGATTTTCATAGATGGCTTTGATGATATTGAGGTATGTACCCTCTATCCCTACACTTTGAAGAGTTTTGACCAGGAAAGGATGCTGTACTTTGTCAAATGCTTTTTCAGCATCTATTGAGAGTATCATGTGGTTCTTGTTCTTTCTTTTATTAATGTATTGTATCACTTTGATTGATTTGTGGATGTTGAACCAACCTTGCAGCCCTGTAACAAATCCCACTTGGTCGTGGTGAATAATCCTTTGAATGTACTGTTGGATCCTATTGGCTAGTATTTTGGTGAGAATTTTCTTATCTGTGTTCATCAAGGATATTGGTCTGTAATTCTCAGATTTGATGGGGTCTTTGTCTGGTTTTGGGATCAAGGTAACACTCATTTATGAAATGAGTTTGGAAATTTTCCCTCCATTTCTATTTTTTTGAACAATTTCAGGAGAATAGGAATTCTTTCTACTTTAAATGCTTGGTAGAAATCCCCTGGGAAGCCATCTGGCCCTGGGCTCTTTTTTGTTGGGAGATTTGTGATAACTGCTTCAATCTCCTTACAGGTTATGGGTCTGCTCAGGTTTTCTATTTTTTTCCTGGCTCAGTTTAGTAGTTTATATATCCGTAGGAACGCATCCATTTCTTCCAGATTGTCAACTTGCTGGCGTATAGTTGCTCATAATGTTCTTGTAATTGTTTATATTTCTTTGGTGTCGGTTGTGATCTCTCCTCTTTCATTCATGATTTTATTAATTTGGAGCCTTTCACTTTTCTTTTTGATAAGTCTGACCAGGGGTTTATCAATCTTATTAATTCTTTCAAAGAAACAACTCCTAGTTTCTTTGATTTGTTCCAATTTTTTGTTGTTGTTTTTTGTTTCTATTTCATTGATTTCTCCTCTGGTCTTTATTATTTCTCTTCTCCTACTGGGTTTAGGCTTTCTTTGTTTTTCTTTCTCCAGTTCCTTTAGGTGTAGGGTTAGATTGTGCATTTGAGACCTTTCCTGTTTCTTCAGAAAGGCTTGTATCACTATATATTTTCCTCTCAGGATTGCGTTTGCTGTGTCCCACAGATTTTGAACCATTGTGTTTCCATTCCGTGATTTTTTTTTCAATTCTTCTTTAATTTCCTGGTTGATCCATTCATTCTTTAGTAGGATGCTCTTTAGCCTCCATGTATTTGGGTTCTTTCCAAATTTCCTCTTGTGATTGAGTTCTAGCTTCAGAGCATTGTGGTCTGAAAATATGCAGAGAATGGTCCTAAACTTTTGGTACTGGCTGAGACCTGATTTGTGACCCAGGATGTGATCTATTGTGGAGAATGTTCCATGTGCACTAGAGAAGAATGTGTATTCTGTTGCTTTGGGATGGAATGCTCTGAATATATCTGTAATGTCCATCTGGTCCAGTGTGTCATTTGAGGCCTTTATTTCCTTGTTGATCCTTTGCTTGGATGATATGTCCATTTCAGTGAGGGGGGTGTTAAAGTCCCCTACTATTATTGTATTATTGTTGATGTGTTTCTTGATATTGTTATTAATTTGTTTATGTAATTGGCTGCTCCCATGTTAGGGCCATAAATATTTAAAATTGTTAGATCTTATTCTTGGACAGATACTTTGAGCATATAATTTCCTATCTCATGTGTTATTATGGTCTTTGGCTAAAAATCTAATTTATTTGATGTAAGGATTGCCACCACAGCTTTTTTATTGTTGTTGTCCATTAGCATGGTAAATTGTTTTGCACCCCTTCACTTTAAACCTGGAGGTTTCTTTGGGTTTAAAATGAGTTTCTTGTAGAAACCATATTGATTTTTTTTTTTTATCCATTCTGATATCTGATATCCTGTGTCTTTTGATTGGGGCATTTAGCCCATTTACATTCAGGGTAACTATTGAGAGATATGAATTTAGTGCCATTATCCTGTCTGTAAGGTGACTGTTACTGTATATTGTCTCTGTTCCTTTCTGGTCTACTACTTTTAGCATCTCTCTTTGCTTAGAGGACCCTTTTCAAAGTTTCCTGTAGAGCTGGTGTGGTGTTTACAAATTCTTTTAGTTTTTGTTTGTCTTGAAAGCTTTTTATCTCTCCTTCTATTATCAATGATAGCCTAGCTGGATATAGTATTCTTGGCTGCATGTTTTTCTCATTTAGTGATCTGAATATATCAAGCCAGTTCTTTCTGGCCTGCCAGGTCTCTGTGGATAAGCCTCATGCCAGTCTAATATTTTTGCCACTGTATGTTATAGACTTCTTGTCCTGGTCTGCTTTCAGGATTTTCTCTTTATTGCTAAGAACTGTAAATTTTACTGTTAGATGATGGGGTGTCGACCTATTCTTATTGATTTTGAGGGGGTTACTCTGTACCTCCTGGATTTTGATGCTTGTTCCCTTTGCCATATTAGTGAAATTCTCTACAATAATTCACTCCAATATACCTTCTGTCCCCCTCTGTCTTTCTTCTTCTTCTGGAATCCCAATTATTCTAATATTGTTTTATCTAACGGTATCACTTATCTCTGGTATTCTCCCCTTGGTGTCCAGTAGTTGTTTGTCTCTCTTTTGCTCGGCTTCTTTATTCCTGATCATTTGGTCTTCCATATCACTAATTCTCTCTTCTGCCTCATTTATCCTAGCAGTTAAGAGCCTCCATTTTTTATTGCACCTCATTAATAGCTTTTTTGATTTCAGCTTGGTTAGACTTTAGTTCTTTTATTTCTCCAGAAAGGGCTTTTATTTCCCCAGACAGGGTTTCTCTAACATCTTCCATGCCTTTTTCGAACCCAGCTAGCACCTTGAGAATCGCCATTCTGAACTCTAGATCTGACATATTACCAATGTCCATATTGATTAGGTCCCTAGCCTTTGATACTGCCTCTTGTTCTTTTTTTTTTAGGTGAGTTTTTTCGCTTTGTCATTTTATCCAGATAAAAATATATGAGGGAGACAATAAAATACCAAAAGGGTGGAAAGAGCACTGAAAATTGTTTGTTAAAGAAATCAGAAGTGACCTCAAATCCTGGGGAGAAGAAACCGGGTATAAACAAGTTAAAATAAAAAGGAAAAAAAAAGAAATATATATATATATATATATATATATATATATATATGAATGACTGGTGAATAGAACAGAGTCACGCACTTGATTTTGGATGTATTTTGATCTAGAAGAAACTACCTCCCAAAATTTTAAAGAAAGAAATATATATATATATATATATATATATATATACACACACACACACACATATACACACATATACCTATACATATATATGCATATACACACACACATATGTATATATGTACGTACACATATATGTATATACACATATGTATATATACATACATGTATATACACATACATGTACATACATATACATGTATATATATATGCACAAAAATAAGTATAAACATGATGAAGGGATGGAGCATGACTGTGAAGATGAAAAATTTTGAAAAATTCTGAAAAAAGAGTTGATAAGTTGGTTGGGAAAAGAAAGAAAAGAGGGGAGAGAATTTGCTCAGGCTGGAGACTAGAACAAAGCCCTGTGCTAGATTTAGGCTATATTTTGATCTATTAGAAGAAGTTGTATCCCAACTTTTTTTAGAAGAAAAAGCCCCATATGTAGACAAAAAATAAAGTTAGATACAATGAAAGATAAAATATGACTATAATAATGAACGTTCTAAAATATTTTTTATAAGAATGGTATTGTTAAGGTAAACTAGTTGAAAAACATTAACAGAGGAAAGAGTAAAAGTTTAAAATATTGAGTAAGAAAAAAATAAAATTAAAAAATTAATTAACTTTGCAACACTAAAGAATCATGGGGAGAAAGCCATGGATTCCATGTTTTGCTTTCCCCTCCTCTGGAATTCCGCTGTTCTCCTTGATCAGTGAGCTTGGTCTTGGCTGGATGTTCTGGGGGCAGGCCCTGTTGTAGTGATTCTCAAGTGTCTTTGCCCAAGGAAGAATTGTGCTGCCCTTTCCAGGGGCCAGGCTAAGTAATCTGCTTGGGTTTGCTCTCAGGAGCTTTTGTTCCCTGAAAGATTTATGTAGAGCTCTGGAGAACAGGAATGAAAATGTCAGCCTCCCAATCTACAGCCTAGAGGAGCAGAGAGCTCAGGGTCCCACTCCTCAGTGCACCCATGGAGAAAAGTGCTCAATCACTCCCATCTCCCTGGTCTCCAGCCACACTCTGAGCTCACCCACCCTGTGACCGAGTGTTTGTCTTTGGCACACAGTCCTATTTCGAGTCTCCAAACCCAGCATATTCCTGCTTCCAGAGAAGGAAGGTGAGTCTCCCCAGATCTGCCACTTGTAGGGTCCCTGCTCAAAAAGCAGTGGCCCGACTATTCCACAGATCACTGTTTAAGGTAACCCCAAGCTGAGAGCAGACTCCTTGGCTCTGTCTTTGTAACCAGCTTCCCCACTCTAATACCTGAGAGCTCGGCTATAATCAGACACCCCCTATCCTTCTGTGACCTCACAGTACCTGAGACCAAGATGTCCCCTTGAGGGCTTCACCCCCACTTAACCTCTGGAGTGATGTCCCTCAGTGGAGCAGACTTTTTAAAAGTTCTGATTTGTGCTCCATTGCTCCACCGCTTGCCAGGATCTGGTCCCTCCCCATGCGGTCTATCTCCCCATCACTTTGGATTCACTTCTCCACAGGTCCTACCTTTCAGAAAGTGGTAGATTTACCACTTCTAGAATTGTTGCTCTTCTTCTCTTTTATCTCCTGTTGGATTTGTAGGTGTCTAGAATGGTTTGATAACTACCTAACTGAACTCCTGCAACATGATGTCATCTCAGCCTGCTACTCCTCTGTCATCTTGACTCCTCAGCCCCTGACTTTCCAATAATAACCTTTTAACTTGAACGTTTTTCATACATATACCTGTGTTTCTTTTCCTTTTTTTACAAAAAAAATATATATATAGATATAAGCTTCAAGGTAATCCTTTTTCCCTACTCAATACTACCCTTATATATAAACCAGTTTTAATTTTTTATCTCTGGGAAGTAGAGTCCATTAAAAAAAGATATCAAGATACACCCAGGAAGAACCAAAAAAAAAAAAACCAAACCCTTCTTTGCCCACATCAAGGATTTATAACTATCCACCCATCCTTTCCTTCTGTCAGTCTTTCCATGTATTTGTTTTTGTTCTGGTATTATATAAGTCCTATTTGTGGGGTTCATTTTGCTGGGGTTCTTTTTTTTAATTTTTAATTTCTTCAGCATAACAGTATTCATTATTTTTGCACCACACCCAGTGCTCCATGCAATCCGTGCCCTCTCCAATACCTACTACCTGGATCCCCCAACCTCCCACCCCCCGCCCCTTCAAAACCCTCAGATTGTTTTTCAGAGTCCATAGTCTCTCATGGTTCACCTCCCCTAACAATTTCCCTCAACTCCCTTCTCCTCTCCCAACTTTTGTAGCAACATGGACGGGACTGGAAGAGATTATGCTGAGCGAAATAAGTCAAGCATAGAAAGTCAATTATCATATTGTTTCACTTATTTGTGGAGCATAACAAATAGCATGGAGGACAAGGGGAGATGGAGAGGGTTCTTTTTTTTTCTTGTAATTGACTTTTGCTAATCTTTTTATTTGTTTTTGTTTATATATCTTATAAATCTTACTTTTGGGGCTCATTTTGGCTGGGTTTTCTCTTCTTTTTCTCTTTTTTCTCTCTTTTTTTTTCTTTTTTCTTTCATTTTGGTTTTGACTTCCAGTTGCTCTGAAACTTTCCAGGGTGCACTTTGCCTGGATCATTGGTTGACTTATTCAGCTATATATCCCCTCAACCACCCCTCACCAAAATGACAAGGAGGAACACCCAACAGAGGAAAAATTCAGAGACTGTGCTCTCTGCCACAGATCTATTGGGTATGGACATAAACAGTATGTCGAAAAGGGCATTCAGGGTAACAGTTATCCATGAAATGACTAGGTTGGAGAAAACCATTAGTGACAACATAGAATCTCTTAGGGCAGAAGTGAGACCCAACTGGGCAGAAGTTAAAACTATTATCAATAAGATCCAATCTAATCTAAATAATGTAAAAGCTAGGGTAAGCTTAGGCAGAAGATAGAATTAGTGATCTAGAGGACAAACTGATAGAGAAGAAGGATCAGGAGAAGGCCTGGAACAAACAGCTTAGAAGCCATGAAAACAGAATTAGGGAAATAAATGATGCCATGAAATACCCCAGTGCCAGAATTATTGGGATCCCTGAGGAGTAGAGAAAGAGAGAAGACTAGAAAATATAGTTGAACAAATTCTGGATGAAAATTTCCCCAGACTGTGGAATGGAACAAGCATTCATGTCCTAGAGACAGAAAGAAGACACCCCCAAGATCAACGAATCTAGAAAGACCTCCAGAAACTTGATTGTGAATTTTCCGAATCATAATTTTAGAAAAGAGGTCCTAAGGGAAGCTAGGGGGAAGAGATTCCTTAAGTACAGAGGAAGGATCATCAGAATAAAATCTGACCTGTCCACAGAAACCAGGCTTCCAGAAAGGTCTGGCAGGACACATTCAGGGCACTAAATGAGAAGAAAATGCAACCAAGAATACTTTATCCAGCAAGGTTGACATTCAAAATGGATGGAGAGATAAAGAGCTTCCAAGACCAGCAAGGTTTAAAAGATTATTTGACCACCAAGGTGACACTACAAAAAATATTAAGGGGGTTTCTATAACAAATAAAAGAACCCAAGAGTGACACAGAAGAGAAATTTACAGAGACAATCTACAGAAAAAGGGACTTCACAGACAACATGATGTCAATAAAAACTTATCTATCAACAATCACTCTCAACATGAAAAGACTAAATGCTCCCATAAAATGGCACACGGTTGCATATTGGATAAAAAGACAGGACCTATCCATATGCTGTCAACAAGAGACACAAATGGAACTTAAAGATACATCCAGACTGAAAGTGAAGGGATGGAGAACCATCTTTCATGACAATGGGCCTCAAATTAAAGCTGGGGTAATGATTCTCATATAAGATAAATTAGATTTTAAACTAAAGACTGTAGTCAGAAATACAGAAGGACACTACATCATTCTTAAAATGTCTATCCACCAAGAAGATCTAACAAATGTAAATATTTATGCCCCCAATATAGGAGCAGTCAACTACACAAGCCAACTGTTAATCAAGATAAAGAGTCACACAGATATGAATACATTAATTGTATGGGATCTTAACAGGTGACTCTCAGCAAAGACAGATCATCCAAACAGAAAACCAATAAAGAAACAAGAGCTTTGAATGACACATTCAACCAGATGGACCTCAGAAATATATACAGAACATTCGACCCTAAAACAACAGAATACTCATTATTCTCGAACATACATAGAACTTTCTCCAGAACAGACCACGTGCTGGGTCACAAATCAGGGCTCAACTGATACCAAAAGATTGAGATTATTCCCTGTGTATTTTCAGACCACAATGCTTTTAAACTGGAACTCAATCACACAAGAAATGTGAAAGTAATTCAAACACTTGGAAGCTAAAGACCAACCTGCTAAAAAATGTTTGGATCAACCAAGAAATCAAGAAAGAACTTAACTCATGTAAACCAATGAGAATGAAGACACATTGGTCCAAAACCCATGGGATAAGGCAAAGGCAGTTTTAAGGGAGAAACACATAGCCACCCAAGACTCACTCAAAAAAAAAAAAAAAAAACAAAAACAAAAACTGAAAAATCTTGAATATACCAGCTCCCTTTACACCTTAAGGAACTGGAAAATAAACAAATTAAGCCAACTCCATGCACAAGAAGGGAAATAATCAAGATTAGAGTAGAGACCAATAAGTTAGAAACTAGAGATACAGCAAAACAAATCTAGAAGCTGGTTTGATGAAAGAATCAATAAGATTGATAAACCACTGACCAAACTAATCCAAAAGAAAAGAGAGAGGACCCAAATTAATAAAATTATGAATGAAAGGTGAGAGATCACGATAACACCAAAGAAATAGAAACAATTATCAGAAATTATTATCAACAGGTATATGCTAATAACTTAAGCAAACTAGAAGAAATGGATGCATTCCTGAAAACCTACCAACTTCCAAGAATGAAACAGGAATAAATGAACAACCTGAATAGACCAATATCTAGTAACGAGATTGAAGAAGTGATCAAAAACCTCCCCAAAAACAAGAGCCCTGGATGTGATGGATTCCCTGGGGGAATTCTACCAAACAGTTAAAGAAGAAATAATACCCATTCTCCTGAAGCTGTTTCAAAAATTAGAAAGAGAAGGAGAACTTCCAGTCTCTTTCTACAAAGCCTGCATTACCCTGATCCCCAAACCAGGCAAAGACCCCAACAAAAAGAAGAATTTCAGACCAATATCCCTGACAAATATGGATGTCAAGATTCTCAACAAGATCCTAGCTAATAAGATCCAGGAGTACATTAAAAAGATTATCCACCATGACCAGGTGGGATTTATCCCTGGGATGCAAGGTTGGTTCAACATTAGCAAATCAATCAAGGTGATAGAACAAATCAGTAAGAGAAGAGAGAACCACATGGTCCTCTCAGTTGATGCAGAAAAAGCATTTGACAAAATAGAGAATCTGTCCCTGATTAAAACTCGTCAAAGTATACGGATAGGGAATGTTCCTCAACTTCATAAAATCAGTCTATGAAAAAAACCCACAGCGAATATCATTCTCAATGGGGAAAAGCTGAGAGTCCTCCCTTTGAGATCAGGAACACGACAAGGATGCCCACTCTCACCACTGTTGCTCAACATAGTAGTAGAAGTCCCAGAAACAGCAATCAGAAAACAAAAAGTAATAAAATGTCTTCAAATTGGCAAAGAAGAATTCAAACTTTCTTTCTTCGCAGATGACATGATACTTTATGTGGAAAACCCAAAAGACTCCACCCCCAAACTCCTATAACTCATACAGAAATTTATTAATGTGACAAGATACAAAATTAATCCACAGAAATCAGTTGCTTTCTTATACACTAAAAATGAAAATATAGAAAGGGAAATCAATGCCATTTACTATAGCACTAAGAACCATAAGCTACCTTGGAATAAACCTAACCAAAGAGGTAAAGGATCTATACTTGAGGAACTACAGAACACTCATGAAATAAATTGAAGGAGACACAAAAAGGTGGAAAAGAATTCCATGCTCATGGATCAGAAGAATCAGAAGAATTTTAAACATTGTTAAAATGTCTACACTGCCTAGAGAAATCTATACTTTCAATGCCATTCCAATAAAAATTCCACCGGTATTTTTCAAAGAGCTGGAGCCAACAATCCTAAAATTTGTATGGAACCAGAAGAGACCCCAAATTGCTAAGGAAATGTTGAAAAAGAAAAACAAAACTGGGGGCATCACGTTGACTGATTTCAAGCTTTACTACAAAGCTATGATCACCAAGACATCATGGTACTGGCACAATAACAGACACAAAGACCAGTGGAACAGAGTACAGAGCCCAAATATGGACACTCTACTCTATGGTCAAATAATGCTTGACAAAGCAGGAAAAAATATATACAGCGGAAAAAAGACAGTCTCTTCAATAAGTGGCGCTGGGAAAATTGGACAGCTATATATAGAAGCACGAAACTCAACCATTCTCTTACACCATACATGAAGATAAACTCGAAATGGATAAAAGACCTCAACATGAGGCAGGAATCCATCAGAATCCTAGAGGAGAACATAGGCAGTAACCTCTTTGACATTAGCCACAGCCGCTTTTTTCAGGACATCTCTCCAAAGGCAAAGGAAACAAAAGCGGAAATGACCTTTGGGATTTCATCAAGTTCAAAGGCTTCTGCACAAGAAAGGAAGCAGTCAGCAAAAGAAAGAGGTAACCTACAGAATTTGAGAAGATTTTCATAAATGACACTCTAGACAAAGGGCTGATATCCACGATCTATAAAGAACTCAAACTCAGCACTCAAAAAACAGATAATCATGTCAAAAATATGGGCAGAAGATATGAACAGACACTTCTTCAAAGAAGACATACAAACGTCTAACAGACACATGAAAATATATCTTCATCATCATTACTCTAGCCATCAGGGAGATTAAAATCAAAACCACATTGAGATATCACCTTATGCCAGTTAGAATGGCCAAAGTTAACAAAACAGTAAACAATTGTTGGAGAGGATGTGGAGAAAGGGGAACCCTCTTAATAGTCTTGGTAGGAATGCAAGTTGGTGCAGCTACTTTGGAAAACATTGCAGAAATTCCTTAAGAAATTAAAAATAGAGCTACCCTATGACCCTGTTATTGCACTACTGGGTATTTACCCCAAAGATACACATTTAGTGAAAAGAATAGCCATCTGTATCCCAATGTTCATAGCAGCAATGGCCACAATCGCCAGTCTGGGAGGAGTCAAGATGCCCTTCAACAGACGAATGGATAAAGAAGATATGGTCCACATATACAAAGGAGTATTATGCTTCCATCAGAAAGGATAAATACTCAACTTTTGTATCAACATGGAAGGGACTGGAGGTGGTTATGCTGAGTGAAATAAGTCAAGCATAGAGAGTCAATTATCATATGGTTTCACGTACTTGTGGAACAAAAGGAATAACAGAGATGATATTAGGAGAAGGAAAGGAAAATTGAGTTGGAGGAGGTCGGAGGGGGAGACGAAGCATGAGAGACTGTGGACTCTGAGAAACTAACTGAGGGTTTTGGAGCGAAGAGTATTGTGGACTTAGGTGAGCCTGGTGGTGGGTATTAAGGAGGGAACATCTTGCATGGAGCAGTGGGTGTGGTGCATAAAGAATGAATCTTGGAACACTGAAAAAAATAAAATTAAATTAACAAAAAATGGATGAAAAACCTCAATGTAAGAGAGGAATCCATCAAAATTGACAAGCAGTAACCTCTTCAACATCAGCCACAGCAACTTCTTACAAGACACATCTCCAAAGGGAAGTGAAAGAAAACCGAAAATGAACTTTTGGAACTTCATCAAGATAAAAACTTCTGCTTAGCAATGGAAACAGTCAAGAAAACTAAGAGGCAACCCATTGAATGGGAAAATATATTTGCAAATGACCTATTTGATAATGGGCTGGTATCCAAGATGTATAAAGAACTTCTCAAACTCAACACTCCCCCAAAAAAAATCCAGTCAAGAAATGGGCAGAAGACATGAACAGCCACTTCTTCAAAGAAGACATACCAGTTGGTAAGAGACACATTAAAAAATGTTCTGCATCACTAGCCATCAGGAAAATACAAATCAAAACCACATTGAGATGCCATCTTACACCAGTGAGAATGGTTAAATGAATACGACAGAGAACAACAAATATTGGTGAAGAACCCTCTTGCACAGTTGGTGGGAATGCGAGCTGGTATAGCCACTGTGGAAAACAATATAGAGTTTCCTCAGTAAGTTAAAAATAGAGCTCCCCTACAACCCAGCAACTGCACTACTAGGTATTCACCCCCAAAGATATAGATGTAGTGAAAAGAAGGTGCATCTGCATCCCAATGTTCATGACAGCAATGTCCATAATAGCCAAACTGTGGAAGGAACCAAGATGTCCTTCAACAAATGATCACATAAAGACTATGTGTTTCATATATACAAAGGAATGTTACTCAGCTACTAGAAAGGATGAATTCCCACCATTTTAATCAAAATGGATGGAACTGGAGGGGATTATGCTAAGTGAAATAAGTCAAGCAGAGAAAGACAATTATCATATAGTTTTACTCATATGTGGAGCATAAGGAATAATGTGGAGGACCATAGGAGAAATGAGAGAAAACTGAAGGGAGGGATATCAGAGAGGGAGTTGAGCCATGAGAGACTACAGACCCTGGGAAGCAAACTGAGGGTTTCAGAGGGGAGGGGCATGGAGTGATGGGGTAGCCACATGATGGGTACTGAGGACAGCATGTGTTGTACTGAGCACTTGGTATTATATGCAACTGATGAATCATTGAACACTGCATCAAAAACTAATGTTTCCTTATACAGTGGCTAACTGAACATAATAATAAAATGCAAATACCTTAAAAAAACAAAGTAACAATGAAATTAATGAAGTTGTAGGATAAAAATTTAATACCCAAAAATCAGTGGCATTTCTGTACACTACTAACTAAGCAGTGGGAAGATAAATTAAGAAAACAATTCCATATATAATTGCATCAATAATAGTAAAATACCTAGGAATAAACTTAACCAAAGAGATGAAAGATCTGTACTCTGAAAACTACAAAACACTGATGAAAGAAATTTAAGATGACATAAAAAATGGAATGACATTCCTTGCTCATGGGTTGGAAGAATTAACAGTGTTGAAATGTCCACAATATCCAAAGCAATGAACAGAGTCAATGCAATCCCTATCGAAATACCAGCACTATTTTTCACAAAACAAAACTACATAATAGCAAACTTTGTATTGAAATGCAAAAGACCCTGAATAGCCAAAACTATCTTGAGTAAACAAAACAAAACAAAGCAAGGGATATCACAATCTGAGATATTAAGTTTACTACAAAGCTGTAGTACTCAGAACAGTATGGTACTGACATGAAAATAGATACATAAATTAATGAAACAGAATACAGAGTGCAGAAACAAAGCCATATTTATATTAATTTATAGAAATTAATTATAGAAATTAATTTATAGAAAAGGAGACAAAAATATGGCAGGGAGAAGACTATCTTTTCAATAAATGGTGTTGGGAAATCTGGATTAACTACAATAAAATGAACCTGTACCACTATCTAACACCATACACAGAAACAAAACATAAATTAAAAACCTAGGGGAATCTGTGTGGCTCTGTTCGTTAAGCCTCTGCCTTCAGCTCAGGTCGTGGTCTCAGGGTCCTGGGATCGAGCCCTGCATCGGGCTCTCTGCTCATTGGAGAGCTTGCTTCCTCCTCTCTCTCTGCCTGCCTCTCTGCCTCCTTGTGATCTCTCTCTCCTTGTTAAATAAAATCTTTAAACGAAAAACAAAACAAAACAAACCCCCTAAATGTGAGACCTGAAACCATTAAAATCCTAGATGAGAATGCAAGCAGTAATATATCTGACATTGACCCTAGCAATATTTTTCTGGATATGTCTCCTGGGGCAGGGGAACAAAAACAAAAATGAACTATTGGTACTAGATTAAAATAAAAGACTTTTGTACAGTGAAAGAAACCATCATTAAAACAAAAAGGCAACCTGTGAATGGGTGAAGATATTTATAATGATTTATCCAATAAGGGGTTAATACCCAAAATATATGTAAAAACTCAACACAAAACAAACAAACAAAAACCTGTTCTCTGTTCTCAGAATTTTCTATATTCAGCATCTTTTACTTTTACAATAGAAAGAAAAAAGAAAAAATGTTTTATAAAAAATAAGGACTGTGTGTGTGTATTTGGGAATAGGGGTGGAAGAACACTAATGAGATATGGTTCTTGGCACTTGGGGACTGGAAGAGAAGTAATGCAACCAAGGTTAGAGTATTCCATGGAAAGCTGAAAGTAGCTATTTATGAGTTGGAACTCTTTTGTTACTTCTCAGAAGGAATTTAGAACCTGAAATGGGTATATGGAATGCAAAATTTTCATGTTTATATTCTCTGCAATGGTAGGTTTTGGAAAAGAGAAGGTGAGTACCTGGGCAAAGTGGTAGCAGTGGGAAATATAGTGACAGAGCTTCAAGCTCAAATTCAGCCATAGGACAGACATTTGGTTTTCATCCTAACGCTCCCTTCACCCCCCCCCCACCCATGCCACACTCTCCGTACCCTAAAGAGGGCCTGACGGAATAAACTGCTCACAGTTTCAGTGTTTGTTGATGGGAACATTGAGTGGCAAAGAGATAGAGGCCTTTCTACCTGGAAGTTCCTATCCAGGCTTTTCCTCTGTTTCAGTTTTTTTTTTTTTTTTTTTTTTTTTTTTTTTTTTAAACGGAGGCTGTTTTCACATATAAGCAAACTCAATGACTACCATATTTTATTTTTAGCTTGGTTTTTTTGTTTTTTTTTTATACAAATATTACTTGTTTATTATAGTAAAATGTAAAAATGCAGCTTTGCAAATAAAACATAAATAAAAGTATGAATGAGTGAGTGAGTGAATGAATGAATGAATGAAACTACCTGCAATTCCACCACCACCACCTAAAGATAAACCTGTATACATTTTGGTACACATCCATTGAGACATTTTTCTGTGTATTTATTCTTGCAGTGTGATTATGATGTTTTGTAACCTATTTTCTTTCACTTATCATACATATCTTTCCAGGGTTATTAAAAAATTTTATTTTTGGGGTGGGATAAGATGTCAGCTAAGTAGGAGGAGGCGCCATTTCAACCTGTCCCCTAAAGTGAGCTGATTACGTACCAAAGAACTCTGATCACACATGAAATAAGCCTGAGATTAGAATTATACACTTCTGGATCTCTACGGGGGCAGAAGACACCAGTGGGCAGGTAAAGCGGAGTGGAAACATTGATTGGACTGATATCAGATGATAAACAAAAGAGGGAGGGAGCCACCAGAAGTGACCCATTGAAAAGTAATACCCTGATACGAGAGTGCCCTGTGATTGGGGACCAGCATTAACTTGCAGTCTGGTTGAAAGCACTGAAAAAAAGCAAAGGATTGTAGGGGGAAATTGGGGGAATCGGGTGGTTAGGGACAGGGGCTTAAGCCTGCTGACTCAGGACAGTCACCGCTGGTGCTGAGCCAGAGAGAGTGCAGTGAAGAGGCCAGGTCTTGGTATCTGAGCTGCCATTCTGCCTGATAGCATCTGGGTGGCTGCACCCGTGAGGGGACCTCACTAGCTGGCAGAACCACAGGCTTTTCCACTCTGCACATGCATGCATGCTGCACGACCAGAGTCTGAGTCTCGCCCTGCACACTCCCCTGAGAGAGGTGGATGCAGGCACCAGTCAGCCTGCGCTCTCTCCCACCCAGAGAGTCGGAGGACTCCCAACCTGGGCCAGCATGAAAATCTCAGTGTACTATCTCTGCTTGGGACCTCTCTGGCGGTCTGGATCTGCCCAGACAGCCACGGCTAGTATTTCTTGTGGTTTTAGGTACAAGCGGGAGTTCCTGGAACCCCAGAGACCATGACTGGGAATGTGCTCTGCCAGCGGCAGAGAGAAAATTTATGTGCTCTGGAGCACCCAGAGGGGAAGAAACGGAAGCTTCTCTCTGAGACGGAGGTCTGGGTGCAGTTTGCTTTCCTCTGAACCTCCAAAAACTGCCAAAAGCCACCAAGGGGAGATAAAACAAATGAACAAACAAACAAAAAAACCTCCAGAGAACAAAAGCCTGAAAAACCGGTTTCCCCAGAGCCCAGTGCCTTGATGGGGACAGGAGGACTTAACTCAGGCAACAGGGCCTGAAAAACCATGTGGCAGGCCCCTCCCCCCAGAAAGCTGGGCCAAAAGAAAAAAAAAAGACAAGAGGACAACCACCACTACTTTATAGATATAACTTTTTTTTTTCATTTTTTTAAATTTATTTTCAGCATAGCAGTATTCATTGTTTTCGTACCACACCCAGTGCTCCATGCAATCCGTGCCCTAATACCCACCACCTGGTTCCCCCAACCTCCCACTCCCCCACCTCTTCAAACCCTTCAGATTGTTTTTCAGAGTCCATAGTCTCTCATTGTTCACCTCCCCTTCCAATTTCCCTCAACTCCCTTCTCCTAACTCCCCATGTCCTCCATGCTATTTGTTATGCTCCACAAATAAGTAAAACCATATGATAATTGACTCTCTCTGCTTGACTTACTTCACTCAGCATAGATACAACTTTTATTTATTTATTTATTTATTTTAAATAAATAAAATATTTAAATATTTTATTTATTTGACAGACAGCGATCACAAGTAGGCAGAGAAGCAGGCAGAGAGAGAGAAGGAAGCAGGCTCCCTGCTGAACAGAGGAAGGATGTGGGGCTCGATCCCAGGACCCTGGGATTGTGACCTGAGCCAAAGGCAGAGGCTTTAACCCACTGAGCCACCCAGGCGCCCCCAACTTTTATTTTTAATTCATTCCCGCTATTCTGGTTCTTATCATTTTTTAAAAAAATATACAACTTTTGAACCTATTTACCATCACAATGAAATGTTCAGTACATCAAATTCCATAACAAACTTTTTACCTGAACTTTTTTGATACATATACTTGTGTTTTTCTTTTGCTTTTCTATTTATTTTATTTTATTTTATTATTTTTTAATATTCATATAGAGATAAGCTTCAAGGTAATCCCCTTTCCCCAATCAATGCTATCCTTACAGAAAAACCAGTTTTAATCCCCCTTTATCTCAGGAAAGTTGAGTCCTTTAAGAAAGATATCAAGATACACCCAGGAAGAATCAAAATAACCTTCCTCGCCCACACTGAGAATGTATAACCACTCTCCCATCTTTTTCTTCTGTCAGTGTTTCTGTGTACTTGTTTTTGTTCTGAGTATATAAATCTTATAGTTGGGGTTCTTTTTGACGAAGTTCTTTTACTTATTTATTTATTTTTGTCTTGTCATCTACTCTTGTCGGTCTTTTTGTTTGTCTGTTTTTGTTTGTCTACTTCATAAATCTTACCTTGGGGCCCATTTGGGCTGGGCCTTCTCTTTTATCTTTCTTTTTTTTTTTCCCTCTATTTCTCTTTTTTTTTCTTTTTACTTTCTTTTTGGTGGGAACTCTCGATTGCTCAGAAGCATTCCAGGGTGCATGTTGCTTGCATGATGGCTGATACATTCGGCTACACATTCGTTCAGCCATCTCTCACCAAAATGACTAGGAGAAGGAATGCCCAACAGAGGAAACATTTAGAGACTGGGCCCTCTCCATCAGAGTTATTGGATATGGACATAGTATGTCAGAAAGTGAATTCAGGCTAATAATTATCCAGGCAATAGCTAGGTTGGAGAAAGCCTTTGATGACAAATTGGAATTGATTAGGGCAGAAGTGAAAATCACCAGGGATTATGTTAACCATGTTCTCAATGAATTAACAATCTAATCTAAATTCTCTAAAAGCTAGGGTAACTGAAGCAGAAGATAGAATTAGTGATCTGGAGGGCAGATAGAGAAAAAGGATAAAGAGGAAGCCTGGAACAAACAGCTTAGAATCCATGAAAACATAATTCGGGAAATAAATGATGCCATGGAAAGTTCCAACGTCAGAATTATTGAAATCCCTGAGGGGGAGGAAAAAGAAAAACGATTAGAAGATATAGTTGAAAAATTCTCCATGAAAATTTTCCCAATCTGGTGAATAGAACCAGCGTTCGTGTATTAGAGGCAGAAAGGGCTCCCCCCAAGATCATAGAATCTTGAAAGAGCTCCAGACACCTGATTGTGAAAATGATGAATCATAATTGTAGAGAGGAGCTCTTGAAAGCAGCTAGGGCAAAGATATTCCTTACATACAGAGGAAAGCCCATCAGAATAACGTCAGATCTGTCCACAGAAATCTGGCAAGCCAGCAAAGTCTAGCAAGACATATTCAGGGCAATAAATGAGAAGAACATGCAACCAAGAATACTTTATGCAGCAATACTGAAATTCAAAATAGTTGGAAAGATAAAGAGCTTCCAAGACCAGCAAGGTTTAAAAGAGTATGTGACCACCAAGCTGGCACTGCAGGAAATATTAAGGGGGGTGCTATAAAAGAGGAATAAAAATGAATAATATCATTGAACAGAAATACATGGAGAAACAAAGACTTCACAGGTAACAAGATGTCAGTAATATCTCTCAATAGTCACTCTCAATGTGAATGGCCCAAATGTGCCCATAAAAGGACACATGGGTTGCAGGGCCCATCCATATGTTGTCTACAAGAGACCCATTTTGAACCTAAGGATACACCCAACTGAAAGTGAAGGGATGGAGAAGCATCTTTCATGCCAATGGGCCTCAAAAGTAGGCTGGGGTAGCGATTCTCATATCAGATAAATTGGATTTTCAACTAAAGACTGTAGTCAGAGATAGAGAAGGACACTATATCATTCTTAAAGGGACTATCCACCAAGAAGATCTAACAATTGTAAATATTTATGCCCCCAATATGGGAGCAGCCAATTACATAAGAAATCTGTTAATCAAGATAAAGAGTCATATTGATATGAATACATTAATAGTAGAAAATCTTAACATGCCACTCTCAGTAATAGACAGATCATCCAAGCAGAAAATCAATAAAGAAACAAGAGCATTGAATGACACATTGGACCAGATGGACCACATAGATATATACAGAACATTCCACCCTAAAATAACAGAATACTCATTTTTCTCAAGTGCACATGGAACCTTCTCCAGACGAGACCACATACTAGGCCACAAATCAGGTCCCAACTGATACCAAAAGACCGAGATTATTCCCTGCATATTTACAGATCACAATGCTTTGAAACTGGAGCACAACCACAAGGAAAAGTTTAGAAGGAATTCAAACACCTGGAAGATAAAAGCGACCTTGCTTAAGCATGCTTGGATCAACCAGGAAATCAAGGAAGAACTTAAACTATTCACGGAAACCAATGATAATGAAGACACTTTGGTCCAAAACCTATGGGATAAAGCAAAGGTGGTCCTAAGGGGGAAAAACATAGCCATCCAAGCTTCACTCAAAAAAATAGAAAAATCCAGAATACACCAGCTGTCTCTACACCTTAAAGAACTGGAGAATCAACAACAAATTAAGCAAACTGCACACACAAGAAGGGAAATAAGACTAGAGCAGAGATCAATGAAATAGAAACTGGAGATACAGTAGAATGCATCAATGAAACTAGAAGCTGTTTTTTTTTAAAGAATCAATAAGGTTGATAAACCATTGGCCAAACTAATCCAAAAGAAAAGACAGAAGTCTTAAATTAATAAAATTATGAATGAAAAGGGAGAGATCACAACTAACACCATGGAAATAGAAATAATCATCAGAAATTATTATGAAAACTTATATGCCAATATGTTAAGCAACCTAGAGGAAATGGATGCTTTCCTGGAAAACTATAAAATTCCAAAACTGAATCAGGAAGAAATTGACAACCTGAATAGACCAAATCTAGTAACGAGATTGAAGCAGTGATCAAAAACCTCTCCAAAAACAAAAGCCCAGTACCTGATGGATTCCCTGGGGAAGTCTACCAAACTTTCAAAAAAGAAACAACACCTATTCTCCTGAAGCTGTTTCAAAAAATTGAAGCAGAAGGAAAACTTCCAGACTCTTTTTATGAAGCCAACATAACCCTGATCCCCAAACCAGGCAAAGACTCCACCAAAAAGGAGACTTTCAGACCAATATCCCTGATGAATATGGATGCTAAGATTCTCAACAAAATCCTAGCAAAAAGGATCCAACAGTACATTAGAAAGATTATCCACCATGACCAGGTGGGATTCATCCCTGGGTTACAAGGATGGTTCAAAATTCGCAAATCAAACAATGTGAAAGAACAAATCAATAAGAGAAGAGAGAAGAATCACATGGTCCTCTCAATTGATGCAGAAAAAACATTTGACAAAATTGAGCACCTGTTCCTGATTAAAATGCTTCAAAGTATAGGGATAGAGGAAACATTCCTCAACATCATCTATCTATGAAAAACCCACAGCAAATATCATCCTCAATGGGAAAAAGCTCACAGCCTTCCCGTTGAGATCAGGAATACGACAAGAATGCCCATTCTCACCACTCTCATTCAACATTGTGATGTCCTAGAAACAGCAATCAGACAACAAAGAGAAATAAAAGGTATTCAAATTGGCAATGAAGAAGACAAACTCTCTCTCTTCGAGAGAGGACTTGATACTTTATATGGAAAACTGAAAGGACTCCACCCCAAACTACTAGAACTCATACAGCAATTCAGCAACGTGGCAGGATACAAAGTCAATGTACAGAAATCAGTGGCTTTCTTATACACTAACAACGAAAATACAGAAAGGGAAATTAGAGAATTGATTCCATTTACTATAGCACATGAACCATAAGATACCTGAGAATAAACCTAACCAAAAAGGTAAAGGATCTGTACTCGAGGAACTACAGAACACTCATGAAAGAAATCAAAGAAGACACAAAAAGATGGAAGACCATTCCATGCTCATGGATCGGAAGAATAAATATTGTTAAAATGTCTCTACTGCCTAGAGCAATCTATATTTTCAATGCCATTTTGATCAAAATTCCACCAGGATTTTTCACAGAGCTGGAATAAATGATCCTTAAATTTGTATGGAATCAGAAGAGACCTTGAATTGCCAAGGAAATGTTGAAAAAGAAAAAATAAAAAAACTGGGGGCATCACGTTTCCTGATTTCAAGCTTTACTACAAAGCTGTGATCACCAAGAAAGCATGGTACTGGCATAAAAACAGATACATAGGCCATTGGAACAGAGTGGAGAGCCCAGATATGGACCCTCAAATCTATGGTTAAATAATCTTCAACAAAGAAGGAAAAAATATACAGTGGAAAAAAGACAGTCTCTTCAATAAATGGTGCTGGGAAAATTGGACAGCTATATGCAGAAGAATGAACCTTGACCATTCTCTTACACCATACACAAAGTAAACTTGAAATGTATAAAATACCTCAACATGAGGCAGGAATCCATCAGAATCCTAGAGGAGAACATAGGCAGTAACTTCTTTGATATCAGCCACAGCAACGCCTTTCAAGATATGTCTCCAAAGGCAAAGGAAACAAAAGCGAAAATGAACTTTACAGACTTCATCAAAATCAAAAGCTTCTGCACAGCAAAGGAAACAGTCAACAAAAAAAGAGGCAACCCATGGAATGGGAGAAGATATTTGCAAATGACAGTACAGACAAAAGGCTGATATCCAGGATCTATAAAGAACTTCTCAAACTCAACACATACAAAACACATAATCATGTCAAAAAATGGGCAGAAGACATGAACAGACACTTCTCTAATGATGACATACAAATGGCTATCAGACACATTAAAAAAATGTTCATCATCACTAACCATAAGGGAGATTCAAATCAAAACCACATTGAGATATCACCTTACACAAGTTAGAATCCCCAAAATTAAAAAGACAGTAAACAACCTGTGTTGGAGAGGATGCGGGAAAAGTGAACCCTCTTACACTGTTGGTGAGAATGCAAGTTGGAATGCAGCCACTTTGGAAAAAACTGTGGAGATTCCTTAAGAAATTAAAAATAGAGTTTCCCTTTGACCCTACAATTGCACTACTGGGTATTTACCCCAAAGATACAGATGTAGTGAAAAGAAGGGCCATCTGTACCCCAATGTTTATAGCAGCAATGGCCTCGGTCACCAAGCTGTGGAAAGAATGAAGATGCCCTTCAATTGATGAATGGATAAGGAAGATGTGGTCCATATACACTATGGAGTATTATGCCTCCATCAGAAAGGATGAATACCCAACTTTTGTAGCAACATGGATAGGACTGGAATAGAATATGCTGAGTGAAACAAGTCAGGCAGAGAGAGTCAATTATCATATGGTTTCACTTATTTGTGGAGCATAAGAAATAACACGGAGGACATGGGGAGATGGAGAGGAGAAGGTAGATGAAGGATATTGGCAGTGGAGATGAACCATGAGAGACTATGTACTCTGAAAAACAATCTGAAGTTCTTGAAGGGGCAGGGGTGGGAAGGTGTGTGAGCCTGGTCGTGGGCATTATGGAGGGCATATATTGCATGGAATAGTGTGTGTGGTGCATAAAGAATGCATTCTAGTACACTGAAAAGAAATTAAAAAATAAAAAAATAACTATTTTGGGACTTTAAAATTTACTTTATACATTTATTTATCTATTTATTTATTTATTTATTTATTTATTTATTTATTTGACAGAGATTACAAGCAGGCAGAGAGTCAGGCAGAGAGAGAGGAAGGGAAGCAGGTGCCCTGCTGTGCAGAGATTCCCGATGCGGGGCTCAAAACCTGGACCCTGGGATCATGACCTGAGCCAAAGGCAGATGTTTTAACCCACTGAGCCACCTAGGCTCCCCCCAAAATTACTTTAAGATGCTCAACATTTTAATGTATTCCCTTTGTAAAAATTGAAATGTATAAAATGTACTAAGAAGATTAAAAATAAAATAAAATAAAATGTACTAAGAAGATTAAAAAAAACACAATGCTGCCTTTAACCACCAGTCTCACCTCTACACTAGTCCTTGTCCTCTTCTCCATTTCTCAGAAATAACTACTATTATCATTGGTGTGCATTCTTATAGCTGGCTGTCTAAAAATCTCCATCTATCACCAATGTATATATGTCTCTATCATCTCTCTCTGTCTCTGTGTGTCTCTCTCTCCCTGTATTTGTGTGTGTATATGACTTAATGACATATATATGACATTATCTTGAGTGGTCTTCATGGTGTTTCTTTTCAATATAAATGGTATCATCTTGAACATATCAGTCTGAAATTTACTTTTCTCACTCAAAAGCATGACTTGGATATCTATATGCATTTCATTGTATTTAATTGATATATGGTCTTGTGTGGTATAGATACACCATCATTTATTTGAGTACATCACTACTGAGGTAGGTTTAAATTGTTTCTAATTTTTCACTATTATACAACACTGAGATAAATATCTTTGACTTGTCTCCTTGTGCATATGTGTAGGAATGTTCCTATAGGAGAGATACCAGGAGAGAAATAAGGTCATAGGATGCATAACACTTAGCTTCAACATTTATCAACACATGGCCAACCTTGTTTCATCTAAATTCCACCACCCATACACACTGGATTATTTTAAAGCAAATGGTATCATCTGGATGCTTATTTTGAAATTCAGCTTATACTGAAAAATTGTCTCTAAGATGTCTATACCAATTCATTGCCCCACCAAAAGTGTTTGAGGTTACCTATTTTCAATACCTTTTTCAAATTTGAAATTATCAAACTTTAAAAATCTGCTAACCAGGAATAATATTTTATTATTGTTTTAAGTTGCAGTAGCCTAATTAGTTGTGAAATTGTTCATCTTTTCATATACTTAATAACTATTTGCTTTTCCTCTTCTGTGAAATTCCTGTTCAAATTCTTTGCTGATTTTTCGATTTTGGTTTGTCTTTTTATGAAACAAATTATATGTTTATGCATGAAAGAACACATAATAAATGTATAAAATGTTAGCTTGTATTTAGCATTTTGAATTTTGAGAGACAAGTAGACTTTTCTTAGCACCTGTTGATTCTTTCACTTTTATAATTGTTGACCACTTGTTATTTTCTACACTTCAGAGAACTCCTACCCTTATAAAAATTATTATTGGCCAAGTGGGAGAGATTGACAATTAAATGGCCACACATATAAATATATTTTTACAAATAATTATAATTACAAATAATTATGTTAAATAAAACTACCCCAACTGAAAGGCTTGAAGTAGTCAGGCTGGTGGACCATTGGGTAGGCTGGGATAGAAAAGGGTGAGTAGCAGTTGCTCCCATTCAAAGAGCCAGAGCCAATAGGAAAGAATATCTCATCTCCTGAATACATTTACCCTCTAAGGCTGTTTATCATTAGCTTTAGTGTCACAATCTGCTTGGAAGGTACTGCTTTATGAAATAGAGTTAGCAGCTGTGGAGGAGAAAGATGACAGAGGGTAGGAGACCTAAATTTCTTCTGGTCCCAGGAATTCACCTAGCCATTTATCAAACCATTCTGAACACCTACAAATTCAACAGGAGATTGAAAAATAGCTGCAATTCTATGAACAGAAAAGTGACCACTTTCTGGAAGTGTATATTTTTCTGGGGTCATTGTTACCCTTTCATCATTTTGTTCTATCATTCTTCTATTCTTCTCTGGACAAGATGACAAGGCAGAAAAAGTCAACTCAAAAAAAAAAAAAAGAACATGAGGCGGTAGCTACTGCTAGGGACCTAATCAATATGGGCATTAATAATATCTCAGCAGTAGAGTTCTGAATGATGATTATAAAGATGTTAGCTGGGCTTGAAATAAAAAAGCATAGAAGGTATTAGATAATCCCTTTATGGAGAAATATATCCCCCTTCTAGAGAAATAAAATAATTAAATCTAACAAAGCTGAAATAAAAAAAAACTACTAATGAAGCACAATAAAAAATGGAAGCTCTTTCTGTTATGATAAGTGAGGCAGAAGAGAGAATTAGTGATAGAGAAGATCAAATGATAGAGAATAAAGAAGCTGAGAAAAAGGGAGATAAACAACTACTGGATCATGAGGGGAGAATCTGAGAAATAAGTGACACCATAAGATGAAACAGTATTAAAATAATGGTATCCCAGAAGAAGAAGAAAGAGAGAGAGGGGCAGAAGGTATATTGGAGCACATTATAGCAGAGAACATCCCTAATTTGGGGAAGAAAACAATCATCAAAATCCAGGAGGCAGAGCAAGCCTCCCTCAAAATCAATAAAAATAGGTCAACATCCCATCATCTAATGGTAAAACTTACAAGTCCCAGTGACAAAGAGAAAATTCTGAAAGCACCTCGAGACAAGAGGTCTGTAATCTACAATGGTAGAAATAATAGATTGGCAGCAGACCTATCCACAGGGACCTGGTAGTACAGAAAGGATTGTCATAATATACTCAGAGCATTAAAGAGAAAAATATGCAGCCAAGAATACTTTATCCAGCTAGGCTGTCATTGAAAATAGAGGGAGACATAAAAGCCTTCCAGGACAAATGAAAACTAAGAGAATTGCAAACAACAAACCAGCTCTACAGGAGATATTGAAAGGGGTCCTCTAAGCAAAGAGAGACCCTAAAAGTATAAGTCCAGAAAAGAACAAAGGCAATATACAGTAAGAGTCAATTTACAGGCAATACAATGACATTAAATTCATATCTTTCAATAGTTACTCTGAATGTAAATGAGCTAAATGCCCTAATCAAAAGACACAGGGTATTAGAATGGATAAAACAACAAGACCCATCAATATGCTGTCTACAAGAGACCTAAAGACACCTCCATATTTAAAGCAAGGTAGTGGAAAACAATTTACCATTTTAATGGACATCAGAAGAAAACTGGGGTGGCAATCCTTATATCAGACAAATTAGATTTTAAACCAAAGTGTGTAACAAGAGATGAGAAAAGACATTATATCATACTTAAAGGATGTGTCCCACAAGAATATCTAACAATTTTAAATATATATGTCCCTAACATGGGAGCAGCCAACTACATAAACCAATTAATAACAAAATCAAAGAAACACATCAATAATATTAAAATAATAGTAGGGGACTTGAGCACCACCCTCACTGAAATGGACAGATCATCCAAGCAAAAGATCGACAAGGAAATAAAGGCCTTAAATGACACACTGGACCAGATGGACATCACAGATACATTCAGAACATTCCATCCCAAAGCAACAGAATACACATTCTTCTCTAGTGCACATGCAACATTCTCCATAAAAGATCGTATCCTGGGTCACAAATCGGATCTCAGCTGGTACCAAGATTGGGATAATTCCCTGCATATTTTCAGACCACAAGGCTCTGAAAATAGTACTCAACCACAAGAGGAAATTTGGAAATAATTCAAATGCATGGAGGCTAAAGAGTATCCTACTAAAGAATGAATGGGTCAGCTGGGAAATGGAAGAAGAATTGAAAAAATTTCATGGAAACAAGTGATAATGAAAACAAAACTGTTCAAAATCTGAGACACAGCAAAGGCAGTCCTGAGAGGAATGTATATAGCAATACAAATCTTTCTCAAGAAATAAGTAAAGGTCTCAAGTACACAACCTAATGCTACACCTAAAGGAGCAAGAGAAAGAACAACAAAGAAAGCCTAAACCCTGAAAGAGAAGAGAAATAATAAAGATCAGAGCAGAAATCAATGAAATAGAAACCAAAAGAATAGTAGAACAGATCAAGGAAACTAGGAGCTGGTTCTTTGAAAGAATTAATAAGATTGATAAACCCCTGGCCAGATTTATCAAAAAAAAAAAAAAAAGAGAGAGAGAAAGGACCCAAGTTAAAATCATGAATGAAAGAGGAGAGATCACAACCAACACCAAGGAAATACAATTATAAAAACGTATTATGAGCAAATATACGCCAGGAAATTTGACAAATTTTCTTTTTGTCAGGAAATTACCAAAATCATTCAGAGACCTCATCCAAAAGAAGAACTACAGACCTATATCCCTGATGAACACAGATGCAAAAATTCTCACCAAAATACTAGCCAATAGGATCCAACTGTACATGGAAAGGATTTTTCACCAGAACGAGGTTGGATTTATTCCTGGGGTGCAAGGTTGGTTCAACACCCACAAATCAATCAATGTGATACAATACATTAATAAAAGAAACAACAAAAAGCACAAGATACTCTCAATAGTTCCTGAAAAAGAATTTGACAAAGTACAGCACCCTTTCTTGAACAAAACTCTTCACAATGTAGGTATAGACCTCAATATCATAAAAGCCCTCTATGAAAAATCCACAGCAAATATCATTCTGAGGGGAAAACTAAGAGAATTTTCCCCAAGGTCAGGAACTTGACAGGGCTGTCCACTATCACCACTTCTATTTAACATAGTACTAGATATCCTAGTTTCAGGAGTCAGACAACAAAAGTAAATAAAAGTCATCCAAATCAGCAAAGAAGAAGTCAAACTCTCACTCTTTGCAGATGATATGGTACTTTATGTGGAAAACCCAAAGACTCCACTCCAAAACTACTAGAACTCATACAGGAATTCAGTAAAGTATCAGGATATAAAATCAATGCACAAAAATCATTTGCATATCTATACATCAACAGCAAGACAGAAGAAAGAGAAATTAAGGAGTTAATCCCATTTACAATTGCAGCCCAAACCATAAGATACCTAAAGAGGCATAAGGTATCTAAGATAACCAAAGAAGCAAAGAATCTGTGCTCAGGTAACTATAGAGTACTCATGAAGGAAATGAAGGAAGACAGAAAGAAATGGAAAAGCTTTCTATGTTCATGGATTGGAAGAACAAATACTATGAAAATGACTATGCTACCTAGACAAGTTTATGCATTTACTGCAATCTCTATTAAAATAACACGTGTTGTTTCCTGTCTTGCTAATTTTGGCCGTTCTAACTAGTGTAAGGTGGTATCTCAATGTGGTTTTAATTTGAATCTCCCCGATGGCTAGTGATGATGAACATTTTTTCATGTGTCTGATAGCCATTTGTATGTCTTCATTGGAGAAGTGTCTGTTCATATCTTCTGCCCATTTTTTGATATGATTATCTGTTTTGTGTGTGTTGAGTTTGAGGAGTTCTTTATAGATTCTGGATATCAACCTTTTGTCTGTACTGTCATTTGCAAATATCTTCTCCCATTCCGTGGGTTGCCTCTTTGTTTTGTTGACTGTTTCCTTTGCTGTGCAGAAGGTTTTGATTTTGCTGAAGTTCCAAAAGTTCATTTTAGCTTTTGTTTCCTTTGCCTTTGGAGACATACCTTGAAAGAAGTTGCTGTGGCTGATATCGAAGAGGTTACTGCCTATATTCTCCTCTAGGATTCTGATAGATTCTTGTCTCATGTTAAGGTCTTTTATCCATTTTGAGTTTATTTTTGTGTATGGTGTAAGAGAATGGTCGAGTTTCATTCTTCTACATATAGCTGTCCAGGTTTCCCAGCACCATTTATTGAAGAGACTGTCTTTTATCCACTGTATATTTTTTCCTGTTTTGTCGAAGATTATTTGACCATAGAGTTGAGGGTCCATATCTGGGCTCTCTAAAATAACATTATTTTTTTCAAATAAATAGAACAAATAATCCTAAAATTTATATGGAACTAGAAAAGACCCTGAATAGCCAGAGGAATGTTGAAAAAGAAAACCAAAGTTGGCAGCATCACAATTCCAGACTTTAAGCTCTATTACAAAGCTGTAACCACCAAGATGATACGGTACTGGCACAAAAACAGACACATAGATCAATGGAAGAGAATAGAGGGCCCAGAAATTGACTCTCAACTCTATGGTCAACTAATCTTCCACAAAGCAGGAAAGAATATCCAATGGAAAAAAAATGTCTCTTCAATAAATGGTGCTGGGAAAATTGGAAAGCCACATACAGAAGAATGAAACTGGACCATTTCCTTATACAATACACAAAAATAGACTCAAAATGGATGAAAGAACTCAATGTGAAACAGGAATCCATCGAAATCCATGAGGAGAACAGAGGCAGCAACCTCTTTGACCCCAGCCACAGCAACTTCTTCCTAGAAACATCACCAAAGGCAAGGGAAGCAAGGGCAAAAGTGAACAAATGGGACTTCATCAAGATCAAAAGCTTTTGCACAGCAAAGGAAACAGTCAACAAAACTAAAAGACAGCCAACAGAATGGGAGAAGATATTCCCAAGTGACATATCAGATAAAGGCCTAGTATCCAAAATCTATAAAGAACTTATAAAACTTAGCAACCAAGGCACAAATAATCTGATCAACAAGAGAAGACATGAAGAGACATTAGTGCAAAGAAGACATGAAGAGACATTTCTGCAAAGAAGACATTCAAATGACCAATAGATACATGAAAAAGTGCTCAACATCACTCAGCATCAAGGAAATACAAATCAATGCCACAGTGCGATACCACCTCACACCAGTCAGAATGGCTAAAATTAACCAGTCAGGAAATTACAGGTGTTGGGGAGGATACAGAGAAAGGGGAATCCTCCTACACTGTTGGTGGGAATGTAAGCTGGTGCACCCATTCTAGAAAACAGTATGGAAATTCCTCAAAAAATTGAAAATAGAGCTACCCTACATCCCAGCAATTGTACTACTGAGTATTTACCCTAAAGATACAAAAGTAGTGATCTGAAGGGACATGTGAACCCTAATGCTTATAGCAGCAATGTCCATAATAGCCAAACTATGGAAAGAGCCTAGATGTCCATCAACAGATGAATGGATAAAGAAAATGTGATACACACACACACACACACACACACACAGGAATATTATGTACCCACTAAAACCCCCCAAATCTTGCCATTTGCAGTGACGTGGATGGAACTAGAGGGTATTATGCTAAACAAAACTAGTGAATCAGAGAAAGACAATTATCATATGATCTTACTGGTATGAGGAATTTGAGAAACAAGACAGAGAAGGGAGTGGAAAATGAAAGAAGATGAAACCAGAGAAGGAGAGAAATCATAAGAGACTCTTAATCTCAGGAAACAAACTGATGGTTGCTGAAGGGGAGGGGGGTAGGAAGGATGGGGTGGCTGGTTGATGGACATTGGGGAGGGTATGTGCTATGGGGAGTGCTATGAATTGTGCAAAACTGATGAATCACAGACCTGTACCCTTGAAACAAATAATACATTATATGTTAAAAAATGAAAATAAATTTAAAAAAACACTAAAGCTTGATATAAAACAAAAACAAAGGAAATAAAGTTGGCTGTAAAAACACTGGTTGAATGTGTCATCTAGTGCTTCTTTATTAATCTTTGGCCAAAAATGAGTCAGAGACTATCCTGTATCCCCAGGACAAATACACTGGACCTTTCTAGGGAAGCCAATAAAAGCATGCAATGGATAGACTAAGTACCTTCTGAAAAAACTGGATAACCTGTGACCTGGGGAAATCTAGCAGGACTGTGTGTGATACTGGATTTATAGCACTATTGATATCATCAGAAGCAACGATATTAGCAACATGAAAACTCAGAGCAATAGTATGAATATCAAGATCTATAAGAACAAGAGCAACAACATCAACTAGGGCAAGAATATAAACCACATCAGCAGGCGATGTAAGACAGAGGATGATAAGGACACTTCAGACTTTTTTAAACCTATCTATCAGGAAAATAGTAACACCACACTCAAAGATGCTTGTAAGCACCGCCATGCTCTGCAGTGAGAAACCACCTCCAGCTTCAAAAGCCATGAAATGCAGGGTAAAGTGTGGTCCCAGAGTGATCCATCAAACTCCAGTGATCCACTGTATAGACACAACCCACCATTAGGAAAATCACAATACTAAGTAAGAACTGCTCCAAACTGTTTATATATTTACAAGTCCAAATAATTTGGGGAAAATGGTCCATTTCGTCTGTTCTGTGCACCCACATTTCCACTTTTTTCATGCTCGATTGTGAGATACCTTCATAATCTTGGAACCTAAGAAAGTCTTCCTAAAACAAAAAATGGTTTCGCCTATGGTAGGTGACAGTGGCCAGAATGGCTACTACTTATGATGATTTATAGAAAATAGAATGTCCTTTACTTGAATTGACTCATTATTTTAAGTCCTTAACCCCCGAGAGGCAGGAAAATATAAGACCTCGAATTCTTCAGGACTCATGGCTCTCTGGCTGATCAGAGCTTCCTGATATGGCTTGAGGCTAGGTTGCAAGCAGGGCTGGTTTGTGGTGATCTTGCAGGATAAGGTTGCTCTGGGGGAAGTGAGAACCCACAACCATATCTAGGGAAACATGGGGGCTGAGGCTGTCCCATTTGTCAATGTTCCTCTCAGGGTGTGGTGCCCATAAGAGAAAATATTCTGTGGTCTGACCAGGGCTAAGTAGAACAAGACTGTCCCCTTCCTAGTTCTGGACACTGCAGCTGCATTTTTATCAATGCAGTCAAAGATGGTGTTATCTTTTGGACATCACACCTCACAACTGACACATATTGAGCTAACTATCTACCAAAATCCCTAAACTGGATTACTCATGCTGCTTCTAGGCCATTTCTGGGCCATATCTCCTCCATTGTGTGTGTGTGTGTGTGTGTGTGTGTGTGTGTGCATGCACACATGTGTGTGTTAAGGAAGTTTGAGAAGAGACAAAGAAGACCAGGAAGAATTCAGAACTGGGTAAGAACTTCTGATCCAAAACCCCCCACCAATTTGTTAAGTGTTATTACAAAGAGATGACCACTGACAGAGAGTGGTCCTCAGAAAAGGATCCCCATAGGTTCAAGGCCAGAAATCTCACCCATATTTGATCTGGCACAGCGGCATTAATTCCTATTCTCCATAAACAAAGCTGAATTACCCAGATCTGCTGTTCATACAAGTACTGACCACTCAGGAGAGCAGACTTGAGTGCAAAAGAGAGTTTGAAGAATAGAGGAATAAGGCAAAAGGGCTTAGACATCTTCTGGGATATTTACCTAGAGCCAGGGTAGCTGTATGAATTGGTCTCTCCAGCCTTTTGGAGATTTCTGTTTCTGTGGCACAAGTTGATCCATAGACTCAGTGGACATTCTCCTTGGATAGTATCACTTCCACATCGACACATTCTGTTTTTGTCTCCTTTTTCTCTAACCTCCTGGATACCCTCTCTCCACCAATGTCCTTTCTGACAACACAACAGTAACTTCAGCTAAGTTACAACATAATTGAGTAGGTTACTGTTTTCTGTATACCAAATTCCATTCCTGGAATGGAACTTCCTAAAGATTCAATTTAGGTCCCTTGATGGAGACTAGGATTACATTCCTATGTACTATTACTATTGATTACATTCAGTTCCCATTGTATTAGTAATATGGGTATAAATTCTTTTTACAGGCTCACCTCTTTCTGCAAAGTGTTCAGTTCATATGCTTCTTGTTGACCTTGTTTGGTCCAGTTTCCAAAAAACATCAAATCTGGTCTAACTTGGCCTCTTCGTGAGTAAGTAGAGGAGTTGGGATTGGATGGAGGATGTGCCCCTTGTGGGATTATGCATGCGTTCATAGTAACTATCCAAGATACAACTACTCCAGAATTTAAAATAATCAGATCTTTTTTGGGGGAGGCAATTTTATCTTCATTTATTTTATTTTATTTTTTTAAATTTTATTTTATTTATTTATTTTTTTAACAAATGAATCTTTTTTTTAAATGTTTATTTATTTGACAGACAGAGATCACAAGTAGGCAGAAAGGCAGGCAGAGAGAGAGAGGGGGAAGCAGGCTCCCCGCTGAGCAGAGAGCCCAATGCGGGGCTCAATCTCAGGACTCTGAGATCATGACCTCGGCTGAAGGCAGAGGCTTAATCCACTGAGCCACCCGGGCACCCCTAAATTTTATTTTTTTTTAATTTATTTTCAGTGTTCCAGAATTCATTGTTTATGCACCACTCCCAGTGCTCCATACATTACATAACATTTCATTTAGCCACTGTAAGAGACCCCTAAGATACACATTATCACCTCTTTTTTATGAGAAAGCCAGGGTTTAGAGACACTAATTGCTTAGAGTCATACAACTATTAAGAGCAGAACTGAACACAGAAGATTTCTTTCTTTATTTTTAAATTTTAAATTCAATTAACCAACTTATAGTACACACAAGTTTTCTTGATTCATATCCAAGACTTTTCCGCCTTTCCATTTGGTCTTACCTAAAAGTTGGTGGGATGCCCCACCTATGCTACTTCTTCCAGGACTTTTCTGTCTCTGACCACTTCTGGGGACCTCACGGAGAGAACAAAATATTCCAGTGACAAAAATCACTTGTACCTCATTCAGACCTGATATAAAAGATGCAAGAAACTGGCCTTAGTGCTTAGGCTCTTCTGCCCATGAGTTGTCCTGGTCATACTGGTGAAAGAGGAGGAGAGAGACCTCACCAGATCATTAAGAAAGCTTCCCTTTGCCAGGCATTCTTGATGCCTTGAGAAGGTTATCAGTGGAAAGTAGACTAAAAAAAAAAAAAATGATTCCTGCCTGCAATAGTTTTCTAAGGCCACCATAACAAAAGACCACAGACTGACTAGCTTTAAAAAGACAGAAATTTATTTTCTCATAGTTCTGGAGGTTTGAACTCCAAGATCAAGTTGTTAGGTTTTGTTTCTTCTAAGGCCTCTTTGCTTACTTGTAGATGGTCACCTTCTCATCGTATCTTCACATGGTCTTTCCTTTGCAGACACGTATCCCAGGTGTCTCTTTTGTGTCCAGATTTCCTCTACTTAAAGTGATACCAGCCAGTTTGGAATATGGCCCAACTTAATGGCCATATCCTACATTAAATCAACTCTTTAAAGGCCCTATCTCCTAAAACAATCACATACTGAGATTCTGGAGACTTCAGTATAGGAATTTTGGTGGGGAGACAAAACTCATCCCATAACATTTGTACTCTGTTTCTTAGAGGTTGGGCTGAAACTAGTCCACCTTATAAGGTTTAAATATATAAAGAACAGATGCATTAAAATGGATAAAAACATATGCTATCAACATTTTTCACAGAGATGGAACATACATCCTAAAGTTTGTATGGAACCAGAAAGGACCCTGAATTCCCAGGGCAATGTTGAAAAATATAAACTAGACTTGGAGCATCATGTTGCCTGACTTCAAGTTATATTACAAAGCTGTAATCATCAAGACAGAATGGTATTGGCATCAAAACAGACACATAGACCAATGGAACAGAATAGAGACCCCAGAAATGGACCCTCAACTCTATGGTCAACTAAACTTTGACAAAGCAGGAAGAATATCCAATGGAAAAAAGACAGTCTCGTCAAATGGTGTTGGGAAAATTGGACAGCTATATACAGAAGATTGAAACTGGACCATTCTCTTACACCATACACAAAGATAGACTTAAAATGGATGAAAGACCTCAATATGAGAAGAATCCATCAAAATTCTAGAGGAGATACAAGCAGTAACCTCTTCAACATCAGTCACAATAACTTCTTGCAAGACACGTCTCCAAAGGTAAGGGGAATGAGCAAAAATGAACTTTTGGGACTTCATCAAGATAAAAAAACCTTTGCACAACAAAGGAAACAATCAACAAAGCTAAGAGGCAACCCATGGAATGGGAAAATATATTTGCAAATGACCTATTTGATAAAGGGCTGGTATCCAAGATGTATAAAGAACTTCTCAAACTCAAGACCCAAAAATCAAATAATCCTGTCAATAAATGAGCAGAAGACATGAACAGACACTTCTCCAAAGAAGACATACCAATGGCTAACAGACATCAAAAAAATGCTCCCCATCACTAGCCATCAGGGAAGTAGAAATCAAAACCACATTGAGATACTACCTTACACCAGTTAGAATGGCTAAAATTAACAAGACAGTGAATAACAAATGTTGGTCAGTATGTGGAGAAAGGGGAACTCTCTTGCACTGTTGGTGGGAATGCAAGCTGGTATAGCCACTCTGGATAACAGTATGGAGTTTCCTCAGGAAGTTAAAAATAGAGCTACCCTACAACCCAGCAATTGCACTACTTGGTATTTACCCCAAAGATATAGATGTAGTGAAAAGGGTCACTTGCACCTGATGTTCCTAACAACAATGCCCACAATAGCCAAACTGTGGAAGGAGCCAAAATGTCCTTCAACAGATGAATGGATAAAAGAATATGTGGCTAATATATACAATAAAATATTATTCAGCCATCAGAAAGGATGAATATCTACCATTTTCATCGACATGTATGGAACTGGAGGGGCTTATGCTAAGTGAAATATGTCAAGCAGACCAAGACAATTATCATATGGTTTCACTCATATGTGGAATATAAGGAGTAACACAGAGGACCATAGGGGAAGGGAGGGAAAACTGAATGGGAGGAAATCAGTGAGGATGACAAACCATGAGAGACTCTGGGCTCCAGGAAACACTCTGAGGGTTATAGAAGAGAGGAGTTGGGAGGATGGGGTAACCGGGTGGTGGGTGTTAAGGAGGACATGTGATGTGATGAGAACTGAGTATTATACACAACTAATGAATCATTGAATTCTACATCAAAAACTAATGATGTACTATATGTTGGCTAATTGAACATAATAAAGAAAAGAAAAAAATAAGATATGAGATAATGGATATGGGTGCACAGGATCAAGGATATTAATTGCAATTACTATCTACAACTGTTTCCCTTAGAATCTCAGGGATTCTTGACAACCACCAATAGTTCTCTTACTAGCAGAATCTTGTTTTTTTTTTTTCTGAGGAACTGTTTCTTTTCTCAATTTTTGCCAATATTTGGTCACTTGAGAAAAATTGGGCACTTGACTTCCTTTCTAGAAAGAAGCAAAATAAGAATTTGGTCTATATTTATAGATGGTTCAGAAATGGAAATGGACATTTCTGTCTTCAGGCAGTGTTTATCATAAATATGGTGCACATAGTTTTTGGATTTCCCAGAATAGCTTCAGGTCCAAAATTTTTGTCCTCTTGCTCCCATAACAACATGCACAATTTTTAGACTGGTTGTTCAAATCTGGATTCAGAAAATATACTTTGGGGAGATGCTAAATGGATTTTACCATTCTCTTCAATTACTTTACACTGATTTGAAGACAAATTCTAAACTCAGCATGACATTCAATGTCTTCAACAATGTATACCTACACATCTATTCAGTTTTATCTCCTGTCACTCCTCAACATAAATCTTTCATTCAAAGCATATAGAATTTTAGTCATCAAAACTCACCTGTTTTATATATCTACATATTTATACATGCTGTCATAGGATACTTTTCTAGAGTGCATATGAGGCTTTTTTCCCCCCAGCCCTATCTGTAAACTACTTGCTATCTTCTTATTTATCTTTTTAAATTTTTTTTTAATTTTTGTTTTATTTTTACAGTGTTCCAAGATTCATTATCTTTCAAGTCTCAGTTCAAATATTCTTTGTGAAACTTTTCCCATCCCCCCCAGAAAGTTGATCACTCCTGTTTTGCCATTGTAGCTCAAACATAATGTATTACATATTATCCTTGAACATATGATAGTGATGAGCCCACTGAGCTAATTGGAAGTCTGTTTATTTGGCTATCTTCCACACTAGACAGGGACCTAGCTTAGAGTAAGTACTCATGTGTTTGTTAACTGAATAAATGAAAGAATTTGAAAAGGACACTGCTAAGGATGAGTGCCTTCCCCTCCCCATCCTCTAGCATGATCAACATGATTTCCGTGATTAAGATGATAAGATGTGAATGAAGTAGAGCTAGGTACAATTCAGCCTAGGCTTCTAACTTGTTTTACCAGTTATGGGATCTGTTCTTATCTAAGCTGCATTTCTAATGCTGGGCCCTAAAAAGACCAATGCAGGTTATCAAATTAACCTAAACCCCTAAAGTTCAAGTAGCTGAAGAGAGTATAGGATGGTTTGATAGACATGTTCCCAGACAGATCAGGTTTTATGTTGAGGAGTCCAGAAAACCTGGTTCCTCCCACCCACTTAACCCCTTCAGAGTTCCTGAGACTTTGGGAGATCGGAACATTGCCACAGTGGTGAAGAAATGCCATGTTGGAAATTGCCACACAGGGTTTGGGGAGGCAGTATGGGGTGTGGTGTTGGGGGCAGAATGGTACAGAGCGACTGATGCAAAAGCCAACTGTCATTCTTGAGCAACTGTGGAGGTATGGGCTAGAAGTCCAGACTGTTGCTGCTGGGACTTCCTTTTCACAGTGACTCTGCAATCTAGAGGCTAAGGAGGTGGTTACATGGGCTACCTTAGGCCAAGCCTTGGCTAGGGCTGGTGGAAGATAAGCTACCCACTCATGAGTTCCCTCCACATCCCACTTTCTTCCTGCACATTTATTATTACATTAGATCTGACAATAACTGTGTAATTTGTGTAGGCCAAATATTATGACCTCTGTTTTACACTTGAGGATGTCAAGGTCTAGAGATGTGGGCCAAGAGGTAACCTCTTTCCCTACTCTACTGAACAACTGTTCTTACTTAATTGTCCTTTCATGGTCAGAACATGAGCTCTTGCTGTTACTAGGGCTTTAAGTCCATCCAACTTAACAGTTATTTGGCCTTTCCATGCCTTCAGCTTCTCTTTTACAGCCCAATCATAAAACTGATGCCAGTAACATCATCTCCTCTCATCTTGACTATTAGTGTGTCAGGGGGCACATTTAGTCATTTACTCACCAAATATTATTTAATATCTCCTAGCATGTGCCAGGTACTATGCTAGGCTATGAATGAAACACAGTTCTTATTTATCTTACAGAGTTCCCAATCACATAATGTGGTGTCCAGAACTGGGGAAGTAATTAGCAACAAACATTTAAATTGACCAAAATATAAATTACCCAAATGGTACAAAGTATGCTGCAAGTAATCTGTAAGGTTCTAAGTGTGTGAGGGAAAATGGGTAAGGAGAGCTACTTTGTTTAGCTAGGGTTGAAAGGGAAGCCATTTCATGAAGAGAATATTTTAAGGTAAGATCTGAGGGATGAGAAGGAGTCAGTCATAAGTTGTAGGGAAGTTCAAAGGCTTGGAATTAGGGTGGGGGATGGGTGAAATAGGAGATGTGGATTAAGGAGGGCACCTGTAGTGATGAGCACTGGGTGATCCATGGAATTGTTGAATCACTATATTGTATACCTGAAACTATATATATATATATATATATATATATATATATATATATATATGATATGTTAGATATGCTAGAATTTAAAATAATTTTTTTAAAAAGGCTTGGAGATTTAAAAAAAAAAAAAAAGGCAGTGAAGGTGTACAGAGTACAACATCCAGAGGGTTGGTAGTCATTTGGAGGTAGTGTAGTATGCAGGAAGGGTACAGGTGTTGTATCTGGAATATAGGATAGGTGGAGAATGATGAAAATTTAGGTTATGGGCATGTTGTGAAGGGTCTTAACCACCTGACTGAGGAATTTTGAACTTTTAACTTCAAGCAATGGGAAGGCTTTGTTCATTTTTTTAAGCAGTGAAATAACACCATCAGAACTGTATTGTTAAAAGATCATCTTGGCAATAAATACCAAACTTTAAGGAGAAAGACGTTATTGACTGAGAATGAGGATTATATTTATATATATATTTTTTTCATTTTCTTCTTAATCATTAGGAACGAGATCATTGTCTCTCTTAATATAGGCACTCTTGGAGCTGACCTCATTGCTTTTCATTCAGCCAACATTTCTTAAAGTGTAACTTACTCCGTGCCAAAAACTGGGGTTGCATAAATTAATTTATACAGAGACCCTTGTCTTCTAGGAACCCCTGAATATAATGATAGAAAAGCAAGTCATAAAATATCATGTTAAAAGGTAGTGGGTATTATGGAGGGCATGTATTGCATGGAGCACTGGGTGTGGTGCATAAACAATGAATTCTGGAACACTGAAGAAATAAAAATAGATAAAAAGTAGTAAGTGAAATCATATAATTGTCTTTCTCTGATTGACTTATTTCGCTCAGCATAATACTCTCTAGTTCCATCCACATCGTCGAAAATGGCAAGATTTCATTTCTTTGGATGGCTGCATAGTATTCCATTGTATATATATACCCCATCTTCTTTATCCATTCATCTGTTGATGGACATCTAGGTTCTTTCCATAGTTTGGCTATTGTGGACATTGCTGCTATTAGGGGGTAGGAAAGGGATAAATGAAACAAGATGGGAACGGGAGGGAGACAAACCATAAGAGACTCTTAATCTCACAAAAGAAACTGAGGGTTGCTGTGGGGAGGGCGGTTGGGAGAGGGTGGTGGGATTATGGACATTGGGGAGGGTATGTGCTATGGTGAGTGCTGTGAAGTGTGTAAACCTGGCGATTCACAGACCTGTACCCCTGGGGATAAAAATACATTTTATGTTTATAAAAAAATAAAAAATTTAAAAAAAGTAGTAAGTGTTATAATTAAAGTATTAATGAAAATATATAGTGGTGGCCAAAAATGACTTATTTTTCTATCTTGGATTCCTTCCATGGAGATATGGATTCCCTCCAGGATGATGGGCAAGTTTGTTTGAGGTGTAAGGTTGAAGTCATGAGGACTTAGACATTCCTGAAGATATGTTCAATATCAATTTGATCTACTGTTCTGGATGTGGGGAAGATAGACAGTGAAGCATGTAGACACACATATGTACACACAAAGAAAAATAGAGTTCTGGGAAACACTGACATGTAATAAGGAGCAAGAATAAAAAAGAGAAGCCCATGAAGAAAACCAAGAAGAATGATTAGGAAGATATACAAATCAGAAGAATGTAGGTAAACGCATTTAACAATTATCACTAAACACTATCCTGGACCAGGTGTTGAGTTAGGCACCTTGGAAGCAAATGAAGAAGGCAGTCATTGCCACGAGCTATGATCCTTTGGCAGGAAGCTGATCTTTACATCTCATCTGAACCATGCTTGTGTGGCTTCTAATGATAGAATTCAGTCTGAATAGGGAGGATATCCTCCAAACCAGTTGATAAAGGGCCTTAAGAAAGAAGTAATGGCCAACAGAGTTATCTGTTGCAGAGACATTGAGTGAGATGAGGGATACTAGAGAGGTTTTTGATTTTGCTGATTAGGAGTTCATGGTAATTTGTTGACTAAGGTCAGTGCAGAATTTGGGGCAAATAAAATATTAAGTTATGGGGGTTTGGTGAGCCTGGTGGTGGGTACTATGGAGGGCACGTATTACATTTGAGCACTGGGTGTGGTGCATAAACAATGAATTTTGGAAAACTGAAAACAAAATAAAATTAAACTAAATAAAAAAAGAATATGATGATAGCTGGCCTGAATTTCATATTTGTTAGCCAGAACAATATTATATATATTTTTTAGATTGCTTCAAAATCTCTACCCTTCATAAATGGTTGCCTGATATTTCAATCCTGCCTCTGCCATTTACTAGCTGTTTAAATTAGGCAGGTAACAGCTCCTCATCTGTCGAAGGGAGATAATTATAATATCTTCCTCATAAATTAATTGTGATGAAATTACATAAACTAGCACATGTAAAGGCCTTGAGATAGTGCTTGTTATTTAGTAAGTTCATTCTGTGTTGATGATGAGGATTATACAAAATCTTTGTATAGGCCCAAGATGTTTGTATGTCCAAGTTGTTTGTCTGGTTTCTACCGGAACACATCTAATGTGTTGGATAGGACTTTGGTATTCCATTACTCTAGTACATCTATAGGTACTCTCAGGGGGGAGATATTCTTAGGCTAATATTTACTTTGTTACATAAGTGATCCCTCCGTTCACCAAACTCGCCATGTTCTTTCCCATATCTGCACATTTATACTTAATGTTTTCTACTTTGCCTGGAAGACTTCTCTGACTACTGATCTTATTATATTTTATGTTGGGTAACTGAACATAATGAAACATTTTTAAAAAATAGTCTTTTGCAACACTGCTTCTTCCATGAAGTTTCTTGTCCAACTTGTTGGAATTAACTTTTCTTTCCATGGCCTAAATTTCAAAATTCCTTATCCTGGAGATGAAAGGGCACTACATCATCTGTACCTTCTCTGGCTATTCGTGACTCATTGGATAAATCTCAAACCCTCAAGATAGTATGTAAGACCTTTCCCACTTTGGATCCCTGCTTACCTCTACATTTTTGAGTTATTCTTTCCTTTGCTCACCCAATTCTAAGCCACATGAGTCTCCTTATCTTCCTGGAATATAACACATTCTTTGCCATCATGGAGCCTTTACACATGCTGTTTTTTCTGCTTGGAATGGCATTTCACCAATTATTCACTTGGTTCACTTCTTCTTATTCTGCAGACTGCCTTCAAATATTACTTCTTTTGAGAGGTTTCATTGATCTATCCAAGCCTGGTGGATTATATTTCCCTTGTTATGTGTTCTTTCAGCCCTCTGTGCTTCCCCCTTTCTTGTCGTGTTTACCCACAATTGTTTGTTTAATAACTACTTTCCACCACACTACGTGTTTCAAGAAAGCAAACATTGTGTCTTGTTCATTTCTGTATCCTGAGTGCCTTGAACCATGCCTGATACATACAAAACATTTAACATATATTTATGGAATGAAAAAATCTAGTCCAGCCTCATTGTAGAGATGGAAATATGGAGGCCCATAGAGGGAGAGGGATTTACTCATTGTCGCACAGAGAAGCAGTGGCAGAGAAAAGACTGTAGCCCAGGACTCCTAACTTCTGGTGAAATTCTCTTTTCTAGACATGCACCTTCACTGTAGTACTTGTTACTTGTGGATACTTATGTGAATTCCTTGGGGGAAGGGACCATATCTTTTATATTTTTCAGAGGCACTGATATAGAACTTTATTTTTATCAATTATTTTTTATTAACATATAATGTATTATTTGTTTCAGGGGTACAGGTCTGTGATTCATCAGTCTTACGCAGCTCACAGCAATCACCATAGCATATACCCTCCCCAATGTCCATCACCCAGCCTCCCCATCCCTCCTACCCCCCCACCCCTCTAGCAATCCTGTTTGTTTCCTGAGATTAAGAGTCTCTTATGGTTTGTCTCCCTCTGTGGTTTTGTCTTGTTTCATTTTTCCCTCCCTTCCCCTAAGATCCTGTCTTGTTTCTGAGAGAAGGATCCAAATCCTATGCATGTGCTGTCCAATTAGCTACTAGCTACATGTGGCAATTGAACTGGAAACATAGCTAGTCCAAATTGCAATGTACTGCATATGCAAAATGCACACTACATTGCAAAGAATGTAAAATATCTCATTAATAAATTTTTAAATTGCTTATAGGTTAAGATAACATTTTGCATGCATTGGGTTAAATAAAAATATTATCAAAATTACTTTAACTTATTCATTTTTCAAATTTTAATGTAGCTATTAGAAAATTTATAACTCATATTATATTCTGGATATACTTTACTGGTCTATTGTATATTTTTCCCCCTTGCATAGAGCTTTGCATCCAGTAAGTGCTCAACACAGCCTATTGAAAAAAGTTGAATTGTAGTTGGTAGGGTAATTGCTGCCACCTCTCTTGTCATCACTGGGCTTGTGGGGAACAGCACAGTAAATCTTCTATCCCCAGGCCCAGGTATATATGAAGTTTTACCAACCTGGCCTGGAGGTGCCCTATAGATTACATCAACCTTTGGTTTCTTTACAAAGGAAGCCCCAGTGCAATCATATACACAGCAATCTCTGGGGTTATGGTGGAGAACTTGCAGTTCTGGGGTAACTATTTCATGTTTGGCCCTGTGAAGAAAAGGGATCAGACATGATTCTGACTCTGGGCAGTTCTTGGGAGAGACAGACACACAAGTATGGTATGAACAGGCTTTAGACACTAGAGGCAATCATAACAGGGAACAATTGTTTTCAGTGAGAGAAGGGTGGTCAGAGAAGGCTTTTCAGAGACAATGAACATCATTATTTTCTCTCTCCATCTTTTAAGATCTAGCTAAAATCTACTTTCCCAAGAACCATCTCTTTGCCCCCTGCCCTAGAATAATCACACTCTTCTGACAGCACTTTGTACTTTTGTCAAATTATTTATCTCAAAGACATAGTTCTTTGGGTGCATGCCTGCCCAATAATCCCTCAAGATGAGCTGAGGCTCAGATAGGCTGTGCATGATTTTTCAAGGGCATATAGGTAGTGAGTTACAGAGGTGGGTCTATAACTCAGGAGCTAAAATCTATAGTGGGAGATACAGTAACTCTGACTCAAAATTCAGTTGTTCTTTCCATTCTGGTACTGAGTGAATAAATTGATGTGTCTACAGTGTGGGACTCCAGAACTGCCTAACAGCTCTCTCCAACCAACTCTCTTCTCCCTCATCCTTAATGGGCTAACCCAGTCACCACCCCCTAACCAAGTCAAAAAGCATCCAAAATGAAAGAACTGTGTATCTTTTTGGTGGCCAACAGACCTAGAGGAAAAGTTCCCTTTGTGCAAAGTTGGCCCTTCTCAAAATGCTTTGTGCTTGTGAGGTAAAGAGGAACTTCAATGATCCCAATATATTTGCTCTAATTCAGGTCTTCTGAATAGATGGCATGATTTGCAGGTCCTTCTGGCTCCTAATGTACTCTTTCATGGACATACTGTGTAGTTCAAAGTGATCACTATTAATTACTGTTTTAGGTAAAAACATTGTCTCCAAAATGCCCCTGTTAAAAAGCTAGTAGATTATTTTAACTGATGTGTCAGAAAATAAAAAAAAGGAGTGTAAAGCTGAAATTACTCAATCTCTGTGGATTGAGTAGAAAGGAGGGAGTCCCTCCCTAAGAAAGTGCCGACAGGACAATCCTGACTCTACCCCAAGCTTTTAGTCAGAAACAAAAATAAAAAGGAATTGAATCTCTCCAGAAGCCATATCTGGGGAAACTGTTCTCAAGGTCATAGCCGATAAATCATTCTGGTAGAAGGAAATTTCTGCAAAGTAGTGTAACAGCAAGTGGGATTCTCTCCCAGGCTGAAGCCCACAGTGAGGGAGGGGCAGGGATAGAGAGGTTTATAAAGAAACCATGGAATATTTGAGTTGGAGAGGTCACTAAGAACATCTAGTCAAGCTTCTACTGAATAAGTGAAAAACCAAAGCTAAGTGAGGAAACAGAACTAACAGATCTGGGACTGGGGCACAAGGCTCCTTCCTGGCTCCAGCATATAGGCTTTTCTCTTGAACCTTAATTTAAAAGACTATATATAGCTTGGATAGATTATTCACCAGGGCTTGAGCACTGCTCAGGGTCCTACTTTTGTTACGTAGATTAAGGACTGAGACTTGAGCACTGCAATCATTGAAAGCAATCACAAGTATACTCTAAAAGCATTGAAAAAATTGTCTCTCCCTTCTGCCATGTTATCAGGATTCATGACGTAGAGCACTGCATAATGGAAATCCAATGTCTTCTAGACTGTGAATGCGGACTGCCCAAGGATTGCAAACACATGGTGCTAGGAAGTCACTCACTTTCTTTTCACATTTTTCATGAAGCCTGAAAGTCACAGTTGAACCTAAGGGTCTTTTACCATATTTTCCTTCTCAAGGTCAGCTACTTTATTCTCTCCTTGTAGCCATTGTGAGAGAGTAGAAAAATGCTTAATATTTGGAATAAAAAAGATCTGAATATGAATTCTGGCTTCTCCATTAATTCTTAGTTTTGTGTTTGTAGGCAAGTCATTTCTCTTCTCTGTGCCTCAGTTTCTTCATCCTCTCATAGGGATGATGATATCATAACAGAGAGTTGACGATTAAATGAGATAACACATGTAAAGCACATGATCTTATTATTAATAGATGTGAATTTCCTTCAAAGTAGCTGGATGCCAAAATATGATTTATAGTCAGAGCTGTGCCAGCAAGGGCCAGATTCATAGGCATGTGACCTGTAAAATTTCCCAAGTGCCATGCTTAGAAGACCCCACACAAACAAGGGTTAATGTTCTGCTGTTACCATCCTGAAATTCTTCTTATTATTTTTTTTAATAGCAGGCCCCTCATTACATTTTACACTAGGTCCTGCAAATTGTGTAGCTGAGAAACCATGTGTAGGTGAGAAGCCATGCCACAGGGAAGTAAAAAAGGGTATATCGGGATAAGGAGGCATTCTAACAGTGAAAGAACCCTTGTTTTGGAGTTGATAGAAGTGGGTTTAAATTCCAACTATGCCACTAATTTGCTTTTTGATATCCGGCATTTTCTTCCATCTCTCAGATGGTCTGTTTCTCTATTTTGACAACATGGATTTTCATTTGATAATGTCTCAGCTGTGACATCCCAGTATTTTCTCATTAACATTGGGAAAAGCATTAATGCAGCTTGGAGCTCCCTTATTGTAGCTTGGAGAACCAGTATCTGTTAGAGGTCAGCTATGAGTGGGCGGGGGTGGAGGGGTGAGGGTGGTTCGTGGCAGTGGGAACTGTTGATGCAGTAGTGAACCCTTTCACAACAACACTGTTTTGTCATTTTGCACCCAGATTTCCGTTGGCTAACCTCAGCCTTATCTTCCTCATTTCTGTTTCCTCTTGAAGACACCAAAGGCCCTTCAAAACACACGGCCTTCCTACTCCAGGCAAAAGGCTCAATTACATCTGGCCTCTGCAGTTTGTCTCATCACCAGGGAACCTTTGCCTCCTCTGAGAACAAGGCACCACTCCAGTAACAGGTATAATATCTGTTTGTTCTCTCTGCTTGGATTCCCAGGTTGAGGTAGTGTCTGTGGCTACCAAACATGGCTTGGACCTGTCTATCGCATTTTCCTTATACTCTCTTCAGAGATTCTGGGTCGAGTGGGTGAGAGGAAGGTTCCCAGTGGTCTTCTATCCTAAAAATTCTAATGGTGAGAAGGGAGGATGGCATTTCTTCTTCAAACATGCTATTAAAGAGATAGCCTCATGGAAGTGGAATATTTTCTGGACTGAGGGGTCAGGAAATTTGAGTAGTAGCCCTGATTTTGCCATTTACCTAGATATGCTTTTAGTTTTTATAACCCTTATTTTGATGGTTGTCAACTCTCTGTTGAGAAAGGACATAAGAGTAATGCTGAGTAAATATTTCTGGGTGGGGCTGAATGGGGTGATGAACCATGCCTAAAAAAAATCTATACTGCCTCCAGTATGTATGAGGAGGCCCAACTTGATCAGGTGCAGTGCAAGTCCTGTTGTTTGTTGTATTAACCTTGCCAGGGTTAATATAACCCGATATACCCTTTTTTATGTCAGGGGACAAAGGATGTTGTTTTATGTAGTATATTAGACCAAGGGAAGAGCTTTCAGAGTTCCTTAATATTATTATGCAGTATTTATATCTTCTTCCTATGGGTCTGACCAGCCTTTCTCAACTGAACCTGATTTTCTTGTGTATACTATTGTGGAGAGTCAGGAACTAGAACATCAAGAGTGGAAATAAAACCTACCTAGTTTCAGCTCAGCCACTGACTCCTTCCATTAATACTAGGGTAACATGGTCCCTAAGCCTCTTAATACTCTTTGAGTGTACTAAGAAGAAATCTTTAGCCACTTCATATTTCTCTCTTTCTCTCTCTCTCTCTCTCTCTCTCCCTCGCTCTTTTATGAAGTCAAAAAGGGCTTTCAGGAGGATGCTGACACCTCCAGTTTATCCAGTTCTTCTCAAAGGAGGTGGTAACCAATGAGGGTAATGAGAGAAAAAGGCACCAGTCCAGTTATCTCTGTCTTGCCATCCTGAACTCAAACTCCATTAATCAGATTTCTTGGCTGGGCACACCCACAGCTCCAAGGTCTGAATCAAAGTGCCTGAGATCACCTATATGGGAAGCTCTGAAAAGCTCAACAAACCCTTTCCTAACAATTCTGCCAGGTAAGTCTTCTTGTTCCCATTTCCAGAGAAGACATCTGAAGTTCAAAGAAAGACTTGCCCGATGCCATGATTGGCTAGTTGGTACCCAAGGCATTAGAATCCAAGTTTGTATTATTCTTCACACTATACCATATATGGTGACCAAGATTATTGCTTTGGCTGAAAGACGCACACTTCTGGGTGACTTGAGGTGGATTGACTAGGTAATGGAAGTGAGGGGATGGGAAAAACTCTTTGTAGTCTTATATTTTAAGTCACTCCTAGATCTCAAATTTGAGAAGCATGTCACCCTCTCACCAACATACATTAATCTAAAAGAGTTGAATTTTTTGTTTATTTGTTTTGTTTTTAAAACAATGTTGTTGCTGCTGCTGCTGCTATTGTTGTTGTTTCTGAAAGACAAGTCCCTCTGCCTTGTCTTAACTGGGAGAGGTCATTCTGACATAATGGGGCAGTTTTCTATTCCTGACAATCTTGCAATGTTTGCCACTTTTCATCCCAGTATTTAATATAGGCCAGCTACCTTCTCACAGATCAATTGCCACAGTAGGGAGGGTGAGACATTTGACACAGACAATCTGGAATTTTTAATCAACAGGATCTGTGTGTTACCAAGGGAATTTCCCTAGAAGTTCTAGACCTGACCATGTTGCTGGCATGTTCCTCATTTCCTTAATGGCTGTGGGTGGAAAGATCTGTGTGCCTCACTGCCAAGTCTACTCCTTGTCTTTGCCATCCTTGTGCATGTGTCTCCCTTTTCCCAGAGAGATATACATAACAGGGAGGTAACAGATCCAATGAGGAAATCTGAAAGGCACAGTGGGGTGATATAGGGCACAGCCTAACCTGTGAACCACTTGTATAACCTTTAGCAATTCTCTTCCTCAATATGAACCTTAGTTTCCTTGTTTATAGTATGAGTGGGTAAGACTAGATGATGGTCATTTTATAGCTGCCATTCTTGAGTCCTGATGGGGCAAGTGGGGCCATGTTAAGCAAACCTGAGACCATAAAGCATTTTCCTGTTTCATCTGTCCTGACCCTGTTAAATCAATTGTCAATAGCCCTTGCTTTCCTTCTGGTCACACAACCACCATTGTTGAACATTTTTTATGTATCAAATACTGAATTAAAGGCTTTATATACATTATTTAATGCCATTTTCACAATAACTTATTAGGTAAGTACTCATACTCATTTTGTGCATGTAGAAAACAAGCTCAGAGAGATGAAATAATTTATCTGAGGTTTCCTAGCTGCTTAATGACAGAGCCAAAATTCAAGCCCATGTTTAACCTCAAAGTCTATGTTCACAACCACAAGACTGTGGGAGGGCTGAGAAGGGGGTATGGACACTGACTCTGGGATCTAATTCCTTCCTGAGGTCAGAAAGGCAGGACAATGACCAAATTCCCTCCCTACTTCACATAGGAGCTTAATGAAGCTTGAAACACCAAGAAATGCCATAGCTATAGTACACAGGCCTGAGGACACCAACTTGAGCCCTCGGGCCTCATCTGTGATCTCAACTTAGCCTTCCCGTAGGATCCATCTTCTGATTGGAATCCTTATGTCTATTTTGCTCACTTCCATATTCTGATGTTTCAGCTAGTCCTTATCCTCTGCAGTTTCTCTGGGGCTCAGGGTGTGACTCCTTTTTCTTTCTTTCCCTCCAGGGTCACATCTCCCAGGAAGATCTTGCCTCCCCACTGAAGCCCCTGGTCTGGCCTCCTGCAGTGTCATGCTCCGTGTATTTGACAAGCTGAGTTGGACACTCCATGTGGCAGAGTGTCAGTTTGTCAAATACCCCAAGTGCGGCACATGCCTAACAGCTCCAGCCAGGGTAGCTGGGATATAACAAATAAATTGCTGCTGGATACAAGATCACTTGCCAAACAACAACTAAGCTCTCACAAGTTATTTTCAGTGACTTTGAAGGGACTGAAGCATTGTATCTGAGGTTGCCAGGGGGAAGTGAGGTGATTCTTGAAGCTCCAGCCTATACTGTTTCTATATTGTCAGAACCTGAGGGATGGATAATGGTCTTGGAAAAGTACATAGGGCCCAGGGATGGAAGTGATCTTTGATTCATATTTCCTTTCTTCACATTACTCTACAGAATCTCCCAGTAAGGATACCAGAATTTTCACACAAGCTTCATGACAGGGCTTAGAAACCCACTTTCCTAATTCCCAGCTTTGAATTCTAAACACATTTTGTTTAGCATAATCCCCTCCAGTTCCATCCATGTCAATGCAAATGGTGGGTATTTATCCTTTCTGATGGCTGAGTAATATTCCATTGTATATTCCATTGTATATATGAACCACATCCTCTTTATCTATTCATGTGTTGAAGGGCATCTCGACTCCTTCCACAGTTTGATCATATGGTTTCACTTATATGTGGAACATAAGAAATAGCATGGAGGACATTAGGAGAAGGAAGGGGAAAATGAAGGGTGAAAATCAAAGGGGGAGATGAACCATGAGAGACTATGGACTTAGGGTTTCAGAGGGGTGGGAGTGGGGAGATGGGTTGGCCCAGTGATGGGTATTAAAGAAGGCATGTATTGCATGTATTAGGTGTTATATGCAAACAATGAATTATGAAACACTACATCATAAACTAATGATGAACTGTATGGTGACTAACATAACATAATTAAAAAAAAAAACACACATTTTGACCTCATCAATCTTTTTCCTCTTCCCCGTGTCTTTTTTCCTTCTGGCAATACTTTCTCCATTTTTTTCTGCCTATTCAATTATTTCTCATACTTCTGGTCCAGCCAAAGTCCAAGCTCTCCAAGGACTTTTGAAAGTTAACTTACACATCTTTTCTTCTTTATTCGAACACTCCTTGTCTTGGTCCTTATATGTACCCCTTTCTTCTCCTATTGCCCCAAAACACCTCTTGAACTATTAGTAAACTTTGCCAGGTGATATTTTTTAATTCCCCACTAAGTTGTGAGGACAGCACAGTGTTTCCTTGATTGCTGTCTTCCCTTTCCATCCTTACCCCAGCATGTAGCTCAGTACTTTGGTTACAGAAAACAGTAAGTGTTTACTAAATGATTAACTCTCTATTAGTCCATTATCCTTGGTTTTGGGTCAAAATGCCATCTATGATTTTTGTGGAAAAAAAACCCCTAAACTGTTGTCATCATAATGCTATAGGGTATGTGAGGGTTTTTCCTCCTGAAATATAGTCAGGGTTGGAGGAGAAAGGAAAAAAAAAGTAGGCTCATATGTAGCCCTCAGAGGGCTAATATGTTTTGGAATTATTTGGTAACTCAAAATTATACAGGTGCTTTATTACAGGATTTTCAGAGCCTTTAATAGTCTAATGTTGCATTGGAAATTTCCAATAGAGAGCTATAGAATGAAACATTTCTCATGCTTATCCAATTGTGGAATTTTTTTCTGTAGGCCATCTCTTGGCCAAAACTTGGAAAACTGCCCTAGAGGGACCTCATATCTTCTTCTTCTCTTGGGAATCTCCTTTAAACTTCCCCTGACTAGTCATCCACCTAAAAGAATTATATATTATCATCCCATGTTTTTTTTTAGCCTATCCTGCAGCTTTGGGCTAGCCTTATACCCAAGAGACTCTTACTGGCTTGCCTTGTATGGAAAGAAAGTATTAGTCTTGGGCTAAAGATGATATCCAGAAGTTTTCTGCTGCAATGAATATGCTCCTAGGAGTTCATAGACCTGCTTTCCGGTCTCCGTTCTGTCACTGTATGTGAATTTAGACTGTTACTGTTCCTCTGTAGGTTTTATTTCCTCATTTATAATAAAGGAGAATTAAAATCAATGATCCCTAAGCTTTTTAAGACAAGAGACTCTGAAATATCTCTGGGAGTCCATATCTTCTATGGGGGTAACAGGGGAGGTCCCTGGGTTTGGGGTTCCTTTTATTAATGGACATATGGTTAGGATTCTCTTCTTAACCCTAGTCATCCCCCTCTCTAAGAGTAGTAGGAATAATGTTTTTTTTTCCCCTGAGACTGTGGGGTTTGGACACAGCTTTTTCATGAAGGAACCTGAGGTTTCCATTGGATGGGTCCCTGCTTTAGAGGTTTGTAAGCATGATGGGGATGAGTAAGTTGCTCCTTTCAGCAGCTATCTTAATCTGACATATGGGGGGAAACACTGAAGTTTTGACCATGGACTTGGTGGGTTGATGGTGGTGAAGCAGTAGATTCCTTCTTGGTCATTTCTTTGTACTATTTTAACTTCTGTAATCATCCCAAAGGAGAGAAGCACTTGGTAAAACCTGAGCTGACCTTGGGACTGCACTGGAATCAGAAGTGGCAAAAACAGCTTCCATGAAGAGAAAAGAAGTTGATTTAACATGAATTATCTGAGGGAAAGGAAGCAGTGTTGAGCCAGCCTAGAATAGGTCTTCAGAGAGGAGACTGAAATAAAGCTGTATGCATGTGTGCACATATGCAAATGGACACACACACACACATACCCCTACATTCCTATTTCCCATTTATGCTTGATGAAGAAGACTTCCTTGCTTTGACCCTCAATCTACATTGTAAGAAGAGGCCAGGGGATAGAGATGACCTACGATGAATACAACTACTGCAAAGAATTTAGGGTTCCAGGAGGTAGAAATCTTTGAGGGTGGTGTATTCATACTTTGGAAAGAAAGGGAGTCCTTTATCTCTGTATCTACAGTCCCCTGAAACAGAAAAAGGGATCCTTCATTTTCATTTGTCCAACTAACTTCAGAGAGTCATCCAGGTGGAGATGGCAGGGTGACAGAGAAAGGAATGGAAGGCAGTTGGGTACTAACTTGCCAAAAATTCATTGTGTCCCAGATGGTGGACCCACCTCTGAAGTAAGGTAAATGTGGTCTGGTGAGAAAGAGAAAGACCAAAAAAGAAAAGGTGCTATTTATAATTCCAAGTCCCCAAACATCTCAACTAGTCTCACCTTAATCACTTGGTAAGTATTTGAGACAAGACCAATACAACCAAGGTTGCTATCATGATTAGATATTTATTGAGCATCAAAATAACACCAGAGCACTAGAGTCACAGTTCAGGAGCAAAACTGAATCCTGGTCTATTGCATACAAATCTTAATTAAAAGCTATCTGGCCCTAAAAAAAGGGAAGTGATCCTGAATACAACTGGTCCTCTGAGCTGGCAAAGCTGAGTTTCCCTCTGGTCTTCTGGTGGCAAGAGGCCAAAGTTGAGCAGTGTCTGGAGGCAGGATGACCAAGTCTTAATGCTATGAGAACTTCCCTCCGGTGCTCAAAGAGAAGCAGTAGAAGAAGACAAAATAGAAGGGTCTAAGGCCTGACCCAGTAGCAGGCTTGCTGATGTGCATATGGTAACTTCTTAGGCAAAACCAGTCACTCTTAGGAACCTCAGTGTTGGGCAGGGAAGACACATTGGGTTGTCCAGGAAGAGAGGTAGCAGGGAAGATGGCTATGCAGAAGGCTGAATAGGAAATTATGTCAGTAGGCCCTGGCTTAGCAGGACATTTTCAGCAGACGCCAGCGTCCTTGGTGGCCAAAAGCTCATAATCTGTAGGAACTATGTGCAGCAGGTGAGCATAGTCACTGTTGATCCAGGCGATGGTCTGGTTCTCCTGGCCCAGGCAGGGATCCTCAGAGTAGTCATTGCCTGGAGTGTGGGAAGATGGCTCTTTGCTGGAGCAACCACTTGTGAAAATTGCCACTCTCCAGGCTTCACTAGAATTGCTGGCCTCTCTGGCATGTGTCCTGTGGCCCAAGATCCCACCACTCATAAAGAGCGACTTGAGCCCGGGACTCTAGTTCCCCATACTTCTGTCCTAAATTTGCCAACTAACCCTTAGGATTTTGTTATCAAGGGATTCTGGGAACAGGAGGCTGATTGATCTGGATTATCCTGTGTGATCAGTGAGCCAAGAAAGAACTTCAGGAGGTTCTTCAGAGAGGGAAGAAAGCAGTTCTCTGACCCTGAAGGCCTTTGGGCTTAGAATTGGGTTTGTGCCAACCTCCCTTTCCTTCATGCCAGTTATTAACAGAATGAGGGCAGGGGAGGGTTCAGAAGATGGAAAAGCAGAGGCAGTCTTACCTGGCCACTTCATAGACATGCTCTAGAAAAGAAGGAGGCATCAAGTCAGAAGTCTCCATGGGGAGTGGACAAGGGCCAAATATGGACACTGGTTACCAGCAAAGGGTAAGGGAAGGGGAGACAGAAAGGGGGAATTGGGAGGTATTGGGAAGATAAACTGAAGCACAGGGATACAAATTTCTCAGAGAAAGGTTGAGGAATCACATTTGGTTACTATCCTCTTTGGCATACTCTGACTCAGAACGTTGGGCTGGAAGAGTTGCCTGGTGTGGTAGGGAAGGGACACTGGAACTGGACACACTCACCCCCCAGGAATCTTGCAAAAGATCCCAGGGACTTTTTGTGGATACTAGCTGGCCAGGCCAGAGCCTGGGAAGAAGGGGTTGAATTAATCTGTCAGGGACCATGACCAAAGCCATTCCCAAATGCACTCATCTCCACTGGGCACCCAGAAAAGGTCTTTAAGTAGATCACCATTGCCCCCTAGTGTCTGTGGAGAAGAACTGTCTATATTCTGTGCAGGCTTAAAGGTTCTATAACCTGGTACAAATATGGATGTCTCTTGATACTGCCTCCAGGAGTTTATAATTTTACAGGAATACAACGGGGAATGCATGCTTTAAGCCACAACAAAGCAAACAGAGCATACCCTACACCATCTACTTTGTGATACAGCCATATGTTTCCGTGTCTTACCTCCCCCACTGGCCTGGTAGCTCCCATAACACAGGTGTTGTCTTTTTCATTTTATATGGTCACTGCCTGGCACATAGTGGGCAATCAGTAACTACATGTTAAATTGAATTGATGGCTCAAGGCTATCTCTCTCTTACAGAGAAGTAAATAATAGAAATTTTGGGAAGACAATCCAGAAGGGGAAAAGCATAAGGCCATGAGGTGTGTGGCCTATTTGCCTGTTGGACTTCAGTGATTCGAAATGAAAATAAGGAGTGGTGGGGGTAAAGAAGATAGGCTATATCAGAGAGGGCCTTAAATAGGATGCACCATTTTGACTTCTATCCCCTGGGCCATGAGAAGCCTTAGAAGGTTTTTGAGAGAGAAACAATAAAATATGGTTACAGTTTATACCTAGTTTCATTGAGACCATGATTAATAATTTTAAGTATTCCTAGGATTTGTGGCTACCTGGGACATCTCTACTTTCAAGTTCAACCTCATGAGTCATAGCCATGCTAACTGGCCAAGACCAGAGCTTATACTTAAGACCCAGGAGAAGGAAATTCTTAAGACTCCTTTCTCCCTTTTGGCTGGAGGAAGTCATGGTGGAAACCAGGCTACTTGGGAATAGGAGCTGCTACAGAAAAAAAAAGACACTAATGTTAAACAAAATGGTGAGTGCAGCAAGTATTGAGGCGTAGCTAGGTTTTACTTAGAAATGAATGTCCAAACTCTTTTTCTGCTCTGTTGGCTCACAGTTGTTAAATATCCCTGAAAAGTGCAACTTCATAATGTCACTCTTTTGATTAAAAAAAAAAATTGGTGACTTCTAGTTCCTTTGGAAGACCTAGAGAAAAAATTCCAAGTTCCTTAGCCTGCTATTTAAAACACTCTATAATCAGAAGTAAACTTCACATTCCCCCTGCATTTACTCATGTATTTTCTACACTGATGACCTCACTCACCGTCATCTTTTAAGCATTTGCACCTTACTTTTGTAGTTTCTCCTTCCTAGAATGCTGCCTTCTAATTTGTTTTCATCCTCCAAGGCCTGGTCTAAGTTCCATCTCCTTCTAAGAGCTCTTGTTAATCACTTAGGCTCTGACTCTCTTCTTCTCTGGAAACCTTTAGTATTGATTGTTTTCTCCAGTCTTTGAGTCTATAGCCTTTATTGCTATGTATGGATATTGATAAACTTCATGTTTCTACTTTGAATCTTCTAAATAAATTCTAAGCAACTTGAGGCCAACAACTGTGACTTCTGTTTCTCTTGCACCCTCATTAGACCATCTGTTACTGAGATGGCTTGTACTAGGCTTTGTACCAAAGATTTGTGAACTAACTTAAATAAATCATATTGTTATTGTTGGCTTGCATGTCTGTCTCCATGAACCCTAAACTTCAATCCCAAAGTATGCTGAGAACCTTTTGAAGTGCCTAGCACAGTGGTTGATGCAATTTATGCTTAACTGTGCTCTCAGAATGAATTAATGAGCAAAGTCACTCAGTCATACTCATCACTCACCTTGTTGGGATGTCTTCCGGCAAAGCATAACATAAGCCATGATGAAGACCACGATACAGCACAGGGAAATGATGAGAACAATGGAGAAGATAGGCAGGTCCTTTCCTAGAAGGCAAAACAAGACAGAGAGGTGTGTTATTGAAAATGAGTTCAGAAATAGATTCCAAGGGTCAGCCCAGACCAGCCCATAACCCTTTTTTCCCATTTTTAATTTTCTCCTAGCTTTATTAGATAGGCAGAGAGACCAACAAGACCCAAGGCCTATGAGAGAGGTTGGAAAGAGGCTAGACACTCCATGTATAAACACATTCTTCCAAACCCACTAATTGATGACTGATTGGCCTGGGCATTTAAATTAGTTCTCCATGCTTTCCATGGGACCAAGACTAGAAGTTTTCATCTACTCTTAAAAGAAAGTAGTATCTGACTTCCCACTTTACAAAAAAGCTTCGTTATTGATATTCTCGTCAATTACTTCTAGCCAAAAATTTTTTCCCCCTTGGGGAACCACTTGACACTGTGAGAATGCAAACTGGTGCAACCACTCTGGAAAACATCATGGAGGTTCCTCAAAAAGCTAAAGATAGAACCATCCTACAATCCAGTAATTGCACTTCTAGGTATTTATCCTGAGGTTACAAACATAGTGATTCAAAGGGGTACATGCACCCTACCTAATGTTTATAGCAGCAATGTCCACAATAACCAAAATGTGGAAAGAGCTCAGACATCCATTGACAGACGAATGGATAAAGAAGATGTGATATATATATATATATATATATATGAGGTATATATCTCCCAGCCATTGAAAGGAATTGAAATCTTGCCATCTGCAATGATGTGGGTGGAACTAGAAGGTATTATGCTAAGTGAAATAGGTCAGTCATAGAGAGACAAATACCATATGATCAGTCATATGTGTAATTTAAGAAACAAAAAAGATGAGCATCGTGATGCCTGGGTGGCTCAATCGGTTAAGCATCTGCTTTTGGCTCAGGTCATGATCCCAGGATCCTGGAATGGACTTCCACATTTGACTCCTTGCTCAACGGGGAGCCTGTTTCTCCCTATGCCTTCTCTGCCTGCCACTCCCCCTGTTTGTGCTCTCTCTGTCTGAAAAATAAAGAAATAAAATCTTTTTAAGAAGATGAACATAGGAGAAGAAAATAAAAAATAAAATAAGTTAAAAACAGAGAGGGAGGCCAACCATAAGAGACTCTTAACTCTGGGAAACAAACTGAGCATTGTTGGAGGTGAGGTGGGTGGGGGGTGGGGTAACTGGGTGATAAGCATTAAGAAGGACACTTTCTGTAATGAGCACTGAGTATTTTGTAAACTGATGAATCACTAAATCCTACCAATGAAACTAATAATACACTATATGTTAACTAAATTGAATTTAAATTAAAAAAATTATCATTCCAATTTTAGTATAATGCTGCTGAAGCAAGCACTAAAATTATATAATTATTTTATTCACACTCTTTGGGCACATACTGAGGTTTCTCTTTCTTCAAAACATATTTCAAAAGAGTCTCCTAAATAGCTATCCCAATTGTGCCTACAGACTTAAGGAAACCACTGGTCTGGGCTTCCAGTCCTGGATCTGTTATTTACTTCTTGTATGACTGTGGTAGGCAGAATAATGGTTATCCAAAGATGTTCATATCCAAATCCCCAGGATCTGTGAGTATTTAAGTTTAAATTATAAGAAGGAATTAAGGTTGCAGGTGTATTTAAGGTTGCTAGTTAGCTGACCGTGAGTTGGGGAGATTAGCTTGATTATCAGGGCAGGCTCAATGTAATCAACAGTGTCATTTAAAAGTGGAAGAGGGAAACAAAAGAGATCAGAGTTAGAGAAAGACTTGAGGATGATACATTGCCAGCTTTGAAAATGGTGGAAGGCAGCCAAGAGCCAAGGAACGTGAGTAGCTTCTAGAAGCTGGAAAAAACAAAGAAACTGATTCTTACCCAGAGCCTTCAGAAAAAAAAAAAAAATCCCTGCTAATAACTTGATCTGAGCTCAATGTGTCAGATGTCTGATCATCAGCAGTGCATGATAATACATTTGCATTATTTTAAGGCACTAAGTTTGAGGCACTAATTTTTATAGCTGTCAGAGAAAAAATAAATATTGTGACTACTCAGGTGTAGTATTTTGTTTTCCCATAAGTTCAATGAAAAGATTGTATAATGTCTAATATACTGTAGCTACAATATTCTGAATCTAGGCGATAAGATTAGGGGATAAAGAGGGGTAAGAATTCCATTGTCCTTAGGATTTTATGCTGCAACTGGCTTTATTTTTACCAATCCCTAAAATACTTTGTCTTAGAAATCTGGAATATTACTCAGTCATAAAAAAGAATACAATTTTGTCATTTGCAAAAACATGGGTGAATCTAAAAGATATCAAGATATCATGCTAAGTGAAATAATTCAATCAGAGAAAGACAAATACCTTATGACTTTACTCATGTGGAATTTTAGAAACAAAGCAAAAGAACAAAGAAAACAAGAAACAACAACAAAACAGATTTAAATATAGAGAACAAACTGGTGATTGCCATCACAGAATATTTAGGTGAAGGGCATTAAGAGTATAGTTATCATGATGAACACAGACCAATGTATAGAATTGTTGAATAATTACATTATTTACCTGAAATGAATATTGCACTGTGTTAATTATACTTGAATTAAAAAAATAAATTTTAAAAATCTGGTATTTGTGGTCCTTAGAACTGTGGTTGGAGCTGAGAAAACTCAAGCTACATTTCTTTGATTTCCTGGTTGACCTATTCATTGTTTAGTAGCATATTCTTTCACATCAATGTATTTGTGGTTTTTCTAATTTTTCTTTTTGTGTGCTTGACTTCACGTTTCATAGTGTTGTGGTCAGAAAATATGCCTGCTATGATTTCAATCTTTTTGCACTGGCCTTATTTGTGACCTAGTTTGTGATCTATTCTGGAAAGTGTCCCATGTGCACATAAAAAGAATGTGTATTCTTCTGCTTTAGGGTGGACTGAGAAAACCAAAGCTATAAACCGATGGCAATTAAAGGAAGGATCCCCCTTAGAAGGAGCCAAGGAGTAAACAAGACAAAACAAAAACTGATGGAGGATATAGGGCACACGCCCAATATCTGAGAATTCCCATTCCTCCTGGGTTATCTTCTCATTTTCTGAAACCAAGTCTCCAAAAATTATCTTCTAATTCCCTTGTGTTATTTGATGTTGCTCTGCAAGAAGCATGGAATTATGGAAGCCTTTAAGCCAAAGGTGGCAATGCAAAAATATCCCATAAAAGAGGTTTGGAAGATGGCTATAAATAGGCAAAAAAACTGTGCAACCAGAAGGGGAGAATTACATGGGCATTAAGGAATGCACAATTATTGAACATAAAAATAAGTTAAAAAGTCCTCTCCCCCACAAAAAAAATACTTAAGAAATCCACAATTAATTATACACAGAGGATGAAACCAGTCATGATAGTCATTACTATTTAGCATCAACTAATTGAAACAGATGCTTACTGTAAACCTGAATTCTCAGAAGTCCCCTGTTATACTAGACATCAACAACTTTTGTTGCAAGACCATGTGTAGTATGGGAAGTCTTAAGGGATAAGGCAGAGCAGCTCAGGTGATAATAGGTTGCTCAGTGATTAAGGAAAGCATCTAATTATCAACTACTGTAACATTTTTTTTTCACTTTTTAAACAATCAATGCAGTCATATCAGTGCATACAAGCTGACTATAAGCTTCAGGTGAAACACAAAAAAAGCTTCTTTTTCGGGTTTGGATCTTTGAGATCATGACTTAAAGATTCTTGAAACTTTGGAGAAATCATAAATCAGCTGCAAGCTGCTTGGTGAGCCCTGGGTAGGAGCTCAAGTAATGAAACCCTGAAATTACCCTTAGATAGTCCAATGTCCATCTCCCTAGGAAAGTTGGCTGAGGTCATGGTCCCATTCCTATTCTTGCTTAGAGTGTTTAGGAGGTCAATTACTATGACAACAGAGGGCCAGCTAAGAACACATCTACCACTTAACTGCACTTTGACTTTGCTCATTACTGAATTTGTATCTCTCCCTCTTCATATCACCCACCCTGCTCATCTTCAGGGCCTTTGACCATTGTGTGGCAATGTTTTGAGGAATTAAATTCCACAGAACAGTGTGTACTGTGGGAAGTTTTATTTGCAAAGTTCAGAGCCAAAAAGGAAGGATGGAAATCCTGAATTTTCCTTACCTGGCTCAGCACTGGTCTTCCCAAGATATCCATCCACTTCAGTGGTCCAGTTCCAAATCAGGTTCATTGTAGATGTTGCTGTGAGAACAAAGTGTTTGGCTCAGAGGGCTCTCTTCCAGCCAAGAACTATGAGGTAGAGGGTGACTGTAAAGTTTGGGTGCCTTCATTGGGCATCAATGCTGAGCTTGTTAGAATTCCTGGTAATGTATTCATCATTATTAATATGAGATGAGGTATCTTAGTTTCTTATTGTTAGTGGTAGGAAGAGGCCCATGGAGAGGGTGGTGCAACATATCAAAAGTCCCATAGAAAGATAAGACAACAAAACAGAACTCAGAACTTTCTCTTTTCCCATATGTGCATTCCAAGTCTCTCTTACTTTTGACTCAGAAGTTTTCACAAAGAGGAGTAAACATATTTATGATTCCACTTCTTCACAACTTTTTAATCATTGCTACCTTTCTTTTATTTCCATTCTCTTATTTCCATGTGCCCTCTGAGGAACCCAGTGACCTCTTATTACCCATATAATGGCTCCTTTAGCTTCTATGGCATCATTTCAGGACTCTATTACACTTGAACCATAGTGAAACTCACCTTCCAAGGGATATTTCATGGTTGTAGGTGTTTCAGTCTCAGTCTTGATTGACTTTGACAAGTCTGCAAGGAAAAGGGAGCCCAGTCAAGGGTGTTGGCACCCTAAAGTGAACAGTTGCATTCCCTGGGGGAAATCAGTAAGTAAGAAAGCCAACTAAGAGGAAGTAGGTAAAGGCCAGTCAGGTCTATACCTGGACCTCTCTCAACACTTTTTTCATGATGCTGGAAAGGTGGGTGTTACCTGTTCATCCTTCATATCATTTTAAGGTAGAATTATTAAACCAGAGTTCATAGACCCCCAAGGAATGTGTAACTAGAGTCCAGAGTGTCTTTCCATATGAAATGGAAAGACATTTTGTTTTTACTAACTTCCGAAATTTAGTTATTAATTTTCTTGAGAGGGACTTAGAAGGTATTACAAGGAAAGAGGTTATGGTTGATGCCAATGGGATTGGTAGAGTTATGACCTCTGGACACTTGTTTCTTCACAAAAGCAATACAATAACTGACAACATTTTAAAAAATCAGTATTTTTTCCAAAATTAAAAAAAAATAGTCAAAGGTTTACATCAATCCAGAGAACTTTTTTTTAAACAAAACAAAACAAAACACTTCCTTACTGTTAAAAACAGCAGTTTTGTGCCATTTGAACCTCCCCTAACCCCTTTATTCCTCCCCAGGATAATAGTAGGTTTGAGTGAGCTGAACAGATTAATTTCCAAACCACTTGTGCAGTGGTTTCCTGACTCAAAGTCTTGTCTTTTTGGTTATCCAGTGCTAAAACTCTCCCTTGGGAGAGGGGCATAGGTATCACACAACTGCCTGAGACAATGGATAACAGTTGAGTTAAACAAGAGACTGACAAAAACACTTAGAAAGGAAAACTGAAGAATGAAATGTCAACTGGAGCTATGGAAATCTCTGACACATTCTTAAGAATCTGGAAGAGATTTTGCTGAGTGAAATAAGTCAAGCAGAGAGAGTCAATTATCATATGGTTTCACTCATTTGTGGAGCATAACAAATAGCATGGAGGACATGGGGAGTTAGGAGAAGGGAGTTGGGGGAAATTGGAAGGGGAGGTGAACAATGAGAGACTATGGACTCTGAGAAACAATCTGAAGGGTTTGAAGAGGTGGGAGGGTGGGAGGTTGGGGGAACCAGGTGGTGGGTATTAGAGAGGGCACAGATTGCATGGAGCACTGGGTGTGGTACAAAAACAATGAATACTGTTATGTTGAAAATAAATTTTAAAAAATGATTAAAAAAAAAAGAATCTGGAAGTTCACTGCCAAGCATAGTGCTGTGTGCATGCTCAGGAAAGACATGAGAAGGTCATAAGCTTTCACCTGTGGCTAACCTTGAGACTCCATGTAAGCAAGAAGTAAAGGTTATGGCACCATTATAAACTACCTTGGTGAGTGCTAAAGACATATTTCAACAGGAAACAGAGCCCTTTAGAAAAGACTGGGGAATTTATTGGTTTTAGGTATTTAAAGATATCTCTATTTAATCATTAGCTGACTACTAAGCTAATATAGTAGAGACTTCACTGGCCATCTGTGACAAATAATACAAAAACTACACTGGATTAATTCAGAAAAGTCACTAAACAAATAAACAACCATTAGCACAACAAACAATGTCAATAAGTAGCCCTAGAAGAAGAGTAAGAATCAGACTTCCATAATTGTCACATTATATTACTTAAAAACTCCAGTTTTCAAAATATGAGGTATTAGGAAAAAACTAGAAAGCTCATAGACAGGTAAAAAAAAATCATTAAATGGAAATTGTTTCTGAGGAAGCAAAGGTATTAGATTTGCTAACCAAAGATTTTGAATAAATTATTTGAGACTATGTTAAAAAATAAAGGAAATCATGCCTAAAGAACTGAAAATATGAAACTGATTCAAACCAAATAGAGAATATCAATAAAGAAACATACATTATAAAAGAGGAAATAACTGGAGTTGAAAGGTAAAAACACAAAAAAGTCATGAAGGGCAGAAAATTTTAATAGAGCTGATCAAAGTGGCAAAAGAAAGAATCCATAAATCTGAAAAGATGAAAATTGAAATTAGCCACAAAAACAGAAAAAAAAAAGAGAATGAGGAAAAATGAGCAGTACCTCAGAGACCTGTGGGACATCATCAAGTGTGCCAATGTACACATAATAAATGTTCTAGAAATACAGGAGGAAAAGGACAGAATATTATTTGTGAATAATGTCAAAAAGCCCCAGTTTGATGAAAAACATTATTCTGCAAATATGAGAAGCTCAAAGAACTCCAAGTAGGAAAATTTAAAAAAATCTACACCTAGACACATAATTAAAAGCCAAAGCCATGAAACAATAATGAAAGCAGCAAGAGAGAGTCGAGTCGTCATGTATAAGAGATTCTCAATAAGATTTATGACTGATTACAAAAAAAAGATTTATGTCTGATTTCTCCCTATGGAAAACAGAATAGGGGTTCATCAAAAAGTTAAAAATAGAACTACCTTATAACCCAGCATTTGCACTACTACCTTAACAAGACAATAGTGATTTGAAGAAGCACATGCACCTGAGTGTTTATAGCAGTGTATATAACCATATTTTGTTATATTAAAGAGTGTAAATGTTGGGGTTTTTTTGTAGCTACTTTTCTTCTATCTGATTTTAAAAGACAACTACACAGTCTCCAGATGGCCGAGTAGTAGGGTACACATGGAAACATGGGAAGGGCTCAAATTTTCATCAACTGAAGAATGGATAAAGAAGATGGGAGATTTTATATATATATATATATATATATATATATATATATATATATTTTACTCAGCCATCAAAAAGAATCAGATTTTGTCATTTGTGATGATGTGGATGTAACTAGAGGGTATTATGCTAAGGAAAATAAGTCAGTCAGAGAAAGACAAATACCATATGATTTCACTCATATATGGAATTTAAGAAACAAAACAAGAACATAGGGGAAGGGGAAGACAAGCAAGATAAGATAAAGATAGTGAGTGAGGCAAAGCATAAAAGAGTCTTAACTATAGGGAACAAACTGAGGGTTGCTGGAGGAGATGGAGTAATTGGGCATTAGGGAGGATGGTTCATGTAATGAACACTGGGTGTTATATGCAACTGATGAGTCACTAAACTCTACTCCTGAAACTAATATTACATTATATGTGAACTAACTTGAATTTAAATAAAATCTTTAAAGAAAAAATATTTATGGCTGATTCCTTACTGGAAACAAGGAAAGACATGATACACTGAGATGACACTGAAAGTTCTAAAACAAACATCCCATCAATCAATAATTCTATATTGCACTACTGGGTATTTACCCCAAAGATACAGATGCAGTGAAAAGAAGGGCCATCTGTACCCCAATGTTTATAGCAGCAATGGCCACGGTCGCCAAACTGTGGAAAGAACCAAAATGCCCTTCAACGGACGAATGGATAAGGAAGATGTGGTCCATATACACTATGGAGTATTATGCCTCCATCAGAAAGGATGAATACCCAACTTTTGTAGCAACATGGACAGGACTGGTAGAGATTATGCTCAGTGAAATAAGGCAAGCAGAGAGCGTCAATTATCATATGGTTTCACTCATTTGTGGAGCATAACAAATAGCATGAAGGACAAGGGGAGATGGAGAGAAGGGAGTTGAGGGAAATTGGAAGGGGAGGTGAACTATGAGAGACTATGGACTCTGAAAAACAATCTGAGGGTTTTGAAGGGGTGAGAGGTGGGAGGTTGGGCGAACTAGGTGGTGGGTATTGGAGAGGTCACAGATTGCATGGAGCACTGGGTGTGGTGCAAAAACAATGAATACTGTTATGCTGAAAATAAATTAAAAAATTTTAAAAATAGAGACCAGGTCAAGATGGCGGAGAAGTAGCAGCTGAGACTACTTCAGGTTGCGGGAGATCAGCTAGATAGCTTATCTAAAGATTTGCAAACACCTACAAATCCAACGGGAGATCGAAGAGAAGAAGAACAGCAATTCTAGAAACAGAAAATCAACCACTTGCTGAAAGGTAGGACTGGCGGAGAAGTGAATCCAAAGGGACGGGAAGACAGACCCCGGGGGGAGGGGCCGGCTCCCAGCAAGCGGCGGAGCAACGGAGCACAAAATCGGGACTTTTAAAAGTCTGTTCCGCTGAGGGACATCGCTCCAGCGGCTTAACTGGGGTGAAGCCCACGCGGGGCCAGTGTGGCCTCAGGTCCCGCAGGGTCACAGAAGGATCGGGGTGTCTGAGTGTCGCAGAGCTTGCAGGTATTAGAACGGGGAAGCCGGCTACAGAGACAGAGACGAGGAGTGAGCTCACAGCTCGGGCTTACCTTGAACCAGTCGCAGGCTCGGTGAGCTCGGAGCGCAACCGGAGGCCAGGCAGACGGGAGTAATTGGACGCTGTTCCCTGAGGGCGCACTGAGGAGTGGGACCCCTAGCTCTCGGCTCCTCTGGGCCGGAGACTGGGAGGCCGCCATCTTCCTTCCCGTCCTCCGGACTCTACGGAAAGCGCTCAGGGAACAAAAGCTCCCGAAAGCAAACCCGAGCGGATTACTCAGCCCGGCCCCTGGTAAGGGCGGTGCGACTCCGCCTGGGGCAAAGACACTTGAAAATCACTACAACAGGCCCCTCCCCCAGAAGATCAACAAGAAACCCAGCCAGGACCAAGTTCACTTACGAGGAGTGCAGTTTCAATACCAAGGAGAGCAGCGGAATTCCAGAGGAGGAGAAAGCAAAGCACGGAACTCATGGCTTTCTCCCCATGATTCTTTAGCCTTGCAGTTAATTTAATTTTTTTTTCTTTTTCAATTTTTTTCTCTTCTTCTGCTAAATTTTTTTAAACTTTTACCCTTTTCTTTTTTAACGTTTTTTAACTAGTTTATCCAATATATATATATTTTTTCCTTTTTATATTTTTTTCATTATTGGTTTTCTTTTTTTTATTTGTTTCTTTTTTCTTTTTTATTTTATTTATTATTATTTTTTTTTTCTTTCTGAACATCTTTTTATCCCCTTCCCCCCCCCTCACGATTTGGGATCTCTTCTGATTTGGCTAAAGCATATTTTCCTGGGGTTGTTGCCACCCTTTTAGTATTTTACTTACTCCTTCATATACTCTTATCTGGACAAAATGACAAGGCGGAAAAATTCACCACAAAAAAAAGAACAAGAGGCAGTACAAAAGGCTAAGGACCTAATCAATACAGACATTGGTAATATGTCAGATTTAGAGTTCAGAATGACGATTCTCAAGGTTCTAGCTGGGCTCGAAAAAGGCATGGAAGATATTAGAGAAACCCTCTCGGGAGATATAAAAGCCCTTTCTGGAGAAATAAAAGAACTAAAATCTAATCAAGTTGAAATAAAAAAAGCTATTAATGAGGTGCAATCAAAAATGGAGGCTCTCACTGCTAGGATAAATGAGGCAGAAGAAAGAATTAGCGATATAGAAGACCAAATGACAGAGAATAAGGAAGCTGAACAAAAGAGGGACAAACAACTACTGGACCACGAGAGCAGAATTCGAGAGATAAGTGACACCATAAGACGAAACAACATTAGAATAATTGGGATTCCAGAAGAAGAAGAAAGAGAGAGGGGAGCAGAAGGTATATTGGAGAGAATTATTGGAGAGAATTTCCCCAATATGGCAAAGGGAACAAGCATCAAAATCCAGGAGGTTCAGAGAACCCCACTCAAAATCAATAAGAATAGGTCCACACCCCGTCACCTAATAGTCAAATTTACAAGTCTTAGTGACAAAGAGAAAATCCTGAAAGCAGCCCGGGAGAAGAAGTCTGTAACATACAATGGTAAAAATATTAGATTGGCAGCAGACTTATCCACAGAGACCTGGCAGGCCAGAAAGAGCTGGCATGATATATTCAGAGTACTAAATGAGAAAAACATGCAGCCAAGAATACTATATCCAGCTAGGCTATCATTGAAAATAGAAGGAGAGATTAAAAGCTTCCAGGACAAACAAAAACTGAAAGAATTTGCAAACACCAAGCCAGCTCTACAGGAAATATTGAAAGGGGTCCTCTAAGCAAAGAGAGAACCTAAAAGTAGTAGATCAGAAAGGAACAGAAACAATATACAATAGCAGTCACCTTACAGGCAATACAATGGCACTAAATTCATATCTCTCAATAGTTACCCTGAATGTTAATGGGCTAAATGCCCCAATCAAAAGACACAGGGTATCAGAATAGATAAAAAAACAAAACCCATCTATATGTTGCCTACAAGAAACTCATTTTAAACCCGAAGACACCTTCAGATTTAAAGTGAGGGGGTGGAAAAGAATTTACCATGCTAATGGACATCAGAAGAAAGCAGGAGTGGCAATCCTTATATCAGATCACTTAGATTTTAAACCAAAGACTATAATAAGAGATGAAGATGGACACTATATCATACTCAAAGGATCTGTCCAACAAGAAGATCTAACAATTGTAAATATCTATGCCCCTAACGTGGGAGCAGCCAACTATATAAACCAATTAATAACAAAATCAAAGAAACACATCGACAATCATACAATAATAGTAGGGGACTTTAACACTCCCCTCACTGAAATGGACAGATCATCCAAGCAAAAGATCAACAAGGAAATAAAGGCCTTAAATGACACACTGGACCAGATGGACATCACAGATATATTCAGAACATTTCATCCCAAAGCAACAGAATACACATTCTTCTCTAGTGCACATGGAACATTCTCCAGAATAGATCACATCCTTGGTTCTAAATCAGGTCTTAACTGTTATCAAAAAATTGGGATCATTCCCTGCATATTTTCAGACCACAATGCTCTGAAGCTAGAACTCAATCGCAAGAGGAAATTTGGAAAGAACCCAAATATATGGCGACTAAACAGCATCCTTCTAAAGAATGAATGGGTCAACCAGGAAATTAAAGAAGAATTGAAAAAATTCATGGAAACAAATGATAATGAAAATACAACAGTTCAAAATCTGTGGGACACAACAAAGGCAGTCCTGAGAGGAAAATATATAGCGGTACAAGACTTTCTCAAGAAACAAGAAAGGTCTCAGGTACACAACCTAACCCTACACCTAAAGGAGCTGGAGAAAGAACAAGAAAGAAACCCTAAACCCAGCAGGAGAAGAGAAATCATAAAGATCAGAGCAGAAATCAATGAAATAGAAACCAAAAAAACAATAGAACAAATCAACGAAACTAGGAGCTGGTTCTTTGAAAGAATTAATAAGATTGATAAGCCCCTGGCCAGACTTATCAAAAAGAGAAGAGAAAGGACCCAAATAAATAAAATCATGAATGAAAGAGGAGAGATCACAACTAACACCAAAGAAATACAGACAATTATAAGAACATATTATGAGCAACTCTATGCCAACAAATTTGACAATCTGGAAGAAATGGATGCATTCCTAGAGACATATAAACTACCACAACTGAACCTGGAAGAAATAGAAAGCCTGAACAGACCCATAAACAGTAAGGAGATTGAAACAGTCATCCAAAATCTCCAAACAAACAAAAGCCCAGGGCCAGACGGCTTCCCGGGGGAATTCTACCAAACATTTAAAGAAGAACTAATTCCTATTCTCCTGAGACTGTTCCAAAAAATAAAAATGGAAGGAAAACTTCCAAACTCATTTTATGAGGCCAGCATCACCTTGATCCCCAAACCAGACAAGGATCCCATCAAAAAAGAGAACTACAGACCAATATCCTTGATGAACACAGATGCAAAAATTCTCACCAAAATACTAGCCAATAGGATTCAACAGTACATTAAAAGGATTATTCACCACGACCAAGTGGGATTTATTCCAGGGCTGCAAGGTTGGTTCAACATCCGCAAATCAATCAATGTGATACAACACATTAATAAAAGAAAAAACAGGAACCATATGATACTCTCCATAGATGCTGAAAAAGCATTTGACAAAGTACAGCATCCCTTCCTGATCAAAACTCTTCAAAGTGTAGGGATAGAGGGCACATACCTCAATATTATCAAAGCCATCTATGAAAAACCCACTGCAAATATCATTCTCAATGGAGAAAAACTGAAAGCTTTTTCGCTAAGGTCAGGAACACGGCAGGGATGTCCGTTATCACCACTGCTATTCAACATAGTACTAGAAGTCCTAGCCTCAGCAATCAGACAACAAAAAGAAATTAAAGGCATCCAAATCGGCAAAGAAGAAGTCAAACTATCACTCTTCGCAGATGATATGATACTATATGTGGAAAACCCAAAAGACTCCACTCCAAAACTGCTAGAACTGGTACAGGAATTCAGTAAAGTGTCAGGATATAAAATCAATGCACAGAAATCAGTCGCATTTCTCTACACCAACAATAAGACAGAAGAAAGAGAAATTAAGGAGTCCATCCCATTTACAATTGCACCCAAAACTATAAGATACCTAGGAATAAACCTAACCAAAGAGACTAAGAATCTATACACAGAAAACTATAAAGTACTCATGAAAGAAATGGAGGAAGACACAAAGAAATGGAAAAATGTTCCATGCTCCTGGATTGGAAGAATAAATATTGTGAAAATGTCTATGCTACCTAAAGCAATCTACACATTTAATGCAATTCCTATCAAAGTACCATCCATTTTTTTCAAAGAAATGGAACAAATAATCCTAAAATTTATATGGAACCAGAAAAGACCGCGAATAGCCAAAGGAATATTGAAAAAGAAAGCCCGAGTTGGTGGCATCACAGTTCCGGACTTCAAGCTCTATTACAAAGCTGTCATCATCAAGACAGCATGGTACTGGCACAAAAACAGACACATAGATCAATGGAACAGAATAGAGAGCCCAGAAATAGACCCTCAACTCTATGGTCAACTAATCTTCGACAAAGCAGGAAAGAATGTCCAATGGAAAAAAGACAGCCTCTTCAATAAATGGTGTTGGGAAAATTGGACAGCCACATGCAGAAAAATGAAATTGGATCATTTCCTTACACCACACACGAAAATAGACTCAAAATGGATGAAGGACCTCAATGTGAGAAAGGAATCCATCAACATCCTTGAGGAGAACACAGGCAGCAACCTCTTCGACCTCAGCCGCAGCAACATCTTCCTAGGAACATCGCCAAAGGCAAGGGAAGCAAGGGCAAAAATGAACTATTGGGATTTTATCAAGATCAAAAGCTTTTGCACAGCAAAGGAAACAGTTCACAAAACCAAAAGACAACTGACAGAATGGGAGAAGATATTTGCAAACGACATATCAGATAAAGGGCTAGTGTCCAGAATCTATAAAGAACTTAGCAAACTCAACACCCAAAGAACAAATAATCCCATCAAGAAATGGGCAGAAGACATGAACAGACATTTCTGCAAAGAAGACATCCAGATGGCCAACAGACACATGAAAAAGTGCTCCATATCACTCGGCATCAGGGAAGTACAAATCAAAACCACAATGAGATACCACCTCACACCAGTCAGAATGGCTAAAATTAACAAGTCCGGAAATGACAGATGCTGGCGAGGATGCGGAGAGAGGGGAACCCTCCTACACTGTTGGTGGGAATGCAAGCTGGTGCAACCACTCTGGAAAACAGCATGGAGGTTCCTCAAAATGTTGAAAATAGAACTACCCTATGACCCAGCAATTGCACTGCTGGGTGTTTACCCTAAAGATACAAACGTAGTGATCCGAAGGGGCACGTGCACCCGAATGTTTATAGCAGCAATGTCTACAATAGCCAAACTATGGAAAGAACCTAGATGTCCATCAACAGACGAATGGATAAAGAAGATGTGGTATATATATACAATGGAATACTATGCAGCCATCAAAAGAAATGAAATCTTGCCATTTGCGACAACATGGATGGAACTAGAGGGTATCATGCTTAGCGAAATAAGTCAATCGGAGAAAGACAACTATCATATGATCTCCCTGATATGAGGGAGAGGAGATGCAACATGGGGGGTTAATGTGGTAAGAGAAGAGTAAATGAAACAAATTGGGATTGTGAGGGAGACAAACCATAAGTGACTCTTAATCTCACAAAACAAACTGAGGGTTGCTGGGCAGAGGGGGGTTGGGGGGGGTTATGGACATTGGGTAGGGTATGTGCTATGGTGAGTGCTGTGAAGTTTGTAAACGTGGCGATTCACAGACCTGTACCCCTGGGGGAAAAATATATATATATATATATATGTTTATAAAAAATAAAATTATTAAATAAAAAAAATTTAAAAATATATAATTACATTAAGTACATAGAAAAACTATGAAAAAATAAAGTATCTCAATATCAAAAAAATTCTATATTTAGCAAAACTGTCTATATTTAGCAATAACATAGGAGAAATTAAAGCATTCTAAGATAAAAAATTACTGGGAGATTTTATCACCAGCAGACTTGTCCTATGAGGAATCCTAAAAAGAATTCCTCAAACTCAAATAAAAGGACACTAGGTAGTAACTTGAATCAACATGAAGAAATAAAGCATCAGTGAAAATAACTACATTAGTAAATATAAAGAGTATAAATGTTATTTTTTGTAACTACTTTTCTTCTATCTGATTTTAAAAGACAACTACACAGTATCCAGATGGCCGATTAGTAGGGGGACCCTATGCTTGCTTGCCTTGTCCCTCAAACACAGCCAGATAAATTACAAATCATTCTGAACACCCAAGAAATTAATCTGAGGACTGAGAGAGCAAATTGCACATCTAGAGGCAGAAAAATGGCCACACTATGGAAGGTAGGAGATGTTGAAAGTTGATTTGAGGGAGGAAAGAATTGCAGGGACTGCAGAGGCAAGAGACCCCTGATCACAGAGAGAGAAATGAGAGAAAAAGAGAGAGAGAGAGAAATAAAGAAAGAGTGAAAGCAGTGTGCAAGGAAAGAAAGAAAGAGAAAGAAACTCTTCCCCAAAACCATTGGGTGGGAAGAAGAGAGGGACTGACTATCACAAGTTTTTATAAGCAGGGAAACTCAAAGTTTGAAGTTTTAGAAGTCTGCAGCATTAACATGGTTATGCCTAGTGGGCTTAGCATTGTTCCTGTGGGGAAGGAAAGCAGAGGCCAAAAACAGATAGCGTGGTCTGAGGATTCCCTAGGTTGCATGGGGAGAAACAGTTCCCTCTCTTGGAGTGCATTTGGGAGAGGTGGCACTGTCTCTCAGGGGACAAAAGAGAATATAGATGATATTGGGTGGCCCCATTAATTAGCATTGCAGGAGAGGCAACTGCTGAGGACAGCTAACCTGGAAGCCAGCATTTGGCTCTATTTTACTGTAAGCTCCTCACCCCACATTGTTATGTGACTACATTTCTAGGGGAAAAAAAAAAACAGCAGTCACAGCATGGTGAGACCATCTCCCAGAGGATCAGTGCAGGTAGGGCCTGTGCCAGATCCTTGAAATTTGGAGCTTTGAAACCCAGACACATGCCTGAGATAGACACAGGAGTAAAGTGCCACCAGGTAAACAGAAAACTCAGACACAGAGGGAACACAAGAGAGGAGATTGTTCACTCTTCTGTGAGGGCTTCCTAAACATCAACAGGTGAAAACTTCCCTTTCTGGGGATGAGAGAGTTGGGTGACACTATTTTAGCCCTGCCCATCAGAAGGGACTGAATTCAGTGAGCAACACAGTGCTCCCAGTGGAGGCTGGAGCAGCTTACCTCAAACCCCACACAACCACACCCTGCAGGTACGTCTATACAAGGACAAGTAGCCTGAGAACCAACACAGCACACCCTTGCCCTGGAAGACTAGCACAATACCCCTTCCTGCATGTGCCAAGTCTACTGGTCATAGACTGCTGCAAAGCTTCAGTTCCTGGGAAACAGGATCTAGCTTTTTCTAACAAGCACACCAAAACGCACCTAGTTAAAAGTTGGCACATGCTGGACCAGGTCCAAACACTCCACACTATGGGCAAGAAGAAACTCTGCAGAGGACTGATCATAAGGAAAGAAGAGCCAAAACACAATAGTGGAGTGCAAACAGCATACAGCAAAAAAAAAAAAAAAAAAAAAAAACAAAACAAAACAAAACAAAACAAAACAAAACCTTCTTAAAGCACCATGCTCTGGACAGCATATGATCTCTTCTTAGTATAATCATTACTTTCAAGAGCAGGAAACATAACGGCTTTTCCTAACACACAGTAAACAGAGGTCTAAACAAAATGCCAAGATGGATGAATTCACTCCAAAAGGAAGAACTGCAAGAGATCATGGCCAGGGATCTAATCAGAACAAACCTAAGTTGGCCAGGGGGAAACATTAAGATAGTGGAGGAGTAGGGGACCCTAAATTTGCCTGGACACTGAAATTCAGCTAGATAGTTATCAAAGCATTCTGAACACCTAAAAATCAATCAGAGATCTGAGAAAAGAAATGTTGCAATTCTACTAATGGTAGAGTGACTATTTTTTTGGAAATAAGAGGTGCAGAAACTTGAATCCAGGCTGATATATTGGAGGATATGGCAGAGGGAAGGGTGCTGCTTAAGGAGGCTACCACAAAAAAGTGATAAGCAGCAGAGCACAAAATCAGAACTTTTAGAGGTCTTCTGCAGTAGGGGACATTCTTTGCTTACAGGTGTTCAGGTGGCAAAGCAGAGTAGAATCCCAGGTGGGACAGCATGGTCTCAGGAATCTCAGAGTCACAAGAACAAGGGTGCCTGAGTTAGGCAGAGTTCCCAGACATAAGAATGGAGAAGCCAACTGCAAAGAGTGAGTTTAGGGCTGCCTTTCTGTGCTATGTTGCTATAAACTGCAAACTGTTGCATAGTCATGCCTCCAGTATCCTGGCAGAGGCCCAGCAAAAGGCAGAGTTATGGCAAGATCCACCCCTTCCACTGGGAAGAATAGAATGGTCTGTGCTTCAGGAGTTTGCAAAAATTATAGTCTTGAAACTCAGTTGCATGTGTCAGATGAAAATGCTCAATCACAGATCACAGGCTGGGTGGACACAAAGATCAGACAGAAATCAGGGAGATAAAAGTGATTGACTGCTTCTCTGTGAGGGCTCACTGAAGAGTGGTGGGACACAAACCTTAAGCCTAAGGGGTAGAGAGTGGAGTTCTGCCATTTTCATTCCTCCCATTGGTCCTGAAATCCTTCAGAGAGCAAAACAGCACAATATAGTGGATTCTGAAACCACTTACACTGAGCCTGGCCCCCTAGCAGGGAAGGCACATTTCTGCAACTTCAAAGGCACCTGAGAATCATCTCAACAGACACCTCCTGCAGAAGACCATGAGGAAAAACTGGCTATCACAAAGGTTACAGGTAATAGAGAACTGAAAATCTTCAGCTTTTGGGGAAAACAAAATATAGCATTTATGGGTTTCTTTAAGTTCTTTAGTCTTTCAGTATAATTTGTTTCTTATTTTTCAGTTCTTTTTTACTTTTTTAATTTTTATTTTATATATGTGTCTCATATATATATATATATATATATATGTATATACACACACACACACACACACACACATATATATATATATATATATATATATATATATATATATATGAATGAAATCCTGGATCCTATTTTGGGATCTCCTCTAAGTAGTTAAGATCTGTTTCTTGGAGACAAGATGGCGGGGAAGTAGGAGGAGACACCCTTTGAACCTGTACCCTAAGTGAGCTGATTACCTTCCAAAGAACTCCGATCACCCACAAAATCAGTCTGAGATCAGAATTATACACGTCTGGATCTCTACAGGGGCAGAAGACGCCAGTGGGCAGGTAAAGCGGAGTGGGAGCATCGGACTGATATCGGAAGATAAACAAAAGGGGGAGGGATTCACCAGTGGTGACCGATTGGAAAGTAATACCCCAATACGAGAGTGCCCAGCATCTGGGGACCAGCATTAACTTGGAGACTGGTTGAAAGCACTCAAAGAGAGCAAAGGATCATGGGTGGGGGGGGAATTGTGGGAATCTGAGCAGCTAGGGACAGGGGCTTAAGTCCCGGGACCCAGGACAGCCTCCCCTGGTGCTGAGACAGACAGAGTGTGGCAGAGAAACCAGGTCTTGGTCCCTGAGCTGCCAGTGCGCCCGAGAATGCATGGGGTCTGGCTCCTCTAAGGGGCTGGGAGCCTTGCCAGATGGCAGAACACCGAGCCGTGCTACAGAGCTTGAGACGCGTGTGCGACCCTCACCCTCCCTTGAGAGAGGTGCGTGCAAGCCCGGCGCTATTAGACACAGAAAGACCAGGCACTCCCAGCCTGGGCCAGCAGGAAAATCTCAGTGTGCGATCACTCCTTGGTACCTCTCTGGTGGTCTGGAGCTGCCCAGACAGACACTGCAGCCATGGTTTTGGGTACAAGCAGAAGATCCTGTGTCCCCAGGGACTGCAACTGGGAAACTGCTCTGCCATCGGCCAAGGGGGAATTTATTCAGGCTCTGCAGCACCCACAGGAAAGCAGACTGAGGCTTCGCTCTGAGAGGGGGGGGTCAGGGTGCTGTTTGAATTCCTCTAAACCTACAAAAACCATCAAAAGCAGTCAAGGTGAGAGACAAAAAAAGTGAACAAACATAAAAACCTCCAGAGAACAAAAGCCTGAAAAAACCGGATTCCTCTGAGCCCACCCCCTTGAGGGGGGCGGGAGGACTTATCTCAGGGAACTTCACTGACTGAAAACCAATGTGGCAGGCCCCTCCCCCAGAAAACCAACCAGGAAAGAAAAAAAAAAAAGATGACAAGAGAACAACCACCACCACTTCATAGGACAACTTTTATTTTTAATTTGTTCCCACTATTCTGGCTCATTTTTTTTATATAGATAATTTTTTAACCTATTTACGATCACAGTGAGATGTCCAGTACATGAAATTCCATAATAACCTTCTAACCTGAACTTTTTGATACATACACCTATGTTTTTCTTTTGCATTTCTATTTTTTAAATTTCTTTTTTTAAATTTTAGTTTAGTTTAGTCTAGTTTAGTCCTTTTTTTAATTTTTATTTTCTAATATTCATATAGGGTTAAACTTCAAGGTAATCCCCTTTCCCCAATCAATGCTACCCCTATAGGTAAACCAATTTTTAATCCCCCTTTATCTTAGGAAAGTTGAGTCCTTTAACAAAGATATCAAGATACATCCAGGAAGAATCAAAACAACCTTCCTCACCCACACTGAGAATTTATAACGACTCTCTCATCTTTTTCTTCCACCAGTGTTTCTGTGTTTTTGTGTTTCTCCTGATAGTATATAAATCTTACATTGGGGTTCTTTTTGACAAGGAATTGATTAGGGCCGAACTGAAAGTGACCAGAAATGATGTTTACAATGTTAGGGCAGAGCTGAAAGCTACCAGGGATGAGGTTCACAATGCTCTCAATGAGTTCCAATCTTATCTAAATTCTCTCAAAGCTAGGGTAACTGAGACAGAAGATAGAATTAGTGATCTGGAGGACAAACAGAGAGAAAGGATCAGGAGGAAGCATGGAACAAACAGCTTAGAAGCCACAAAAACAGAATCAGGGAAATAAATGATGCCATGAAACACTCCAACATCAGAATTATTGGAATCCCTGAAGGGGAGGAGAAAGAAAGAAGTCTAGAAGATATAGTGGAACAAGTTCTTCATGAAAATTTTCCCAATCTCGCGAATGGAACCAGTGTTCATGTACTAGAGGCTGAACGGTCTCCACCCAAGATTATAGATTCCAGAAAAACATCAAGACACCTGATAGTCAAATTGAGGAATCATAATTGTAGATATAATCTCTTGAAAGCTGCTAGGACAAAGAGGATCCTTATATACAGAGGAAAGCCCATCAGAATAACATCAGACCTGTCCACAGAGACCTGGCAAGCCAGAAAGGGATGGCAAGATATATTCAGGGCACTAAATGAGAAGAACATGCAGCCAAGAATACTTCATCCAGCAAGACTGACATTCAAAAGGGATGGAGAGATAAAGAGTTTCCAAGACCGGCAAGGCTTAAAAGACTATGCAACCACCAAGCCGATACTGCAGTAAATATTAAGGGGGGGTTCTATAAAAGAGGAAAAATCCTAAGAATAGCATTTAACAGAAATATAGAGACAATCTACAGAAAGAAAGACTTCAAAGGTAACACGATGTCAATAAAAACATATCTATCAATAATCACTCTCAATGTGAAGGCCTAAATGCGCCCATAAAGTGGCAGAGGGTTGCAGATTGGATAAAATGACAGGACTCATCCATATGATGTCTACAAGAGACCCATTTTGAACCTAAAGGTACACCCAGTCTGAAAGTGAAGGGATGGAGAAGCATCTTTCATGCTGATGGGCCTCAAAAAAAGACCAGGGTAGCGATTCTCATATCAGAAAAATGAAATTTTAAAATAAAGACTATAGCCAGAGATACAGAAGGACACTACATAATTCTTAAAGGGACTATCCACCAAGATGATCTAACAATTGTAAATATCTATGCCCCCAATATGGGAGCAGCCAATTACATAAGAAAACTGTTAATCAAGATAAAGAGTCATATTGATATGAATACATTAATAGTAGGAGATCTAAACACGCCTCTCTCAGAAACAGACAGATCATCAAAGCAGAAAATCAATAAGGAAACAAGAGCATTGAATGACACATTGGACCAGAGGGACCTCATAGATATATACAGACCATTCCACCCTAAAACAACAGAGTACTCATTCTTCTCAAGTGCACATGGAACCTTATCAAGAGTAGACCACATACTGGGTCACAAATCAGGACTCAACAGATTCCAAAAGACAGATTATTCCCTGCACATTAGCAGATCACAATGCTTTGAAACTGGAGCACAATGACAAAGAAAAGTTTAGAAGGAACTCAAACACCTGGAGGCTAAAAGACAACCTTGCTTAAGAATGCTTGGATCAACCAGGAGATCAAATAAGAACTGAAACAATTCATGGAAACCAATGAGAATGAAGACACTTCGGTCCAAAACCTATGAGATACAGCAAAGGCGGTCCTAAGGAGGAAATACATAGCCATCAAAGCCTCCCTCAAAAAAATTGAAAAATCCAGAATACACCAGCTGTCTCTACACCTTAAAGAACTGGAGAATCAACAACAAATCAAACCAACTCCACACATAAGAAGGGACATAATCAAGATTAGAGCAGAGATCAATGAGATAGAAACCAGAGATACAGTAGAACGTATCAATGAAACTAGAAGCTGGTTTTTTGAAAGAATCAATAAGACTGATAAACCATTGGCCACATTAATCCAAAAGAAAAGAGAGAAAGCCAAATTAATAAAATTATGAATGAAAAGGGAGAGATCACAACTAACACCAAGGAAGTAGAAACAAACATCAGAAGTTATTATCAACAGTTATATGCCAATAAGCTAAGCAATCTAGATGAAATGGATGCATTCCTGGAAAACTATAAACTCCCAAAATTGAACCAGGGAGAAACTGACAACCTGAATAGACTGATATCTAGTAACGAGACTGAAGCAGTGAATAAAAACCTCCCAAAAAACAAGAGCCCTGGACCTGATGGATTCCCTGGGGAATTCTACCAAACTTTCAAAGAAGAAATAACACCTATTTTCCTGAAGCTGTTTCAAAAAATTGAAGCAGAAGGAAAACTTCCAGACTTTTTCTATGAAGCCAGCATAACACTGATCCCCAAACCAGGCAAAGACTCTACCAAAAAGGAGAATTTCAGACCAATATCACTGATGAATATGGATGCTAAGATTCTCAACAAGATCCTCGCAAACAGGTACCAACAGCACATTAAAAAGATTATCCAACATGACCAGGTGGGATTCATTCCTGAGCTACAAGGATGGTTCAACATTTGCAAATCAATCAATGTGATAGAACAAATTAATAAGATAAGAGAAAAGAACCACATGGTCCTCTCAATGGATGCAGAAAAAGCATTTGACAAAATTGAGCATCCGTTCCTGATTAAAACGCTTCAAAGTATAGGAATAGAGGGAACATTCCTGAACTTCATAAAATCTATCTATGAAAGACCCACAGCAAATATCATCCTCAATGGGAAAAAGCTTGCAGCCTTCCCATTGAGATCAGGAACATGGCAAGGATGCCCACTCTCACCACTCTTGTTTAACATAGTATTAGATGTCCTAGCAACAACAATCAGACAACAAAGAGAAATAAAAGGAATCCAAATTGGCAATGAAGAAGTCAAACTCTCTCTCTTTGCAGGTGACATTTTCTTTATATGGAAAACCCAAAAGACTCCACCCCCAAACTACTAGAACTCATACAACAATACAATTTCTATCCTGCAATGTGGCAGGATAAAAAGTCCATGTACAGAAATCAGTGGCTTTCTTATACACTAACAATGAAAATACAGAAAGGGAAATTAGAGAATCGATTCCATTTACTATAGCACCAAAAACCATTAGATACCTGGGAATAAACCTAACCAAAGAGGTAAAGAAACTGTACTTGAGGAACTACAGAACTCTCATGAAAGAAAGTGAAGAAGACATAAAATGATGGAAGACCATTCCATGCTCTTGGATCGGAAGAATAAACATTGTTAAAATGTCTATACTGCCTAGAGCAATCTATACTTTTAATGCCATTCCGATCAAAATTCCACCGTTATTTTTCAAACACCTGGAGCAAATAATCCTAAAATTTGTATGGAATCAAAAGAGACCCCGAATCGCTAAGGAAATGTTGAAAAACAAAAATAAAACTGGGGTCACCACGTTACCTGATTTCAAGCTTTAGTAAAACGCTGTGATCACCAAGACAGCATGGTACTGGCATAAAAAGAGACACATAGTCCAGTGGAACAGAGTAGAGAGCCCACATATGGACGCTCAACTCTGTGGTCAAATAATCTTCGACAAAACAGGAAAAAATATACAGTGGAAAAAAGACAGTCTCTTCAATAAATGATGCTGGGAAAACTGGACAGCTATATGTAGAAGAAACTCGACCATTCTCTTACACCATACACAAGATAAACTCAAATGGATAAAAGACCTCAACGTGAGACAGGAATCCATCAGAATCCTAGAGGAGAACATAGGTAGTAACCTCTTCGACATCAGCCACAGCAACTTCTTTCAAGATATGTCTCCAAAGGCAAAGGAAACAAAAGCAAAAATGAAGTTTTGGGACTTCATCAAAATCAAAAGCTTCTGCATAGCAAAGGAAACAGTCAACAAAACAAAGAGGCAACCCACAGAATGGGAGAAGATATTTGCAAATGACAGTACAGACAAAAGGTTGATATCCAGGATCTATAAAGAACTCCTGAAACTCAACACACGCTAAACAGACAATCATATCAAAAAATGGGCAGAAGATATGAACAGACACTTCTCCAATAAAGACATACAAATGGCTATCAGACACATGAAAAAATGTTCATCATCACTAGCCATCAGGGAGATTCAAATTAAAACCACATTGAGATACCACCTTACACCACTTAGAATGGCCAAAATTAGCAAGACAGGAAACAACATGTGTTGGAGGGGATGTGGAGAAAGGGGAACCCTCTTACACTGTTGGTGGGAATGCAAGTTGGTGCAACCTCTTTGGAGAACAGTGTGGAGATTCCGCAAGAAATTAAAAATAGAGCTTCCCTATGACCCTGCAATTGCACTACTGGGTATTTACCCCAAAGATAGAGATGTGGTGAAGAGAAGGGCCATCTGTACCCCAATGTTTATAGCAGCAATGGCCACGGTCGCCAAACTGTGGAAAGAACCAAGATGCCCTTCAACGGACAAATGGATAAGGAACATGTGGCCCATATACACTATGGAGTATTATGCCTCCATCAGAAAGGATGGATACCCAACTTTTGTATCAACATGGATGGGACTGGAAGAGATTATGCTGAGTGAAATAAGTCAAGCAGAAAGAGTCAAATATCATATGGTTTCACTTATTTGTGGAGCATAACAAATAGCATGGAGGGCAAGGGGAGATGAAGAGGAGAAGCGAGTTGAGGGAAATTGGAAGGGGAGGTGAACCATGAGAGACTGGACTCTGAAAAAAGTCTGAGGGTTTTGAAGGGGTGAGGGGTGGGAGGTTGGGGGAACCAGGTGGTGGGTATTGGAGAGGTCACGGATTGCATGGAGCACTGGGTGTGGTACAAAAACAATGAACACACACACACAAAAAAAAAAAACAATGTACACTGTTATGCTGAAAAGAAATTAAAAAAAATACACCAGAAAAAACAAATCCAAAACACACAGAGAGCTCCTATCAAAATCAATAAAAAGCCAGCCAACACCAAGACATATCATAGAAAAATTCACAAAATACACAGAGAAGGAACAAATCCTGAAAAGTGCAAGGGGGTAAAAGAAAAAAAAATATGCTTAACCTAAGGCAAATCAGGGTCACAACAAATCTCTGCACAGAAAATTGGCAGAGAAGTAAAATAGCATGATATATTAAATGTGCTGAATTAGGGAAAAATGCAATCAAAAATACTTTATCCAGCAAGTCTGTCATTCAAAATACAAGGAGTGATAAAGAGTTTCTCAGAAAAACAAAATGTAAAGGAGTTCATAACCACTAAACCAGCCCTCCAAAAAATATTAAACAACACTCTGTGAGTGGAAAAAATAGACCAAAAGCAACAAAGACTAGAAAGGAACAGGGAAGATCAACAGAAATACCAATTTTACTAACATAATTGAGCTAAATTCATATATATCTATAATCACTCCAAATTTAAATGGACTAAATCCTCCAATCAAAAGACATAAGATATCAGAATGGGAAATCAAACAAACAAACAAGACCTCTCTATATGCTGGCCACAAGAGACTCATTTTAAACCTAAGACACCTGCAGGTTGAAAGGAAGGGGATGGAGAACGATCTATTAGTCTAATGGACATCAAAGAAAATCTTGAGTAACCATACTTATATCAGACAAACTAGACTTCAAAAAAACACTAGTAATAGATGAAGAAGGGCACTATATCTTAATTAAGAAGTCTATCAATCAAGAAAATCTAACAATTTCAAGTATTTATGCCCCAAACTTGGAAGCACTCAAATATAAAATCAATTAATAACAACCCTAAGGAAACTCACTGATGATAATACAATGATAGTAGGGGAACTTAAAATTTCATTTACAGCAATGGACAGATCATATAAGCAGAAAATCAACAAGGGAATAATGGACTTTAATGACACACTGGACTAGATGGACATAACAGATAAATTCAGAATATTTAATCCTTAAACAGAATACATATTCTTTCCAAGTACACATGGAGCATTATCCAAAGTACAACATACTGGGTCATAAACCAGGCCTCAGCAAATACAAAAAAGATTGAGATCAAAACATGCATATTTTCAGACCACAATGCTATAAAACTTGAAGTCAACTATAAGAAAAATATTTGTAAAGACCACAAATACATGGAGGTTAAAGAACATTCTAGTAAAGGGTGAATGGTTTAACCATGAAACTAAAGAAGAAATTAGAAAAGAACATGGAAGCAAATGAAAATGAAAACAGGACTGTCCAAAACATTTTGGATGCAACAAAGGCAGTCCTAGGAGGGAAGTATATAGCAGCACATGTCTACCTCAAGAAGCAGGAAAAGTATCAGATACAAAATATAACCTTACACCTAAAGGAGCTAGATAAATAATAGAAAGTAAAAAGTAAAGTCAACAGAAGATGGGAAATAATAAAGATTAGAACAACAAGAAATATAGAAACAAACAAAAAACAGTAGATCAACCAAATGAGGAGGTACTTCCTTGAAAAAAATGATAAAATTGATAAACCCCTAGCCAGACTTATCAAAAGAGAGAGAGAGAGAGAGAGAACACAAATAAGTAAAAATCATGAATGAGAGAGGAGAGGTCACAACCAAAATAGAAATAAAAACTATCACAAGAGAATACTATGAAAAATCATATTTCAAACAGCTGAGCAATCTGGAAGAAATGCAAAATTCCTAGAAACTTACAAACTACCAAAACTGAAATTGGAAGAAATAGAAAATTTGAACAGTCCCATAGCCAGCAAAGAAATTGAATCAGTAATCAAACTTGATTCCAAAACCAAAGACTCAACTAAAAACAAGAATCACAAATCTTTATCACTGATGCAAAAAATGGATGCAAAAATTCTCAACAAGATGCTAGCAAATGGAATCCAAATGTACATTACAAGAATTATTCACTCCAGTCAAGTGGGATTTATTCCTTGGCCTGTAGGGGTGATTTGATATTCACAAATTAATTAATGTGATATACTGCAATAATAAAAGAATGTATATGAACTATAGTATCCTCTTAATAGATACAGAAAAAGCATTTCATAAAACATGCTATCCATTTTTAGATAAAAACCCTCAACAAAGTAAGGATAGAGGGAATATATTGCAACATCATAAAGGATATATATATATATATATATATATATATATATATCTCTCTATATATATCTATATATATATAGATATATCCTCTATGATCAGAAACAAGACGGGTATGTCCCCTCTCACCATTATTATTTAACATAATACTGAAAGACCTAGCCTCACCAAATAGGCAACAAAAAGAAAAAAAGAGGTGTCCAAAATGACAAGGAAGAAGTCAAACATTAACTGTTTGTAGATGACATGATGCTCTATGTAGAAAACTTGAAACACACATACACACAAAAATGCTAGAACTAATACATGAATTCAACAAAGTCATAGGATATAAAATCAACATACAGAAACCTGTTGCATTTCTATACACCAATAATGAACCAGCAGAAAGAAAAATCAAAGAATTGATCCCATTTATCTTTGCACCAAAACCCGTAAGATACTTAGGAATAAACCTAACCAAAGAGGTAAAAGATCTGCACTTTGAGACTGCACTTTGAGACTTACGAAAGAAATTGAATAGGACACAAAGAAATTGAATAGGACACAAAGAAATGGAATAACATTCCATGCTTTTGGATTGAAAGAACAAGCATTTTTAAAATACCTGTACTAAAAAAAGGCAATCTACACATTTAATGCAATTCTTATCAAAATACCAATAGCATTTTTCACAGAGCTAGAATTTCCCTAAAATTGGTATGGAACCACAAAAGATCCCAAATAGCCAAAGCAATGTTGAAAAAGAAAAACCAAGCTGGAGGCACCACGATTCCAGACTTTAAGCTATATCACAAAGCTACAGTCATCAAGACAATATGGCAGTGACATACAAACAGACACATAGATCAATGGAATAGAATAGAAAACCCAGAAATAGACTCAGAACATTATAGTCATTTAATCTTCAAGAAAGCAGGAAAAATAAACCAATGGCAAAAAGACACTTTTCAACAAATGGTGCTGGGAAAACTGGACAGCAACATGCAGAAGAATGAACCTGGACCACTTCCTTACACCATACACAAAAATAAATTCAAAATGGATGACGATGCATGGAGCACTGGGTGTGTGCAAAAACAATGAATACTGTTACGATGAAAAGAAATAAAAAATAATAATAAAAATAAAAAAAAAAATTTAAAAAAGGAAAAAAAAAGGATGACGACCTAAATTTGAGACAGGAAACCATCAAAATCCTAGAAGAGAACACAGGCAGCAACCTCTTTTACCTGAGCCATAGCAATTTCTCAGTAGACAGGTCTTTGGAGGCAAGGGGAACAAAAGGAAGTATGAACTATTGGTACTTCAGCAAGATAAAATGCTTTTGCACAGCAAAGGAAACAATCTGAAAAACTAAAATACAGCCTTTGGAACAGGAGATGACATTTGCCAATGACATATCAGATAAAGAGGTAGTATCCAAAATCTAAAGGTAACACATTTCTTTCTTTTTGAAATTCAGAAGAATTTTTAATTCATCCAGGAAGAACCAAAATGACCTTCCTTGCCCACATCAAGGGTTTATGAGCATCTTCCCCTCTTATTCTTCTGTTAGTGTTTCTGTGTATTTGTTTTTGTTTTTTACTATATAAATCTTATTCTTGGGGTTCATTTTGCTTAGGTTTTTCTTTTTTTTTTCTTGTATTTTACTTTTGTCAATTTTTTTTATTATGTTATGTTAGTCACCATACGGTACATTAATTTTTGATGTAGTGTCCCATGAATCATTGTTTGCATATAACACCCAGTGCTCATGGTAATACGAGCCCTCCCTAATATCCATCAGTGGGCTCACCCATCACCCCAACCTCCTCCCCTCTAAAACCCTCAGTTTGATTTCAGGAGTCCATAGTCTCTCATGGTTCATCTTCCCTCTGATTTTCCCCACTTCATTTTTCCCTTTCCTCTACTAATGTCCTCCATGCTATTCCTTATGTTCCACATATGAGTTTAACCATATAATAATTGTCTTTCTCTGCTTGAGTTGTTTCACTTAACATAATCTCCTTCAGTTCCATCCCTGTTGATGCAAATATTGGATATTCATCCTTTCTGATGGCTGGGTAATATTCTATTGTATATAAGTACCACATCTTCTTTATCCATTAATCTGTTGAAGGGCATCTTGGCTCATTTAACAGTTTGGGTATTGTGGATATTGTTGCTATGAACATTGGGGTGCAGGTGCCCCTTCTTTTCACTACATCTGTGTCTTTGGGGTAAATAACCAGTAGTACAATTTCTGGGTTATAGGGTAGTTCTATTTTTAACTTTCTGAGGAACCTCCACACTGTTTTCCAAAGTGGCGTACAAATAACATATTTCACTCATCACCCCAAAAACAATCCAGTTAAGAAACGGGCAGAAAACATTAACTGACATTTTTCCAAAGAAGATATCCAGATGCCTAATAAACATGAAAAGTTACTCAACATGACTCATCAGGAGGGAAATACAAACTAAAACTACATGGAGATACCACCTCACACCTTTCAGAATGGCTAAGAAACAATACAAGAAACAACAGATATGGGAAAGGGTGAGGAAAAGGGGAAATCTGCTACACTAGTGATGGGAATGCAAACTGCTGAAGCCACTCTGGAAAGGAGTATGGAGCTTCTTGTATAAGTTAAGAATTTAAGAAACCTATGATCTAGCAATTGTATTACTAGGTATTTACTCAAAGAATACTAAAATATAGATTTGAAAGGGTACATCCATCCATTTTTTTATAGAAATATATCAACTAAAGGTAAACCATGGAAAGAGCCTGAGTGTCCATTGACTGATGAATGGATAAAGAATAGATGATGTATATATCACAATGGAATATTACTTAACCATTAAAAGAATGAAATATTGCCATTTTCAATAACATGGATGGAGCAATAGTGTATTATGCTAAGTGAAATGCCAGTCATAGGAAAACAGATACCATATGATTTAATTCATATCCAGAATTTAAGAAACAAAACAAATGAATATATGGGAACATACAGGAAGGCCAAGAGGGAAGGAAGAAAACCATAAAAGGATCTTAGCTATCAAGAACAGAGTTGATGGAGGGACTTTTGAAGGGGATTGGCTAAACAGGTAATGGATATTAAGGAGGGCAATTGTTGCACTGAATATTGAGTGTTAGATAGATGTGATGAATCACTAAATTCTATACCTGAAACCAAATGAATTTTACCATATATGTTAACCAACTATAATTTAAATAAAAAATTGAAAACTTCCTTTTTACCTTCTTCAAGACCAAAAGCTTCTGCACAGTGAAGGAAACAGTCAACAAAAAAAGAGGCAACCCACAGAATGGGAGAAGATATTTGCAAGTGACACTACAGACAAAGGGCTGATATCCAAGATATATAAAGAACTCAAACTCAACACACAAAACAAATAATCACATCAAAAAATGGGCAGAAGACATGAACAGACACTTCTCCCAAGAGGACATACAAATGGCCAACAGACACATGAAAAAATGTTCAGCATCATTAGCCATCAGGGAGATTCAAATCAAAACTACATTGAGATACCACCTTACACCAGTGAGAATGGCCAACATTAACAAGGCAGTAACCAACATGTGTTGGAGAGGATGTGGAGAAAGGGGAACCCTCTTACACTATTGGTGGGAATGCAAGTTGGTGCAGCCACTTTGGAAAACAGTGTGGAGATTCCTTAAGAAGTTAAAAATAGAGCTACCCTATGACCCTACAATTGCACCACTGGGTATTTACCCCAAAGATGCAGATGTAGTGAAAAGAAGGGCCATCTGTACCCCAATGTTCTGAGCAGAAATGGCTACAGTTGCCAAACTGTGGAAAGAGCCAAGATGCCCTTCAACAGATGAATGGATCAAGAAGATATGGTGCATATATACATTGGAATATTATGCTTCCATCAGAAAGGATGAATGCCTAACATTCAAATCAACATGGATGGGACTGGAGGAGATTATGCTGAGTGAAATAAGTCAAGCACAGAGAATCAATTATATGGTTTCACTTACTTGTGGAGCATAAGGAATAACATGGATGACATTAAGAAAAGGAAAGGAAAAGGGGGAAATTGGAAGGGGAGATGAAGCATGAGAGACTGTGGACTCTGAGAAACAAACTGAGGGTTTTGAAGGGGAGGGAGGTGGGGGGTTAGGTGAGCCTGGTGGTGGATATTAAGGATGGCACATACTGCATGGAGCACTGGGTGTTGTGCATAAACAATGAATCTTGGAACACTGAAAAAACAAAATAAAAATTTTTAAAAAGAGGAAATAAAAATAATAAAGCTGAAGTTACTTAAAAATAATGATGAATATCTAATATTTACATTGACATGGATAGGACTGGACGGTATTATGCTAAATGAATGAAGTAAGTGAGGCAGAGAAAGACACTCATCATAGGATTTTACTCATATGAGAAATACAATAAAATAGCACAGAGGATCATAGAGGAAGGGAGGAAAAAATTAATGGGAAGAAATCAGAAGGGTGACAAATCATTAGACTCTTGGCTTTGGGAAACAAACTGAGGGTTGTGGAAGGGGAGGTGGCTGGGAAAATGGGGTAACTGGGTGTTGGGCATTAAGGAGGGCACATGACTTGATGAGCACGGGTATTATAGGCAACTGATGAAACACTGAACACTAAATCTGAAAATAATGATGTACTCTATGTTGGCTAATTGAATTTAAATTTAAAAACCACACTTAATGGTAAGACTGAATGCTTTTCCTCTAAGATCCAAAACAAGACAATTATGTCCACTCTCACCATGCTTATTTGCAATTGTACTGAAGGTTTTTGCCAGGGAAATTATGTGAGAATTAACAAGCATCCATACTGGGAAAAAAGAATACAAATATTTACATCTTCAGATTACATAATCATATTTAGAATATCTTGAATTCATAAAACAATGATTAGAGCTAATAAATGAGTTTAGCAAGGTTGAAGGACTTAAGAACAATATACAAATATTTGTTGTATTTCTGTACTCAAGTAACAAACTACCCAAAAAAATGAAGTTTAGAAAACAATTCTATTATACTGGCATCAAAAATAATAAAGTACTCAGAAACAAATTTAACTAGAGAAGTACAACACTTGTACACTGAAAAGTACAAGACATTGTTGAGTGAAGATTCAGATAACTGGAAAAACATCTCCTGTTCATGGATTGAAAAAATTTAATATTGGTAAGGTGGTAACACTGTCCAAATCTGCAGAATAAATTCAATCATATCAAAATCTCAATTATCTATTTGCAGAAATGGAGAAGCTGATCCTGAATGGATCAATATAACCCATATGTAATTGCCACAAATCCTAAATAGCCAAAAATATCTTGAAAAAAATTTGAAGACTCACTTACCAATTTCAAAATTTACAACAAAATTATGGAAATTAAGCAATGTGGTACTGGTATAAATATAGGCACATAGATCATGTAAAACAATTGAGAGTCCAGAAATAAATCTGTGTATTGTTGGCCATTGATATTTGACAAGAGAGCATTCAGTCTGAAAGCTAGTTTCTTCAACTAATGATGTTGGGGCAACCAGAAAATAAAATAATGAGAGTAGGCCACTATCTCAGGCTATATAGAGAAAAATTAATTCAGAATGAATCAAATACCTAAATGTATGAGCTAAAACTATAAAACTCTTTAAAGAAAGCATAGGAGCATATATTTATGGCTTTGAATTTGGTAGTGGATTCTTAGATATGACACCAAAACCACAAGCATAAAAAGAAAAAAAAAATAGATCAGTTGGACGTCATCAAAATTAAAAACTTTTGTGCATCAAAGGAAACTACCAAGAAAGTGAAAGGCAACCTACAGTAGGGATAAAATATTTGCAAGTGACATATTTGAAAAGAATCTAGAATCCAGAGTGTGTGTGTATGTATGTATGTATATATATATATATATATATATATATATATATATATATACAAACTCTGGCAACTCAACGATTACAAAGGCAAACAATAAAGTTTTAAAAGTGAGCAAATTTCAAATTATAAAACAAGAATGGGTATACAATGTACAGAGTTGGGAAATATAGCAAGCAATATGTAAAAACTTTGTATGGTAACAGATGGTAGCTAGATTTGTCATGGCGATCACTTCATAATGTTTATAAATGTTGAATCACCATGTTGTACACCCAAAACCAATATAATATTGTATGTCAACTACACTTCAATAAAAAGTAATGTGCAAAATATATTAATAAACTATTCTCCAAAGAAATCATACAAATGGCTAATAAGCGTATGATAAGACATCCAACATCATTGGTAATTAGGAACATGAAAACTGCAACAACAATGTGATACTCCTTCACACCCACTTAGTTTGCTATAATTTAGTAAATAAAATAGAAAGGAAAGTGATGAAAAAAGGTGGAGAGGGGCGCCTGGGTGGCTCAGTGGGTTAAAGCCTCTGCCTTTGGCTCAGGTCATGATCCCAGGGTCCTGGGATCGAGCCCCACATTGGGCTCCCTGCTGAGCGGTGAGCCTGCTTCCCCCTCTCACTCTCTGCCTGCCTCTCTGCCTACTTGCGATCTCTGTCTGTCAAATAAATAAATAAAATCTTTTTAAAAATATGGAGAAATTGCAACCCTTATACGTTGCTGATAAGAATGTAAAATAATACATCCACTTTGGAGAAGATTTTGGCAGTTACTTAAAAATTTAAACATGGAGTGACTGTATGACCCAGCTATTCCATTCTTAGTCATGTACTTAAGAGAACTGGAAAAAAAAATTCACATGAAAAATTTCACATGATTGCTAATAGCAGCATTATTCATAATAGCTAAAAAGTAGATATAATCCAAATTCCCACCAACTGGTGAATGAAAAATAACATGTGTTATATCCATGAAATGGAATATTATTTAGCAATAAAAAGAATGAAAAAAGAATGAAATGCTGATGTATACAGTATGGATGAACTTTGAAAACATCATGCTAAAAGAAAGAAACTAGACCCAAAAAGTAACTGGAAGAGATTACGCTGAGTGAAATAAGTCAAGCAGAGAGTCAATTATCATTTGGTTTCACTTATTTGTGGAGCATAACAAATAGCATGGAGGAGAAGGGGAGTTAGAGAGGAGAAGGGAGTTGAGGGAAATTGGAAGGGGATGTGAACCATGAAAGACTATGGACTCTGAAAAACAACTTGAGGGTTTTGAAGAGGCGGGAGGTGGGAGGTTGGGGGATCCAGGTGGTGGGTATTGGAGAGGGCATGTATTGTATGGAGCACTGGGTGTGGTGCAAAAACAATGAATACTGTTACGCTGAAAATAAATTTAAAAAAATTTAAAAAAGTAACATATTGTATGGTTCAATTATTTTCAAACAGAGAGACAGAAAGTAGACTAGTGATTTCTAGAGGTTGCAGTAATGGGGGATGAAAATGACTGCTTAACAGGTGTGGGATTTACTTTTAGAGTGATTAGAATGCTCTGGAACTAGATAATGGTGATAGTTGTGCAACTATCTTAACTACTGAACTGTATATACTAAAATGTTGAATTTTATAGTATGCAAAGTATACCTCATTCTAAAAAGATGTCAATGAAAGGTTTATAGAATTTCTTCAGACAAAGAAAGAAGAAGAACATTACATGCAGGGAGAACAGCATTTTATGTTAAAGATGTGGAGAGATAAAGAGGGAGAGGTAGGCAGAGGACACACTAAGAGAGTTTATACATTATTTTTGGTTGAAGGGTCCATGGGGAGTAACAGAAGTTTTCTGAGGAAGGAATAAAAATTGCCCAATCTAAGTTTTGGAAAAATAGTTCTGAATAACAGTGTGGTGAGGTTTTTGAAGGCAGGGGAGTGGTATATTTTGTCCATTCATTTACAAGTATTAATTAAGTGCATCCCATGTGCCAAGTACTCTGCAAGGCCATCAAGAAGCAGTCATAGATTTTATAACTTGTTACATAAAATAGGTAATAAATGCTGAATAAGTTAATGGTTTGGTGAAGATGGGACATAGAAAAGTCATTTAAAAGGCTATTGAAATTGCTCAGGGGAAAAAAGATAATGAAAGTATCAGGGTATGGGAAAATAAAGTCAGAGCTTAATAAGAGAGCTGATATAGTGGTTGAATTCACAACACTTGGTGATATTGATGATTATGTGAGAGGTAAATGGGAGAGAGGTCATAGATATTGACAAATCTTCAAACTAAGTCCTTGAAAACACTTATGAGCAAGAGGTAAATTAGGAAAAATACAGCAAAGGGGCCTGAGAAGGATCAGTCAGTTAGGTCTTAGGAAAAGCATGAGAGAATGGTGGTGTTGATAGTGTAAGTTGAAAGAGCTTGGAGGATTCATTGTTTATGCACCACACCCAGTGTTCTATGCAATATGTGCCCTCCTTAATACCACCAGGCTCACCTATCCCTCCATCCTCCTCCCCTCCAAAACCCTCAGTTTGTTTCTCAGAGTCCACAGTCTCTCATGGTTCATCTCCCTTTCCAATTTACCCCAATTCACTTCTCCTTTTCTTCTTGTAATGTTCTCCATGTTATTCCTTATGCTCCATAAGTGAAAACATAAAATAATTTTTTTAAAAAAGTAGTAACAGAAAGGAAAGTCAGACAAAGAGTAAAAAACAGTGATCTCAGAATTTCCTATACAATAAATTATAAAAATGATATCAGTTGCCAATGTGGTTTATTTCATAAAACTAGGAAAGTTCATTACTATATGAGTCGAATGAAGTCTCCAAATACTTTCTTTTTGTTATTGTTGTCTGAGATTAAAAAAAATAGCTAAAAAAATTCAGTAAAAAAATAAAAGAGCTTTGAGGAGGAAGGAATGTCAACTGCTACCTTGATGTTAAGGAAGATGGGTGTGAATGAAGAGGTCTTGGGCTTTAATAATTTGGAGGTCAGTGATCACTCCAATTTATGAGGTTATACTGTAGTGAGTCAAGAGGGACATTCAGTGTAAACTGTCTTTTTCAGAAGTTTGGTAGTGGTCATAGGAGAGAGATGGAGTGGCAGATGTTATTTACAGATATATGTATGTAAATATATGTATATAAATATGTCTAATATATATTAGACATAAATACATACATATTATAATACATACATACATACATGCATACATACATACATGCATATTAGGCTTAGGCATAGAATAATAGGTGGGTCAGGAAATTAGATTATCTGAGGTTAAATGAACAGGTGGAGGGTTTGCTGTGGAGAGAAGAAATGCTCATCTTACTGTGGGCTAAGAAAGAAGAGGTAGGGAAATGTCAAGGCAGAGAGGGTAGTTGATAGAATTCACAACTGAAGAGGCTCTGGATATTCTCAAAGAAGGAGGAGGTTAACCTCATGTTCTGAGAGCAGGACTGGAGACCTAAAATAAAGTGAAAGTGTTCTAAACAGGTGATATCAGGAATGGGACAAAAATGAGCAAACTGGTAAACATCATGAAGATAGGCATTTGACATCATAGAGCATGAAACTAAATTGAGACCAATGCATCTCTGCTGTTTGTTTTATAAGAGCTTAGCAGTCCAGGAGTGTGAAGAATTGTAAAACATAGAGGGTGATTCCAGAACTTAGGGACAACATAGAGAATAAGGCAAAGCAATGACAGTTGAGAGCTATGTACATCAGAGATGAAACAGGGAACCATAATCATGGAACCAGGTTGACATACACAAGGAAAGAGAAGGCTCAAAGAGCAGGGAAGGGTACAAAGCTGAGAATAACTTCTCTGAGCCTGTTTCCTTTTTCATCAGTAGGGGGGAATGGTAAGCACTGCCTAACAGATTTGTTGCCTGCAAGCTTAAACTTTAGTAAGAAATACAGAGGGGTTGATATGTTGTAAGCAAAGTCCTTCCCAGATGGGCTAGGAACTAACTCACAGAAAAGTGAGTATGCTCAACTTAGGTCTTTATGAAGTATACATTCTTGGACTTTCTGGCCATGCTATATCCTCTCTGCTTGCCCATATTGTCAACTCTCAGAGCACTGGGCCATATAATTCTCTACGAGTGAGATTGCCCTTGTTTCCCCAACAACTGGTAGACCAGGATCTACAGCACACACATATTCATTACAACTCAGCTTTGGGAAACAAATGCTTCCAGGAAAATACAGGAGTCTCAAACCAACATTAGTCTCCTAAATCAAATAGTGAGAGCCAGTTTGCTTATCTTCCTTATACAGTGCTATTTTGTAAGGATAGTAATTTTCAGGTGGCTCTGAGGGTAAGTCCCCAAAAGCAGTTTTGGGCAATGGCAATCTTGTTGAAATAAGTTTCTTCCCTTCCAAGGTGATCTCTTGGAAGGCAACAAGATTCATTTAGACATATCACTGCTGGGATGTTCATTTAAACCCTAACCTGCAATATTTATGTACATGGTTTGTAATGTTTCCAAGATAATGCTGTAAGAAATAGCCAGACCTTCATTAACCAGAGTCAATCTTCATTGAGACCTCAACCAGAACTTACATTTGACTTTAGGAAGAAGATTGGGGCGTGTCCTTAAAAATCTATGTAGATATCTGGGCTTTATTTCATGAAACAAATTCAAACACAAACAATAAAATAACAATAAAAGTCCTCACTGAACAAAACAAACAAAAAGAGCAATAAGATATCACCTTACACCTGTCAGAATGGCTAAAATCAAAAAGACAAGACTAACAAGTGTTGTGGAGAAAAGGCACCCTCATAGACTATTGGTGAGAATGTAAACTGGTAGAGCCACTGTGGAAAATAGTATGGAGGTTTTGAAAAAAAAATAGAAATACTATATGATACAATAATTCTGTTATTTGGAATTTACTCACAGAAAATAAAAACACTAATTTGAAAAGATATATGCACCTCTGTGTTTATTGCAACATTATTTACAGAAGTCAAAATATGGAAGCAACCTAGATGTCCATCAATAGAAAAATGGATAAGGAAGGTGTAATGTATACATACAATGGAATATTACACAGACATAATAGAGGATAAAATCATGCCATTTGAGACATGGATGGACCTAGAGGGCATTATGTTAAGTGAAATATGTCAGACCAAGAAAGAAATACTAGGGCACCTGGGTGGCTCAGTTGGTTGAGTGTCTGACTTTGGCTCAGGTCATGGTCTTGAGGTCCGGGGATCAAGCCCCAGGCCAGGCTCCCTGCTTCACTGGGAGTCTGCTTGTCCCTCTGCCCCTGCCTCTGTCCCTGCACCTCCACTGCTTGTGCTTTCTCTGTAACTCTTTCATAAATAAGTAAATAAATGAACAAACAAGAAAATAAATGCTAAAGACAAACACCATGTGATTGCACTCATATGTGGGACCTAAAAAATGAATAAACAAAAAGTAGAAACAGACCTATAAATGCAAAGAACAAACTGATGGGGAGGAGAGTGGGGAGATGGGCAAAGTATGTGAGGAGATGTGAGAGATACAGGCTTCCAGTTAGAGAATAAAAGAGGAAAAAGACAAAGCAAAAAGAATATAGTCAATGGTATTATAATAGTGATATAATGGTAGCTACACATGTGGTGAACATAACATAATCTATAAACTTGTCAAATCACTATGTGATATACCTGAAACTAATGTAACATTGTGTGTCAACTATACTAAAAAAAAAGAACAAGTAAAAAAGTTTCCAAAGGGTGACCAGGAGCTAATATTCAACCATAAGAGATAATCAGACATAATGGAAAGAGTAATTGATCTGTGTGCAGGTTCCAACTTGAACTTCCTAACTGTGAACTCCTGGGCAAAAACAAAACAAAACAAAAACAAAAACAAAAAAAAAACCTTCTGATTTTCAGCTTCTCCTTCTGTAAAATGAGAATAGTGATAGCTATCTCATGAGATAGACATGGGATTCAATTATAGAATGTGTGTTGAGTTCTTGTGAATTGTATCTGGCAAATATGATTTGCTTAGAGAATGTCACTTTCCCCTTTACAATTTTTTAGATTCTTGTAAGAAGACAGGCATTGTCACCAGCCTTATTATCATCAGTCCAGAATTTTTCTTTGCAATTGTACAACCCAGAACACTCTCTCTCTCCACACACACAAACTCTGTTCTCTGGATTAAAGGCACTACTGAGGTATCTCCAGTGCAATGTAGTCCATTGCTAGGATCACCAAGAGAAAGGGTTGCTTACCTTCAACCACAAACTTCACAGCGTTGCTGCGCTGCTCAGAGCCTACCCGGGCCTTCGCAGTACAGAAATAGGAGCCTGAGTCAGCCACCATGGCAGGCTTGAAGAGTAAGGTACTCAAGACTGCTACTTTGATGGGTTCTTGATTGTTGGTCTGTTCCTTGTACCAAGCATAACTGATGGGAGGAGAGCCCCAGGCCTGGCATTGAAGGCTAATCCTTATTCCCTGGGGCACTGTGAAGCCATAGCCACTGCCAGTCGTCACTGTGGGCTTGGAAACAGAGACTGCAAAGGAAAAACAAGAAAGGAGGCTCTGGGAAGTTATAAGAATATGTGAATACAAGGCTGAGTCATCCTTGCTGGGTATAGGGGTAATTATATATCTGCAAAGTGAACTAAAAGGAGCTCCTAACTTGGAACAGGGTAAGAAATAGGATAATGTAAATAAAAATAGTTTTGTTTGGGAGATTAGATATTGTTTTGTGTTATATATGGTTTTGAACTATTTGGAGTTAAAAATCTACTGATTTTTTTTTAATAGAGAGGGGTTTTTTTTAGGCTATAGTAGATAGAGTTTTTGGATTATCTACAGTTTTGGATTACCAGGGCCAGGTTTTCATAAAATCGTCAAGTCAGCAAAATGTATCTTGGTTAACCCCAGTAACCCTCTGCCCAGAGCTTCTATGTCAGCATCTATTTACTCTCCAATATCCTGATTAGATAGATAGACTCATTTTTATGAGTTTTAAAATCCAGAGCCCAAGGAGGGCAACTAGGGTATGAATGCTAGAATTTCTGGGATGCTTGAAGGGGTAGAGATTTGAAGGCCAGAAATCCTTCCCAACACTTTTTAAATTATACTCTGAGAGTGATGACCCTGAGGATCCTCTGCTTGTCCACTTCCCCTGATTAGCACATACGACTGAAGAAAGACTGTGTACAAGTAAACAAAATTCTCTGGGTTTCTAAAGCTTTTCTAATATTATAGACCTCTATTTGGTCTTTGTCTATCAGTGCTTTCCTATCATCACAGTCACTCACATTTCTGGACACGAAGCTCAATGATCTTATCTCTCACCACTTGGTTGCCATTTGGGGTCTGCCAAGTGACTTCACATGTGTAGTGGCTCCGGTCATCCATCTCCAGGGTATTCAGCTGGAGGGATACATCTCCTGGAATCTTGTGGTTCACTTGCAGGCGGCCCCGGTATTTTGCTTGCTGGATATGGTCTCCAGAGGAATCATGTAGGAAGATGGTGACTGGATCCAAGCCACGATGTACCAGCCACTTTACCAAGACTTGAGTGTAGCCTTGCAGAGGACCATAGGTGCAGGGAATATTCACATCCCCTTTCCAAGGTCCTGTCACACTCTCAGGTGCTTCCAGGATGGGATGGCCTGAAGAGGAAGAAGCAAATGGACATAGATGGCACACCCACCTGGAAGCTAGGATGGCAGTGGCAGATCTCAAAATACTTCTGAAAAACACCTCTAAAATTTCCTTCCATCTTACTTTCAGATTCCATGTGCTCTTTTGTTCTCTGACTGCCTTCCCATAAATCAGAACACATCCTCAGAAGGAAAACTCTTAACACTGTTTGGCTCTTGTCAGTTTCAAGTTCCTTTCCTGTCACTGCCTTGCTGTGAGATGACCCTGGATAAGCCACTTTGTACCACAAGGACTCATGTTCTTTATCTATAATGTAGAGAGTTTGAATGGAATGATGTCTAAGGATTCTTTAAGCTCTGAAGTTCTGTAAGTCTATGAAAAAGAACCTCTTTCAATATTTTCCAAAAGAAGTGTAGGAACAAATGCTGAACAGTTGCATATGGCCCATTTTATTATGTAATTATATACCTGGAGAAATGTTTGTGCTGCAGGGCTAGGAAAGAAAGGGCCATATTCCCTGCTTATTCTCCATTGCTCCTCAAAAAAGTTCAGTATTTGGGTCCCTGACCCTAAGCTTTTCTCTGGAAGGGAGGCTGGACACATACAGGGCAATTCTGAGGGTGGAAACTTGTGTGAAATGTACTTGTGTTTAACAAAACCATTAGTTATTGTTAAGTTTGAAATCATCACTTTGTAAGCCTGACCTTTTTTTCCCCCCTGATTTCTCTTTATTTCCCTTTTGGTTTCTCTTAGATTTCACCAAAGGTACATTGGAAAATTCTATCTTGAGGAGGAATGGAGAGGGAAATGTCAGGAAAGGAAAAGGGTCTGAATAAATCCTAAAGCTGGCTGTGGTAGGAATGGTATTAGGACCAAAAAGAGATTCTTCCTTGGTGTGTGGGGGAGGGAAACATAGGTGACAGGATTTGGTAGTGTTAAGAGAGGCATCACTTCCTATTAGAAATTTTCATTTGGGTTGCCTGAGTGTCTCAGTCAATTAAGTGTCTGCCTTCATCTCAGGTCATGATCCTGGGGTCCTAGGATTGAGCCCTGCATCGGGGTCACTTCTCATGAGGAGTGTTCTTCTCCCTCTCCCTCTGCTCCTCTCCCTGCTCATGCTCTCTCTATCTTTGAAAAAAAAAGCAAAAAAAGAAATTTTCATTCATAAGCTCTTATTTTGAAGATTTTGTGTTTTATTTAACTCCAACCAGGAGTGAGGTATTATATGTAAACAATTAATTTATCTCTGTCCTAGAAGAAGGAGGTTCAAAATGTGAAATATTGGGGTGCCTGGGTGGCTCAGTGGGTTAAGCCTCTGCCTTCGGCTCAGGTCATGATCTCAGGGTCCTGGGATCGAGCCCCGCATCGGGCTCTTTACTCAGCGGGGAGCCTGCTTTCCCCTGTTTCTGCCTGCCTCTCTGCCTACTTGTGATCTCTCTCTCTCTGTTGAATAAATAAATGAAATCTTTTAAAAATGTGAAATATTACTGAATAAATGCCTGTATGTAGCCCAGGATTCTCAGGCTTCAGTCAAACAAATGGTAGGTTAGGGGCATGCCTTCTATCTCCCAGAATTTATTGCCATGTACCAAGTACCAGGCCTCTAGCCTTTGCTCACCAGAGATTCTCACAACATCACCAGCATATTTTGACCAAGATAATAACCTTGAGTAGAAAATAATAAATAAACATGAGTCCATGTTGCTAAATCAACCACAGAGTCTCTGGAGAGTTTCAGATTGGGCAGGGAGCAGAACTCAGACCCATGAATGGGAATGCAGTAGGTCTGATTTTGGTTTGTCCTAACACTGAACTTTGCAATTAATCAGAGTTTTTTATTGATGAACCAAGCAGTCTGGGAGAAGTTCTGATCTTTGTTTGGGTCTTGGACAACATTACTCTTTAAGGTCCCTTCAATCTTAGATAGTTCGATGCTAACAGGGTATAATGGAAATGAAAGTTAAATAATTACATTTTCTAGCTGGTGGTGAACTTTCACCAGATGGTGGTGTTTCACTGTGCTATTGCTAGTTCAGGCCTCCATATGCATGCTGATGCAGCTTGTAATCATCATAAACATGCATGTATCACTTAAAGCACACATATATCAGCCTTAAGCCCCATGAAAGCCATCTGAGTCTTTCAGTTTAATGTGATCTTTACCATTATTTTTTTTTCCAGCTCTCACAAATCTTTCACTCCTCCTCTGAAAAGCATTCTCTCACTTTTTCTGACAACAAAGCAACATTCTGCTCTGGAGACATCTGGAACAGCTGAAAATGCCTTTGTCTATGTGTATGTATGTCTTTCCTCTGAACTTGGAGGGAATGCAAGGCTTGGTTTGCATTACCCTCTCTGGGAACTCCCTGGGGACTCTCACATAGCCCACTCTGGTCTGTCAATTATAAGAATAGCCAGTCTCAATTTCTAAGTCTCGAAATTCACTTCTAAAAGTAGGTCAGGCTTGACTCCTGCATTCCAGAATAGGGTTATGGAGCAGAGTTAACCAGACTTCTAAGAATTACATATTTTTGCTCCGTTTACTTCTTCCCTCCTTCCTTTGCCTTTCCTTCCTTCAACTCATATTTCCATCTGGCTTCTATTCTTCCTCCTTCTTTTATTGTCTCCTCTTTATCCTCCTGCTTCATTAGTATCACAGAGACAGTATATGGTAGGTACAGGGCATCACACACATAAAAAAAGACATTGTACATCATGTCCTCTGATCTCCAAAGTGAAGGTAACCTCAATAGAATTGACTTACACCTTCCAACTATCCTTTGGTTCTCAGAAAGCCTAGAGAAACACTGAATAGAAGCACCTAGTGAGGTCAGGAGAATAGTGAAGGAGCACATGGTGTAGTAGTCCAAGGTCTGTCTTAACATGTGACCCATGTCCCCATGTCTCTATGTGACCCTGAGTAAATTGCTAAACCTGTCTGAGCTTCATGTCATTACCAATAAAATGGAGGTTAATAATATACCTTCCATGGAGGGTTATGTTGAAGAGCAAATGAGATTATAGGTGTGAAAGCACCTAGAATAATGGCCGGTATTCAGTAGGTGCTGGATAGGTTAGCTTTATAAAATATTTGTAATGTTTATAAAATAAAAATGTTTGGGATTTATTTTACTATGATTATTTCAACATGTGCTTTGACAGACTAGCTGTTTCTGCCCCCTTCACTTTTAAAAGTAAAGCTAGAGTCCTACAGAGATGTTCAGCTGGCAGGGCTGTTTGAGGCCAGCAAATTGATTCCCTCACTGTACAAATAGAATGGAGACACTGAGATCCAGGGAGTGGGAATGTGTTATTGGCCATTCAGTATGTACTGAGCTTCAGGTCTATAGTGTTAAACACTCCACATAAAAGAAAGACCTGTTTCCAGGGCTAGAGGCTCTCACAGGCTGAGGATGGAATGATATACATGAAAGCACTCACATGTACACACACATGATTTAACTTTCACATGTACAGAATGTTCTCCTGCGCCCTAGTCCTGCCTCTGTAAGTATCAGTTCAAACCAACAGATTTGGAGAAGGTAGAAAGGGACCCTCTAAAACATGTTAGAGAATGAAAATATTGTATTTGCAAAATAACCTGTATTATTTAATAGTATTAACTCTGCCACTAATGCTCTGTGGCCTGGAGCACATTCTTCTCCCTCTCAGGTGACTTAATTTAGTATCCTTTTTAGCTTTGAGGCTCTAGAATTTGATTGGTCACAGAGCCCCAGGATAGAGTTAGCATAATTTGAGTCAGCTATGAGAAAAGATGTTCTTTCTGACCACATAAGGGACACCAAGCTAACATATATCTGGCCTCTCCCTGTAAAGATATGGAATAAGTAGATATGTAGCAAAAACCCATTTGCTGTATCTTGGGTCTCACTTAGCAATTACTTAGACTTAGTTACCAAAAAGTCTATTTCAATTCTCAGGGATATAAAAGAGGATGGAGAAATACCTGAAGAAATAATGCTTCTATGGGATAGGGATAATAAGACCTCTTTTGGAGATATCTATCTATCTATGCATTATATATATATTATATATATATATATTATATATATATAAATATATATAAATATAGATAGATACATATAAATGATTTTATATATATATATATATATATATATATATATATATATATATATAAAATCATTTATCTATCTATGTAGATTTGTAATATCCAGCATTAATTTCCCAGAAGTAGCCTGGACGAACTGGGCTATATTCACAGGGAAATGAGTTACCCAAGGAGATGGTAAGGAATAAATCCTGTGAAGACCAGTTGAAGGATTTAGGGCTAGTTTATCTTGAAGAAGAGATGAATCAAGAGGACACGATGTCTGCAATTAGAACTCTAAAGGCCTGTCACAGCATCGAGGGAGTAGATATGTTCTATGTATCTCTAAGAAAGAGAGTTGGGGCCTTAGGATGGAAGCCACAAGGAAGTGGATATAGTTCAACTCAAGGAAGAACATCTTAACATTTGTAACTGCCCTGGACTAGACTGGATAGACTAGATAGTCTGGGAAAATCATCAATTCTCAGTCACTGGAGGTATGTGAACAGATATTTTGAGCAAAGTTCATAACAACAAAGCATCAGGTCTAGGTTACTTTTAAGGTCCAATCTTGCTCTTAGACAACATTCTTTCTTTGAAGGTTATATATATTAACAGGGATCAAGACCTGTAGACAGAAGGGTTAAGGTAAAATGGTAGAATTTCAGGTGAAATAAGATGGAGGAGGGATTTCGGTGTCACTGGCCACCTTCTTAATGTCCCTGAGATATGACAAGTACTAGAAAAATCATGTGGTTGTTTTTCAATTTCTATCGAAACTTACCTCCTGGCTTCTTCAGCAGGCTTTAGCTACCCAAAGCTGAGAGGCTGCAGCACTGTCTGAGAACATTCAACTATTCAACAGGAATAAGTTTTCCCCAGCAGCCATTCAATCCCAAACTCCCAGCTTGTTGCTGGTGCGAGCAGTTGTAACCAGGTCCCCATTTGCTGCCTTACCATAGGTGACCACTGTTAGGTAGTCCAGAAGCAGGAGGCCCAAAAAGAGCCCCATCACAGCCAGAACCACTCTTATCCTTTCTTCTAGCCTCCTGCTGTCAAAAAGGCATGAACCTCTGATGGCTGCCAGCGTCTGTGCCTACTCACTTCCCTTCCTTCTCTATATTTCTCACTTGGACTCCCAGACCCATCTCACATTCTCCTTCCTTCCCTATTTCAGCATAAATCATGTGAGTAACTCTCCCACCCCTGCCTGGGATTGGAGGTTTAGTGTGAATGAAGAAATTCCTCTCCCTGCTAGGGTATTGACTTGACTTTCCACGGAGTCAGTAATGTTCTCTAGTCTTTGATCTCCCAGGCTGTGTTTATTTTCAGTTTCTTCCACAAAAATCAGAGGTTGGGGGAATAACATTTGGGATGGATTTTATCCTTCCAGTATGGGGGTATTTTCCTTTCTGGTGGACCTGGGGAGGAGAGATCAACATTGCTGACCTGTGCAATATTCAGCAATCATACTGTTAACTCCTGTCTTATACACCTATGCAAATGAACAGAGTGTTGGGTGTGGGTGCCTGTGGGTTTCAGAGTATAAGAGATTAAGTGTTTGAAAGAACTTTCTACAAATCAAAGCTTAAATATTTCTCAAGCCCATGGATAAAGTTGTTATGGGTATATATACACTTGTATCTCATATACAGGAAGCTCTTTGAATTACTTTCTCCAATAGCTCCACCTCTTTGGTGGTAAGTGTTCCCAGCAGTGCTAATTTGGGTTCTATTATTTATTTCTTAAAGCGAAAGTTAAGTTTAACATACAATGTACTTACCCATTGACCTGGTAGTGGTATGCTCTATTAGGTTAATTTTTCAATGACTTTTAATTGGTACGTATCTGATCAGCAAGAGATAGGCATTAGACTTACAAGAAGCTTAATTTCTTCTCTTCACAAGCCCCAGAGTGTAATTTCACCAACAGTCTACTCCTAGGTTTGGCACTGCTCAAAGCCTATTAAATATTGAAAATACAAACACCTCCAAAACGAGAATACATCCAATAAATTCATACCAAACTATAAGTAAAGTTTAAGCTTGGCTTATTCTTTTTTAATTGGAGGGCTAAGAGAGGGCTTGGCCAGGGGAGGGGTGAGCTTTGCAGAAAGGGGTAGTGAGACACCAATGACAGACTGTATCTCCCCCACATGCTTGCCAAGGGATAGTTATATACAGAAGATTTGGGACTGGAAAAGGTTAAGATGAGAGTCCAGCATTTCAGTCCCCAACATTGTTACATAGAATTCTGTTAACATCTCTGTCTCCCAGATTCAGCCCCTCTTGCCTGGGTGTCCCTTGATATTTGGTTATTTCATTCAGTCTACCTCAATTGAAATTCTAGTCATTGTTTTCCATTGGGTTCATCACTCAGAGAACTCTGAGCTTTGGAGAGGCCCTCTTTTATATTTTACAACTGACACTCTAACACACACACACACACACACACACACACACACATACCTCTCCTTTACAGTATTTCATAATGAAGAGCTGAAAACCCATGCCTCATTGGACTAGTGTCAATTTCTGTCTGGCATGGTGACTGTATTTTTGAACTGCCTCCAGTCTCTTGTTAAGACCGTCTAAATGTGAAGATAAATGTCCCAGAAAATATGAACAACATTTTTCTGAGGAAGAATTGCAGTCCTACAGTGGGATCAGTAGCCTTGAGAAGAACATTGGAGAGGAAGTCAGGAAAGATAGAGAAGAGCCTGGCTCTGCATCTATTTCATTCTGAGAATTTGAACAAGTTAAGTATGAACTTCAGCTTCCTCAATTGTAACATGAGCACTGTTAGATTTCATGTTTACATCATTTCAGATTTTTAAAAATCAAACTACTCTATACATACAATAACAAAAATAAAAATGATAGCTGCTATCTCTTGATCTTTTACTCTTCCAGGCACTAACAGTTTTCATGGATTAATTCATTTGGTACTTACAATCTTTCATGGCAGATATTGTACTCTTTCCTTTTTTGCAGTTTTTATTTTAATTCCAATTAGTTAACATATAGTGTTATATTAGCTTAAGGTACATAATACAGCCATTAAACACCTCCATAAAAACCTGGAGCTCATCACAGCAAGAGCATTCCTTAAACTTCATCACCTATTTAACCCTGCCCTACCAAACTCCACTCTAGTAACCAACAATTTGTTCACTATAATTAAGAGTCTGATTTTGACTTTTCACTCTCCCTGTCTCTCCTGCACTTTGCTCATTTGTTTTGTTTCTGAAATTCCACATATAAGTGAAATCTTATTGTATATGTCTTTCTCTGACTGACTTATTTCTTTTTTTTTATTTCTTTTCAGCATAACAGTATTCATTGTTTTTGCACCACACCCAGTGCTCCATGCAATCCGTGCCCTCTCTAATAACCACCACCTGGTTCCCCCAACCTCCCACACCCCCGCCCTTCAAAACCCTCAGGTTGTTTTTCAGAGTCCATAGTCTCTCATGGTTCACCTCCCCTTCCAATTTCCCTCAACTGCCTTCTCCTCTCCATCTCCCCTTGTCCTCCATGCTATTTGTTATGCTCCACAAATAAGTGAAACCATATGATACTTGACTCTGCTTGACTTATTTCACTCAGCATAATCTCTTCCAGTCCCATCCATGTTGCTACAAAAGTTGGGTATTCATCCTTTCTGATGGAGGCATTATACTCCATAGTGTATATGGACCACGTCTTCCTTATAAATTCATCTGTTGAAGGCCATCTTGGTTCTTTCCACAGTTTGGCAACTGTGGCCATTGCTGCTATAAAGATTGGGGTACAGATGGCCCTTCTTTTCACTACATCTGTATCTTTGGGATAAATACCCAGTAGTGCAATTGCAGGGTCATAGGGAAGCTCTATTTTTAATTTCTTGAGGAATCTCCACACAGTTCTCCAAAGTGGCTGCACCAACTTGCATTTCCACCAACAGTGTAAGAGGGTTCCCTTTTCTCTACATCCCCCCAACACATGTGTCTTGTCTTGCTAATTTTGGCCATTCTAACTGGTGTAAGGTGATATTTCAATGTGGTTTTAATTTGAATCTCCCTGACGGCTAGCGATGATGAACATTTTTCCATGTGTCTGATAGCCATTTGTATGTCTTCATTGGAGAAGTGTCTCTTCATATCTTCTGCCCATTATTTTATATGATTGTCTGTTTTGTGTGTGTTGAGTTTGAGGGGTTCTTTATAGATCCTGGATATCAACCTTTTGCTTGTACTGTCATTTGCAAATATCTTCTCCCATTCCGTGGGTTGCCTCTTTGTTTTGTTGACTGTTTCCTTTGCTGAACAGAAGCTTTTGATCTTGATGAAGTCCCAGGACTTCATCTTCACTTTTGTTTCCTTTGCCTTTGGAGACATATCTTGAAAGAAGTTGTTGTGGCTGATGTCGAAGAGGTTACTGCCTATGTTGTCCTCTAGGATTTTGATGGATTCCTGTCTCATGTTGAGGTCTTTTATCCATTTTGAGTTTATCTTTGTGTACGGTGTAAAAGAATGGTCGAGTTTCATTCTTCCACATATAGCTGTCCAGTTTTCCCAGCATCATTTATTGAAGAGACTGTCTTTTTTCCACTATATATTTTTTCCTGTTTTGTCGAAGATTATTTGCCCATAGAGTTCAGGGTCCATATCTGGGCGCTCTACTCTGTTCCACTGGTCTATGTGTCTGTTTTTATGCCAATACCATGCTGTCTTTTTGATCACAGCTTTGTACTAAAGCTGGGAAACAGGTAACATGATGCCCCCAGTTTTAATTTTGTTTTTCAATATTTCCTTAGTGATTCGAGGTCTCTTCTGATTCCATACAAATTTTTGGATTATTTGCTCCAGCTCTTTCAAAAATACCAGTGGAATTTTGATTGGAATGGCATTAAAAGTAAAGATTGCTCTAGGCAGTATAGAAATTTTAACAATATTTATTCTTCTGATCCAAGATCATGGAATGGTCTTCCATCTTTTTGTGGCTTCTTCAATTTCTCTCATGAGTGTTCTGTAGTTCCTTGAGTATAGATATTTTACCTCCTTGGTTAGGTTTATTCCCAGGTATCTTATGGTTCTTGGTGCTATAGTAAATGGAATCGATTATCTAATTTCCCTTTCTGTATTTTCATTGTTAGTGTATAAGAAAGCCACTGATTTCTGTACATTGACTTTGTATCCTGCCAAGTTACTGAATTGCTGTATGAGTTCTAGTAGCTTGGGGGTGGAGTCTTTTGGGTTTCCATATAAAGAATCATGTCATCTGCAAAGAGAGAGAGTTTGACTTTTTCATTGCCAATTTGAATACCTTTTATTTCTCTTTGTTGTCTGATTGCTGTTGCTAGGACATCTAATAATATGTTGAACAAGAGTGGTGAGAGTGGGCATCCTTGTCATGTTCCTGATCTCAACGGGAAGGCTGCAAGCTTTTTCCCATTGAGGATGATATTTGCTGTGGGTCTTTCATAGATAGATTTGATGAAGTTCAGGAATGTTCCCTCTATCCCTATACTTTGAAGCGTTTTAATCAGGAAGAGATGCTGGATTTCGTCAAATGCTTTTTCTGCATCAATTGAGAGGACCATGTAGTTCTTCTCTTTTCTCTTATTAGTTTGTTCTATCACATTGATTGATTTGTGAATATTGAACCATCCTTGTAGCCCAGGAATGAATCCCACCTGGTCATGGTGGATAATCTTTTTAAAATGCTGTTGGATCCTGTTTGCTAGGATCTTGTTGAGAATCTTAGCATCCACATTCATCAGTGATATTGGTCTGAAATTCCCCTTTTTGGTGTGGTCTTTTCCTGGTTTGGGGATCAGGGTAATGCTGGCTTCATAGAAAGAGTCTGGAAGTTTTCCCTCTACTTCAATTTTTTTGAAACAGCTTCAAGAGAATAGGTGTTATTTCTTCTTATAAGTTTGGTAAAATTCCCCAGGGAATCCATCAGGTCCTGGGCTCCTGTTTTTTGGGAGGTTTTTGATCACTGCTTCAATCTCGTTACTAGATATTGGTTTATTCAGGTTGCCAATTTCTTCCTAGTTCAATTTTGGGAGTTTATAGTTTTCCAGGAATGCATCCATTTCATCTAGGTTGCTTAGCTTATTGGCATATAACTGTTGATAATAACTTCTGATGGTTGTTTCTATTTCCTTGGTGTTACCGTGATCTCTCCCTTTTCATTCATGATTATATTAATTTGAGCTTTCTCTCTTTTCTTTTGGATTAGTGTGGTCAATGGTTTATCGATCTTATTGATTCTTTCAAAACACCAGCTTCTAGTTTCATTCTACTGTATCTCTGGTTTCTACCTCATTGATCTCTGCTCTAATCTTGATTATTTCCCTTCTTATGTATGGAGTTGGTTTGATTTGTTGTTGGTTCTCCAGCTCTTTAAGGTGTAGAGACAGCTGGTGTGTTCTGGATTTTTCAACTTTTTGAGGGAGGCTTGGATGGTTATATATTTCCCCCTTAGGACTGCCTTTGTTATTTCCCATAGGTTTTGGACCGCAGTGTCTTTATTCTCATTAGTGTCCTTGAATTGTTTAAGTTCTTCTTTGATCTCCTGGTTGATCCAAGCATTCTTAAGCAAGGTGGTCTTTAGCTTCCAGGTGTTTGAGTTCTTTCTGAAATTTTCCTTGTGATTGAGCTCCAATTTCAAAGCATTGTGATCTGATAATGTGCAGGGAATAATGCCAGTCTTTTGGTATTGGTTGAGTCCTGATTTGTGACCCAGTATGTGGTCTAATCTGGAAAAGGTTCCATGTACACTTGAGAAGAATGAGTATTCTGTTTTTTTAGGGTGGAATGTTCTGTATATATCTATGAGGTCCATTTGGTCCAATGTGTCATTCAATGCTCTTGTTTCTTTATTGATTTTCTGCTTCAATGATGTGTCTATTTCTGAGAGAGGCGTGTTTAGATCTCCTACGATTAATGTATTCATATCAATATGACTCTTTATCTTGATTAACAGTTTTCTTATGTAATTGGCTGCTCCCATATTGGGGGCATAGATACTTATAATTGTTAGATCATCTTGGTGGATAATCCCTTTAAGAATGATGTAGTGTCCTTCTGTATCTCTGACTACAGTCTTTAGTTTAAAATCTAATTTATCTGATATGAGAATCATTACCCCAGCCTTCTTTTGAGGCCCATTGGCATGAAAGATGCTTCTCCATCCCTTCACTTTCAGTCTGTGTGCATCTTTAGGTTCAAAATGGGTCTCTTGTAGACAACATATGGATGGGTCCTGTCCTTTTATCCAATCTGCAACCCTGTGTTGTTTTTTGGGTGCATTAGGCCATTCACCTTGAGAGTGATTATTGATAGATACGTTTATATTGACATCGTGTTACCTTTGAAGTCTTTCTTTCTGTAGATTGTCTCTATATTTCTGTTCAATGCTATTCTTAGGATTTTTCCTCTTTTATAGAACCCTCTTTAATATTTCCTGCAGTGTCAGCTTGGTGGTTGCATAGTCTTTTTAGCCTTGCTGGTCTTGGAATCTCTTTATCTCTCCATCCATTTTGAATGTCAGTCTTTCTGGATAAAGTATTCTTGGCTGCATGTTCTTCTCATTTAGTGCTTGCCAGGTCTCTGTGGACAGGTCTGATGTTTTTCTGATGGGCTTTCCTCTGTAAGTAAGGAAGCTCCTTGTCCTAGCGGCTTTCAAGAGATTGTATCTACAATTATGATTCCTCAATTTGACTCTCAGGTGCCGTGATCTTTTTCTGGAATCTATAATCTTGGGTGGAGACGGTTCAGCCTCTAGTACATGAACACTGGTTCCATTCAAGAGATTGGGAAAATTTTCATGAAGAACTTGTTCCACTGTATCTTCTAGACTTCTTTCTTTCTCTTCTCCTTCAGGGATTCTAATAATTCTGACATTGGAACTTTTCATGGCATCATTTATTTCCCTGAATCTGTTTTTGTGGCTTCTAAGCTGTTTGTTCCAGGCTTCTTCCTGATCCTTTCTCTCTATCTGTTTGTCCTCCAGATCACTAATTCTATCTTCTGTCTCAGTTACCCTAGCTTTGAGAGAATTTAGATTAGATTGGAACTCATTGAGAGCATTGTGAACCTCATCCCTGGTAGCTTTTAGTTCTGCCTTAACATTGTGAACATCATCCCTGGTCACTTTCAGTTCTGCCCTAATCAATTCTGTTCGGTCACCCATGGCTTTCTGCAACCTAGCTATTGCCTGGATAATTGTTAGCCTGAATTCTCTTTCCGACATATTGTCTATGTTGATAGCCATTAGATCTGTTGCAGAAGGCCCATCCTCTGTACTTTTCTTCTGTTGGGCATTCCTCCTCCTCGTCATTTTGGTGAGAGATGACTGAATGTATGTAGCTGGATGTATCGACTGTGGTGCACTCAAGGTGCACCCTGGAACGCTTCTGAGCAATCAGGATTCTCCACCCAAATGAGAGAAAAAAGAAAAGAAAAAGAAAAAAAAAGAGAGATAGAGAGAGACAGGAAAAAGAGGGAAGATAAAAGAGAAGGTTCAGCCCAAATGGGCCCCAAGGAAAGATTTATGATGTATACAAACAAAAACAGACAAACAAAAAGACTGATAAAAGTATATGAAAAGAGAAAAAATTATATATATAAGCAAATAAAGGAAGAACCTTATCAAAAAGAACCCCACATATAAGATTTATATACTATTAGGACAAACACAAAAACAGAGAAACACTAGTGGAAGAGAAAGATGGGAGAGTGGTTATAAATTCTCTGTGTGGGCGAGGAAGGTTGTTTTGATTCTTCCCGGATGTATCTTGATATCTTTGTTAAAGGACTCAACTTTCCTAAGATAAAGGGGGATTAAAAATTGGTTTACCGGGGTGCCTGGGTGGCTCAGTGGGTGAAAGCCTCTGCCTTCGGCTCAGGTCGTGATCTCAGGGTCCTGGGATCGAGCCCCGCATCGGGCTCTCTGCTCAGCGGGAGGCCTGCTTCCTCCTCTCTCTGCCTGCCTCTCTGCCTACTTGTGATCTCTCTCTGTCAAATAAATAAAATCTTTAAAAAAAAATTGGTTTACCTATAGGGGTAGCATTGATTGGTGAACGGGGATTACCTTGAAGTTTAACTCTATATGAAACTTAGAAAATAAAAATAAAAAAGCAATAAACTAGACTAAATTAAACTAAAATTAAAAAAAAATAGAAATTGAAAAGAAAATCACAGGTGTATGTACCAAAATGTTCAGGTTAGAAGGTTAATTTGGAATTTGATGTACTGGACATCTCACTGTGATGGTAAATAGGTTAAAAAATTATCTGTATATATATACATATAAAATGAACCAGAATAGTGGGAACAAGTTAAAAATAAATGTTGTCCTATGAAGTAGTGGTGGTTGCTCTCTTGTAGTCTTTTTTTTTTTTTCTGGTTGGTTTTCTGGGGGAGGGGCCTGCCATGTGGGTTTTCAGTCAATGATGTTCCCTGAGTTAAGTCCTCCTGCCCCCCTCAAGGGGGTGAGCTCTGAGGAAACTGTTTTTTTTAGGCTTTTGTTCTATGGAGGTTTTTATGTTTGTTCACTTTTTTTTTTCTCTTGCCTTGACCGCTTTTGATGTTTTTTGTGGGTTTAGAGGAAAGCAAACTCCACCCTGACCTCCCTCTCAGAGAGAAGCTTCAGTCTGGTCCCCTGTGGGTGCTGCAGAGCCCATATAAATTTCCCCCTTGGCCACTGGCAGAACAGGTTCTGAGTTGTGGTCCTTGGGGATGCAGGATCTTCTGCTTGTACCCAAAACCACGGCAGCGGTAGCTGTCTGGGCAGCTCCAGATGCCAGAGAGGTTCCAAGCAGCGATTGTACACTGAAATTTTCCTGCTGGCCGGGGCTGGGAGTGCCTGGTCTTTCTGGGTCTAAGAGCACCAGGCTTGAGCTCACTCACCTCTCTCAGGGGAGGGTGTGGGTCGCACACGCATCTCAGACTCTGATAGCACAGCTAGGTGTTGTGCCATCTGGTGAGGCTCTCAGCCCCTCACAGGAGCCAGAACCCATGCGTTCTTGGGTGCGCTGGCAGCTCAGGGACCAAGAACTGGTTTCTCCGCCACACTCTCTCTGGCTCAGTGCCAGGGGAGGCTGTCCTGGGTCCGGGGACTTAAGCCCCTGTACCTAGCCGCCCCGCTTCCCACAATTCCTGCCCCCCACGATCCTTTGCTCTTTTTGAGTGCTTTCAACCAGTCTCCAAGTTAATGCTGGTCCCCAGATGCGGGCCACTCTCGTATTAGGGGTATTACTTTCCAATCGGTCGCCACTGGTGGCTCCCTCCCCCTTTTGTTTATCTTCCGATATCAGTCCGACGTTCCCACTTCGCTTTACCTGCCCACTGGCATCTTCAGCCCCTGTAGAGATCCAGACGTGTATAATTCTGATCTCAGGCTGATTTCATGGGTGATCAGAGTTCTTTGGTAGGTAATCAGCTCAGTTTGGGGTACAGGTTGAAACGGTGCCTCCTCCTACTTCCCCGCCATCTTGTCTCCAAGAGCTTCTTTTTTTAAAATTTCTTTTCAGTGTTCCAGAATTCACTGTATATGCACCACACCCAGTGCTCTTTTTTAATGGAATCTTTATCTGGTTTTGGTATCAGGGTAATGCTGACCTCTTAGAATGAAATTGGAAGCTTTCTTTTCTTTTGATTTTTTAATAGTTTGAGATGAATAGGTATTAACTCTTCTTTAAAAATTTGGTAAAATTCACCTGTGAAGCCATGTGTCTTGGACTTCTGGTTTATTTAATTTATTTTATTTTACTTTATTTTATTTTATTTATTTTGACTAGTGATTCAATTCTTTTTTTTTAAAGATTTTATTTATTTATTTGACAGACAGAGATCACAAGTAGGCAGAGGCAGGCAGAGAGAGGAGGAAGCAGGCTCTCCACGGAGCAGAGAGCCCAACATGGGGCTTGATCCCAGCACCCTGGGATCACGACCAGAGCTGAAGGCAGAGGCTTTAACCCACTGAGCCACCCAGGTGCCCCTAGTGACTCAATTCTTTTGCTAGTTATTAGTATGGTCAAGTTGTCTATTTCTTTCCATTCCATTTTTGGTAATTTATATGTTTCTAGGAATTTATCCATGTCTTTTATTTTGTCCAATTTGTTGACATATTTTTTTCATAATTTTCTCTTATTAATGTTTGTACTTCAGTGGTTTGGGTTGTTATTTCTCCTTTCTTATTTGTGATTTTATTTATTTGAGTCCTTTATATTTTCTTTTTGATAGGTCTGGTTAGAGGCTCATCAATTTTATTAACTTTTCAAAGATCTAACTCTTGGTTTCATTGATCTGTTCTATGGTTCTTTGTTTTGCTTTTTTTTTGAGATTTTATTTATTTTATTTATTTGACACAGAGAGAGAGATCACAAGCATGCAGAGCAGCAGGCAGTAGAGGGGGGGAAGCAGGGTCCCTGCCAAGCAGAGAGGCCAACGTGGGGCTTGATCCCAGGACCCTGAGACCATGACCCAAGCCAAAGGCAAAGGCCCAACCCACTAAGCCACCCAGGTGCCACTGTTTTTTTGTTTTTATTTTTAGTTTCTATATCATTTATTTCTGTTCTAATTTTTATTATTTTCTTCTTTCTCCTGACTTTAGACTTCATTGTTCTTCATGTTGTTCTTTTCTTAGCTCCTTTAGGTGGAAAGTTGGGCTTTTTATTTGAAACTTTTCTTGCTTCTTGAGGTAGGCTTGTGTTGTTATATAATTCCATGTTAGGACCACTATTGTAGCATCCCAAAGGTTTTGAAACAGGTGTTTTCATTTTCTTTTGTTTCCAAGTATTTTCTCATTTTTTTCTTGGTTCCCTAGTTTATCCATTCATTGTTTAGTGGCATGTTGTTTAGCTACCATGTATTTGTGTTCTTTCCAGAATTTTTCCTTGTGGCTGGCTTCTAGTTTCATAGTGTTGTGCAAAAAAGGTGCATGGTTTGACTTCGGTCTTATTCTATTTGTTGAGTCGTGATTTGTGACCTAATATGTGATCTAACCTGGAGAACATCCCATGTGCACTTGAAAATAATGTGTATTCTGCTGCTTTAAGATGGAAAGATCTGGATATATCTTTTAAGTCCTTCTGATCCTAGGGGTCATTCAAAGCCACTGTTTTCCTTATTGATTTTTTCTTTAGATGATCTGTCCGTTGACATAAGTGTCTTGTTAAAGTCCCCTGTTCTTAATGTATCATTTTTATTTAGTTCCTTTACGTTTGGTATTGATTGTTTTATATACTTGTGTGCTCTCATGTTCAATACAAAAATATTTACAATTTTAGATCTTGTTTTATTGTTCCCTTAATGATTCTATACTGTCCTCATTTGTCTCTTCTTACAGTCTTATTTTATTTTATTTGTTCAGTCAATCACGTTTTGGTAGCATGGAAACAAATTCATTATACAGCTTTACAAACAGTCTTTGTTTTAAAGCCTAGTTTGTTCAGTATAATTATTGCTGCTTTGGCTTTTTTTGACATCCATTTGCATGATAAGTGTTTCTCCATCCCCTCACTTATAATCTACAGGTGTCTTTAGGTCTAAAATGGATCTCTTGTAGGCAGTATATAGATGGGTCTTGTTTTTTTTTTTTTAATCAATTCTGACACCCTATGTTTTGATTGGAGTGTTTAATTCATGTATATTAAAACTAATTATTGATAGATAATAGATATGTACTTACTACCATTTTATTACTTGTTTGTCATTCTAGGAATTTTATTTTATTGTTTCCTTTTTTGTCACTTTTGGTCTTTCCTTTGCATTCAAACTATCCCATTTACTGTTTCTTACAGGTCTGGTTTAGTGGCCATGAAGTCCTTTAGTTTTTCTTTGTCTGGGAAACTCTTAATTTCTCCTTCAATTCTGAATAATGATAGCCTTCCTGGGTAGACTATTCTTGGCTCCAGATTTCTCCCACTCAGCAGTTTGAATATATTATGCCATTCTCTTCTGGATTGCCAAGTTTCTGCTGAAAGATCTGCAGCTAGCTTTATGGGTCTTCCCTTGTAAGTTAGAGATTTACTTTGGCTTGCTGCTTTTTTTCCCCCATTTTTAAATTTGTTTTAACATCTTAATTTCATTTTCTTTTCATGTTCCAAGATTCAGTGCTCCATGCAATATGTGCCCTCCTTAATACCCACCACCAGGCTCACCCATCCACCCACCTCCCTCACCTCCATAACTCTCAGTTTGTTTCTTAGAGTCTACAGTCTCTCATCTTTCACATTCCCCTCTGATTTACCTCAATTCACTTTTCCTTTCCTTTCCTAATGTCCTCCATGTTATTCCTTATGCTCCACAAGTAAGTGAAACTATATGATAATGGACTTTCTCTGCTTGACTTCTTTCACTCAGCATAATCTCCTCCAGTCCCATCTATGTTGATACAAAAGTTGGGTATTCATCCTTTCCTATGGCTGCGTGAAAAGAAGGGCCATATGTACCCCAGTGTTCATAGTAGCAATGTCCACAATCACCAAACTGTGAAAAGAGCCAAGATGCTCTTCAACAGACAAATGGATAAAGAGGATGTGGTCCATATATACAATGGTTTGCTGCTTTTAAGACTTTTTTTTTCTTTATCACTGTATTTAGCAAATGTAACTTGCTATGTAATTTGCTATGTCTTGCTGTTGACCTGATTATATTGATTTTTTATTGACACCCTATATTTTTTGATTGGAGCATTTAGTCCATTTAAATTTAAAGTAATTACTGAATGGATATGTATTTATTGTCATTTTCTTAATTGTTTTGTCATTCATTGTGGAAATTTTCTCTTGTCCTTTCTTTTCTTTCTCTTTTTTTGCATTTTGCTGATTTTCTTTAGTGATGTATTTTGGGGGGATTCCTTTTTTATTTAAGTTAATTAACATATAGTTTATTATTAGTTTCAGAGGTAGAGTTAAGTGATTCATCAGTTGCATAGAACACCCAGTGCTCATTCTATCAAGTGTCCCCCTTAATACCCATCACCCAGTTACCCCCCATCCCCGCACCCTCCTCTCTCCAGCAACCCTCTGTTTCCTATGCTTAAGAGTCTCATATGGTTTGTCTCTCTCTCTCTTATTTTATCATGTTTTATTTTTCCAGGGTTTGTTTCTTTTACTAGCCAGAATAATGCTGTATGTATTGCTATTTGATGTGCTTGTTGGAGGTGTTCTCAGCTTACCACAATCCTTTTATTCATTATATATTCCACAGAATTAGTATCGCTGTTTGAGTTCATTCTGCTGTTATAATTATGCCCACTTTTGTGCACAGATTTGAGCACAGCAGCTGGAACTTCAGGGAAAGAGTGTCAGTTTGAGCCCTTGGCAATCTGAAGTGAATCTGTGTTGACTTGGCATTAAACAGGTGCCACATGTGCATGCTGACTCAGGCAGGAGGGTGGCTGGACTGTGAATTTGGGACCTGCAGGCCAATGGCATCATGTGTGACAGGGATGTCGCTGGTTTTACTTTTACTTATTTTTTTTTCTGGGAATCTCTATCTCTCCTTCTATTCTAAATGAAAGCCTTGTTGGATAGAGTATTCTTGCAGTAGATCTTTTTTTCCTTTTAGCAGTTTGAATTTACCATGCCACTCTCTTCTGATCTGCAGAGTTTCTGCAAACCTACTGATTGCCATATGAGGTTTCCTCTGTATGTCACAGCTTTCCTTTCTTTTGTAGCTTTCACAATTTCCTCTTTATTACTACTCTTAGCCATCTTATTACTTTGTGTCTTGATGCATACCTCTTTGGGTTGGCCTCTCTGTGCCTCCTGGATCTGAATTTATCTTTATTTCCCCAGATTGAGGAAGTTGCCAGCTTTTATTTCTTCAGACAATTCTTCTGCCCCCTTTTCTTGCTTTTCTCTTTCTGGGATCCCTATTATGTGACTGTTATGCTTTACAGTGTTGCTGAGTTCCCTGGGTCTATTCTCATCCCCCCCCACCTGCTCAGTATGATTACTTTCCATTGCTCTGTTCTAAAGGTGGCTGATCTATTGTTTTACTTCCTCTTGTTTGCTATTCATTCCAGATGGTCTATTTTTAATTTTATTTCCATTTAGTGAGTCCAGCATCTTTATTTTTTTTTTACTTTTGCTAATTCTTTGTGGAGGGTCTCGAGAAGGTCCTGCACTCTTCTCAAGTCTAATGAGGATCTTTAGGAGCATTCCTTTAAATTCAGTATCAGATGTATTTCTTATCTCCATTTCACTTAGGTGAAATGTGATTTTGTTCTGTGATTTTGTGATTAGGTGTTGTGATTTTGTTCTGTTCTTTCATTTGGGACATATTCTTCTGTCTCCTTCTTCTGTATATTGCTGTGTCTGTTTCTCTGTGTTAGGAAAGTCAGCTATGTCTCCCATACGTGGAAGTGCAATGTCTCCTTTTCACCAGAAAATGGTGTTTTGGGGTGTCTCCTCTGTGTGTTGCTACAGGGGTGTTCTAATATTGTGGCAGAGCTGTGTTTGTCTTCAGTCCAGCCTGTAATGATTCTCAGCCTGTTGTGGGCAGAGTCTGGTGCCTGTGGTGTTAGTGAGCCATTCAGGGGCTGCCTTGGGCTTGAGTTAAGTAAGAGCAGACACTTGTCAGAAATGACGTAGCACCAAACTGAAGACACTTTCCCTGTGTGGTCCCTGAGAAGCTTTTCTGGTGGCTGGAGCCTGCAGTCAGACCAGCTGCCTGCCTACAAACCACTGTTGGGATCATGGTCATACTGTTGTGTGGTTATCTTCCCCTCTCCCTGGAGCAGGACTCACTTTGGACTGGTGTTTGCCCTTGTCTAGGCTGCTTGCACACTGACAGGCTTGTGACTTTGATGGGATCTTGCCAAGAGCAGTCAGAGGGAGTGGATCTGCCTCACTGTGGCCTCTTGTATGTCTTGGGCTGCATAGGATCTATTCTCCTAGCTCCCCAGTTGCTTTCTGGGTTATCTATGCCAATGTGGGTGTTCTCTAGGCAGCCACGTGGAAAGAGGTGAGTCCGGGGTCCTCCTACTCTGCCATCTTCCCAGAAGCCTCCTCTTCTGTGAAGTATTTTACTTTCTCTTTATTCTTTGCATATTATTGTTTTTAAATCTTTTATTACCATTAGTTTGTATATAAACTTTCCTGCAAAGAGCAGTCTATATTAAATTTATGGTTGTTAAAGTTTGAGCCATTCATTTTCCCTTTCCTCCCACATTTTAGGTATATATTATCATATTTTATACACTTTCTGTGTAAATTCCTTGACTGATCTTTTATTGACAAATTCACTTTTACTGCTTTTGTGTTTCTTACCTTTATACTGTCACTTTTGGTCTTTCCCCTACACTCAAAAAGTCTATTTTACTATTTCTTGCAGAGCTGGTTTAGTACTAATGAACTCCTTTAGTTTTTGTTTGTCTGGGAAACTCTTTATCTTTCTTATTCTGAATGATATTCATGCTGGATAGAGTATTCTTGGCTGCAAATTTTTCCCATCAGCACTTCTACTATATCATGCCACTCCCTTCTAGTTTGCAAACTTCTACTGAAAAGTCCCCTGCTGGCCTTATGGGTTTTCCCTTGTAAGTTACTGTCTTCTTTTTTGTTTTACCGCTTTTCAATTTTTTTTCTTTGTCACTGTATTTTGCCAATTTAATTACAGTATGTCTTGTTGTGGATCTGCTTTTGTTGATTTTGATAGAGGTTCTCTGTGCCTTCTTGATCTGGGTATCTGTTTCCTTCCCCACACAGGGAAGTTATCATCCATTTTTAGTTTAAATAAATTTTCTGTCCCCTTTACCTCTTCTGGAACTCCTATAATATGAATGTTATTATGTTTGATGGTGTCACTGAATTCCCTAAGTCTCTTTTCATTTTGAGTAATTCCCTTTTCTCTCTTTTGTTCAGCTCTATTAATTTCCATTACTCTGTCTTCTATACTGTTGTTCATTTCATTACTTGATTTGTTCATTTCATTTATTTAACACTTTATCTCTGCTCTATTATTCCTTATCTCTGTGTTAAAGGTCTCATTCATGTTTTACACTCTTTTCTCAAGTCCAGTGAGTATTTTTATGATTATTGCTCTAAATTTTCCATGAGGCATGTTAGATATAGCTGTTTTACTTAGATGTTTGGCCACAGCCTTTTCCTGCTCTTTAATTTGGAATAAATTTCTCTCTCTTCATTTTTTTCTGCTTGTCTGTATTTCTCTGTGTTAAGAAAGTCAACTATGTCTTCTCTTGAAAATAGTAGTTTTACGAAGAAGAGATCCCAGAGTACCCTGGTGTGCCAAGTCCCTAGTTCACCAGAACCTGGCTCTTCAGGAGAGTGTTCTATGTGTTGTCTACTCACTGCTATTGTGTCTGAGTCATTTTTCCTTCCAGTGCAGCTGTGTACAGTTCTTCTTCTATTACTCTTTAGTTACACAAAATATACATGCAGAGATACATAGAACACAAACACACAAAATAGTAACACAGACCAAATATACACAGCCATGCACAGACACCCCAAAAGCATCGAAGCACCAATCTATATAACAAAGCAGTGCATAATGAGACAGCACACACACACATATTAAGCATATAAACACTCATGTAAACATACAGATACACACATAAAAATATTAAACGAAATATATATAAAAAGACAGAATTGTTTAAAAGCACACTAACAGTAACAGATCTCACATACTAAGGAACAAGGGAATAACAGAATCTCATTTGCATAATGGAAGTAGAGAGGCGATTAAAAAATCCCTGGAATTCAATGATCTAAGAAGGCTCCCTATAGAAGCTGGATTCTTTGATGATGATGGTGGGTTGGTAGTGATGATGATGATAAATTAGCCAGCATATAGTACATCATTAGTTTTTGATGTAGTGTTCAACAATTCATTAGTTGTATGTAACACCCAGTGTCCATCACCACACATGCCCTCAATACCCATCATTTTTTTTCTTTCAGAGAGCCTGATTTTAAATATTTACCCATATACTATTGGTTTCAATTCTCTAAGCCCACATTAACCAGAATAAGTCTGATTTTATCTGCTAGATCTATTGGGGTCCTAACATGTCATTTGTCTGAAAGGGGTCTATACCTTGAATAGTTTGAAAATCACAGAGTTGGTTTGTTATTAAAGGTCCTTCTAAGTCAAGCTTTACTTTCTATAACTTTCTAAGTTATAGGCTTCTGTGGCAGTTATAGAAGGTTTTAGAGTGCTGCTGGCATCTGCTCCTGCTGAAAGAGGTATTTTGGGGCCACATCTGTTGGCAGAATACCAATAGAATAAGGTGGTAAAATTGGAGGAAAGATAATGGGAGACTATTAGGCTATTGGCAGCATAATAATGGAAAGAGCACTGGAATGGACATTGGGAGGCCTGGATTCATCTCCTTTTCTTAGCCTCAGTGCTCCCATCTGTATACTAACAGTGTCATATTCACCCACGGATTTTTTTTTTTTTTTCATTACCACTAAGCCAGGTTTTTTTTTTTTTTTTTGCTTTTTTTTTTTTTTACTTAAAAAAAAATCTTTCTCTTTCTTTTCAGTGTTTCAGAATTCATTGTTTATGCACCACATCACCCATGGATTTTAAGCTAAATTATGAGGATCTTTAGGACTCTCATAAGAGTGTTGCTATAGGGAGAATTGGGAGGTTTAGGTGACTATATTAACCATGGGTATTGGAGCCCACTTGAATCCAACGAGCTAATTATGCACATTTCATCCCAAATCCATGTTCAATAATATCATGTTGGTTCTTTGAAATCCACTATGGTGGAATAGTTTCCATGACAAAAATAAGCAAAATGTCCAGTGATTCCCAGAATCTGTGCATATATTAAATTACATGGAAAGGGGAGGTGAACCATGAGAGACTATGGACTCTGAAAAACAATCTGAGGGTTTTGAAGGGGCGGGGGTGGGAGGTTGGGGGAACCAGGTGGTGGGTATTAGAGAGGGCATGGATTGCATGGAGCACTGGGTGCGGTGCAAAAATAATGAATACTGTTACACTGAAAAGAAATAAAAAATTAAAAAAATTACATGGCAAGAGAAAATTACATTTACAAATGAAGTAAATGTTGTTAATCAACAGCTCAATCAACATTGAGATTATTTTGGATTATCCAGATGATATCAGTGCAATCACTAAGGTCTTAAAAGTGAAAGAGGGAGGCAGATGAGTCAGAGTTGAGTGGAAATGTTACTATGGATAAGAAGCACGGGGGGTACAAAATTGCTGGCTTTGAAGATAGAAGAAAGAAGTCATTAGCTAAAGAATGTGGGTCCACTCTAAAAGCTGAGAAGAGCAATGCTGAAATAGATTATCCCCTAGAGTCTCCAGAGAAGAATGTAGACCTCTTGACATCTTGATTTTAGCTCAATAATATTCATGGCAGAATTTTGGCTTCTGGAACTGTAAGATAGTAAATTTGTGTTGTTTTAAGCCACTAAGTTTGTCATAACTTTTTATGGCAGTAATAAAAAAACTAATATGGAGATTAATGAGGTGGCACCTGTTTCCTGAGAAAGTGACATTTGAACAGAGGTTTTTTAAAGTGAGGGATCAGGCTTGGCAGATATCTGAATAAAAGTAATTCTAGGAATGGAGGACTGTAAATGGAAAGATCCTGAGAAGGAAACATGCCTGATATGTTCAAGTAATTGTGGTTAGAGCAGACTGAGTAAGGGAGAAAACTGGTAGAGGATATATGGCAATGGGGATGGTTGAGCAGGAGTAGATAATTAAGGATCTTGTAGGTCATTTAAAGGATCTTAGCTTTTGTTATGAGATAAGGAATGATTGGAGGGATCTGAACATGTTTGAAATGACATGATTAGATGTCTGTTTTAGAACAATTTCTCTTTCCACTTGTAGAAACAAGTGAGACAAGTCTGGATGATTATGCAACAACTGAGTAAATTTATGATGGTTGCAGTGAAATCAGAGTAGAAGGAATGGATGCCAGAGATGGGAAAGAAGAGTGGCTAGGATTTGGCTCTGTCAGAGTGAATCATGGTTAAAAGGAAAACACAGATACTGCTCATGTAGTAAATCCAGATGTCCTGGGCACCATTAGGGTCACAAATTGAACTCTGTTATTTTTAGAGAACATAGTTTGAGCTGAGTCATGTGGAAATAGAGTGATGTGACTCCTGCATTGAGATATCCTCCTAGGGAGAATATGGTAGGATGAGAGGTCATGGTTAGAGGGAGATCTTTGACAAATCACTTACAGACAGATGATGGTGAAACCATTGGAGGTAAAGCATCTACTTTTGAAGAGAGAAAAGAGAGGAGAGAAATGAGCAGAGACTCAAGAATGGTGAACCAAGAGTTCCTATAGTACATCCGTTCTCTCCTTTGCCACCATTTCAAGACCCATATTTAGAATCACAGAAAGTCAAAGCCTAGAGAATCCCATGAGAGAACCATGGGTCCTCTTTTGTCTCAAATATACAGGTGGGGAAAACTGAAGCCTAGAAAGAAAATGGAATTTGTTTAAAGCTACACAATGAAATCACTGTCAGAGGCCAGATTAGAACTCAGACTGCTTTTAATTGCCTCATACTGTCTGGTATGCTCCTACATCCCTTAACTCTGAAGGTTTTGCTAAATTACCCTCAGAAATGTATTTAGAAGGACCCCCTTCTAGACTTGTCAGAGTAGAACTACTTTCTTCCTATTGGTTTCCCGTTTCTTTCTCTATTGTATAAAGCCAATGGGGATGTGGAGATAAGATGCCAAGTAGTAGGGGGACATTGAGCTTGCCTCATCCTTTAAAGTTATTAGAATTGATAAATATCCTGGAATAACCAAGAAAACACTTGAAAATCAAGTCTGGATCCATTGGTTACATGTATGTACACATAATGGGGAAAAATGAAACAAACAAATGCCACCAGTTCTTTTTTGACTGAACAATAAAACCCCAAATTTCTTGAGTTCTGGTTCTTAAGGTGACAGAAAAAAAAGAAGTGAAACAATTGTGGTGACTGAGTGGGTGGATGTGATATGAACACACTGTCCAAATTTCATGAGTTTCCTACTCCTACCCACTCTACCCACTGACTTGGAGAGTTGAGCAATAGACACTCATATCAGGAAGATCAGTGACAGGGTGTGTCTGCCAATCTTTCTCCTAGACCTCTTCTGAGTGGACTTTCAATTTAATTCCAATTTATTTCACCAAAATATTTGATTACTGACTTGTTATTATGTTTGTGTTAAGTATCTTATAAAGTTTCTCTCCTTTATTTAACCCTTACAGCAATGCTACGATGAAGGTACTAATTTTATTCACATTTTACAGATGACAAGATAAGGCTTTGGGGATGTAGATAACTTTTGTGAGGCTCCATTGATAATTTGAAGTAGAGCTCAGAATTGAACCTATGTAGTTTGTAGCCAGAATTCATGTTCTGGCTACCATTATCCAATATTGTGTCTTGTACTATGAGTTTAACTTCTTTAATTCTGGGCCCAGCCAAGAGCCTGGTATATACCAGATACTTAGAATCTGGTTTAACCAAATTGAATGTGAAAGATGTTGTAACTGGTAGTTTAAAGTACTATAAAACTACAGGGAAATGAAGAATTGAATCCCCACAGAGTCAGGAAAGTATTTGAGGTAGCATTTGAGATGGATTTTGAAGTCTTGGTAGGTTTTCTATAGGGAGAATTAGAGGAAAATAAGGGAGTTCAAAGTGAAATTCAAGGTGAAGCATGACCACTTTTGTGTGCATGTATGACTTTCTCTTCAGCACCTCTATCCTTGACTAATATGCTAGACTTCAGCCTCCAGATTTGAGCAGCTCTTTTGCCTTAGGAAAATATTTGACCTAGGGTATACTCAAAGCTATGTAATTGCACACCATTAAGTAAAATTTCCACCATATTAAGTAGAAGTTTACATTACCTGATGTATGTTATCTGAAAGATTTCAAGAAGGTGTTTGTGCCCTCCCCAATACCCACCACCTGGGTATTGGGGAGGGCACGTATTGCATGGAGCACTGGGTGTGGTGCAAAAACAATGAATACTGTTATGCTGAAAAGAAATAAAAAAAAAAAGAAGGTGTCTGTGCCCATATTGGTATGTAGAAACAAATAAGCCAACATTAAAATGTCATTAAAAAAATAGCTGAATTTGTGTCATCTGGGTGGCTCAGTCAGTTAAGTGGCTACCTTAGGCTCAGGACATGATCCCAGAGTCCTGGGATTGGCCCCACATGGGCCTTATTACTCAGTATGGACCCTGCTTCTCCCTCCCCCTCTGCCTGCTTGTGTTCTCTCTCTGTCAAATAAATGAATAAAATCTTTATTTAAAAATAGGCAAATTTATAGAATCAGAAAATGGGTCAGTCTTTACCTAGGACTTGGAGACAGGGGTTGCTGAAGAGTGACTGCTAATTGGTACAAGGCTTCTTTTTGAGATTTTAAAAATAATCTAAAATCAGGTGCCTGGGTTACTCAGTTGGTTAAGCAACTGCCTTTGGCTCAGGTCATGATCCCAGAGTCCCAGGATTGAGTCCCACATCAGGCTTCCACCTCCATGGGGAGTCTGCCTCTCCATCTGATATTCTCCCCCTCTCATGCTCCCTCTCTCACTTTCTCTCTCTCAAATAAATAAATAAAATCTTTTAAAAAATCTAAAATCAATTATGATGATTGTTGTACTACTCTGTGAGTATACTAAAAACCGCTGAGCTGTACACTTTAAATAAGTGAACTTCATGGTCTGCAAATTATGTTTCAACAAAGCTATGGAAAATTTCATTACTGTTTTGGAAAAATTTTGTAATGGCCTGGGAAAATGTTTACAATGCAATGTAAAACAATAAAGCAGATTATGAAGCTCTATATAGGTCATAAACTGAAATATATGATGGATTTACATATAGTGTTTAATTTTTTAAGTTTTCATTTTTCCTAATGATCATATTTTTAAAATAATTTATTTATCTAATTATACATGTGGAAAATAAGCATCAAATACTTCTTTTTCATTGTTGGGCTTAAAATAATTTTATCCTTGTTATTTTTCATCACTTTCCATTTTTTATAATTAAAATGCATTATTTTCATAATCAGACAAAACTAAAGCATTGAAAATACCATAAAATATCCATTGCATATTATAGCATCTACAAATAAAAATAATTTAAATGAACCAATGAAAATATTCGCAATCATTAGGAGATCACTTGCACAACAACTAATGAATTTCACTACTAAACCCATGAGAATATGATAAAACTCACTTGCAATAGACAAAAGATAAAAACAGTTGATACTGCTCATTGTTGGTGGGCGTATGGCAGAAGAGGCACTCTTCCACAGAGGTGGCCGGAGTGTAGACTGGTGCCACCATTTTGAAGGTCACTTTGGCAATATCTCTCAGGATTTAGAAAAAGCATGTTTACTGTGATATTGGAGTTTTAGGATTTTGATCTATAGAAATCTTTAAACAAGTGTAAAGTGAAATACAAACATGGTTCCTTATTGTACCATTGATTATAATAGGTAAAAATTAGAAGCAACTTAAACATCTATCAATTTGGAAGTGATTGTGTCTATAGATATGAACTATAATTTAGAATTGTTTAAATAAATTATAGTTTATGAATATAATAAATAATACCATGAAGCTGTTAAAAAGAATGAGATACATCTATACTGTATGTTTAGATACAAAAAGATGTCTACAACATATTCTTAATTGAAGAAAGAAAATTTAAAAAGTGAATGTATAATGAATCTATTTAAAGGGTAGGTTAATATATACATAGGGCAATTATGTGCAGGGAAAGTGACAAACTGTAATCTATGGAGTGGATTAATGGGAGATTTTCACTTTCTACAAAGGAGGAGGATTGAATTTTAATCCTAGACCTGCTATTTACTAAAGCATGGAACCTTATGCAAGTTAGTTCATCTCTCTAAACTCAATTTTCTCATATGTAACAGAGCACTAAAAATATGCATATTTCATAAGACTTCTTTTCTTGAAGGTAAAATGTAAAATGCATGCAAACACTCAATAAACATCAGTTAGTCTGCTTTGTAGTGTTCTAATTCTTTATTAATTTTCAGGCATTGTTTCTGAAATCAGGAAAATGGTAAAGAAAAAGTAGACAACCCACATTTAGATAATGGTTTGACAACTGTCAGAGTAGAAAGCAAGGTCAGGAGAAATTGTCTAAAACTTTCCTATGGGGAGCAGAGTATCTGGTAACCTGCAAAGGAGCTCCCTAGATGGGAAAAGACTTATATCTCAATATTTTTATATATATTATCCCAACCCTGTCAGTTATGATCACTTTATAGATGAAACAGAGGCTCTAAAATTAAGTAACTTGCTCAGGGTCACACATAGTGGAACCAGAAATCTTCTCCTATTCTGTGTGATTCCACATTTGTGTTCTTTCATATTGCACAACACTGTCCAGATTAATTCAAGTAGAGAGTGAATAGACTTTCCCTGGAACATCCCCTTACTCCCTTGCACAGCCATCACCTTTCACACCCAGACTGTTTCCTTGCTTTAGGGACTAGAAAGTGGAAGTGGAACCCCTTATGTTCTGTTCTGGGATATTTATGGACTGAACCAAGAGTAGCTATTTGTCCTGCTAGTTCATGGGCTTTCACTGACCACAGAGTTTGAGAACCCTTGAGTAAACCAAATTCTTCTATTTCACTGGTCTGGGAGCAAAGCAGAAGTGACAAAAGCTGACAAAGCCCAGATGAAGCAGGAATGTTGAAATAGAGACAATAGCATGCCCTTATGAACACAGCCAATATAAATGTTCTAAATTGAATTCTGTTCCTTATGCTTATACACTTTCCTATCTTATCCCTAATCTTAGAAGAACCAGGTACTCTTCCTTTTCATTTTATCCTTTCTTTTAGGTGCTTCACTGTGCTATTCTCTCTTCTTTATCCTTGTAATCAAATTTCTCATTACATTTCTGTGTTGTTCATAGCTGGACTATTAAAAGCTTTTATTCATGGATCTAGCTATATCAAATTTAGCTTTAAATTTACACCAAAGACTCTATGTTGTTCATCTTTTCTCAGTTCTCAAAACTTCACCAACTCCTCCTCTGAACTTAAATATCCCAAGTACTCTAGCAGAGGGCAGGTAGAAATGGAAACACAAATATAACTCCCTTCTAAGTTATTGCCTGCTAGAATGTGAGCTCCACAAGGAAGGAATTTTGTGTATTATGTTTGCTGATATGTTTCAAGTGCCTAGAACAGTGTTTGAAAACTATTGCGGGGTCAATAAATATTTGTTGAATGAATGAATGAATGAATTTATGAAAATTCTAAGATCATACAGTTTATTCTCTTCCTGTCTAGTGTTCAAATAGGAAATTAAACCTGCCCTTAAAGCTTAAAAGCCATATAACCTAAGAAATAAGAATCTGCAATTTTTCTCAAAAAAGCCTTTCCATTTTATAAAGTTACTTACTGCTAGAGTTCTTTTGTTCATGTACTCTCCATTCTGTTGTTGGGAACCTACTATATGCCTAAATCTGAGCTGGCAGAGTAATAAAAAATGAGTACAGAATATTCCTGCTTTCAGGAAATCCAGAATCTAGACTGGGGCATAGATATAAGACTAATTAGACTTCTAGGTTGCATATAATAAGTGTCATGTTATATATACCAAATAATCCAGAACTGGAAATGGGGACAGATCACCTTTAATTCTGCCCTTTAATATTGCCTATAATATTGCCTTTAAATCCCAATATAGAGTATCTTTCCTTTGGCAGCTTCAGCCCATTGAAGTGTTAGCAAAAAAACATTTATATGCTGTTTAACATAGCTTCCATGACAGTTTTCAAGGATGCCCCCTTCCCTTGTCATCTCTATAGTATATAATTTCAGTTCCATTAGCCTGGCTTCACAGGACATGGTCTTATGACCTTGAGCAATTTTTGAGAGCCCTTGCTAGGTTTTCTTCTTGGCAAATATTCTAGTAAGCCATGGTAGTCAACCCCATGACTGGGAAGTTGGGAAATTAAAGGAATCTCAGAGCATGTGCTGAGTGAAATGGAAAAATGCTGTTGATGACTTAAAAGTATAATCAACCCTCCACTTCCCTAGAACATGGAACAACTAGGATGGTTTAGCAATAGAGTAAAGTTGTGGAACAGAGAGCAGGTAAGAGAAACAACCAAGACAGACTTAAAAGGAGTCACCAGAATTCTTGAAGTTTCAGAGGTGACCATCACTTATACTTTCTTGACTGGCTTGGTCACAGTCACCTAGATGAAGTATGATTACATTAAACTTAATACTATGCTACTTTGACACAATAGTAACACAGCTGCTCCTGGCTGGCACTGTTTAAGATGAGTCATGAACAGATAGATCTAAAGAGCCAGCTATATATGACAAAACTGGCTCAATGCAACTGTACTGGTGCTGTGTCATATGAGGGGACACAAAGTGTTAAACAGTAGATGCTGCTTCATGGACCATATAACAACTCAAACAAAGCTGTTGCCCATTTCCACTTTGGAAGCTATTGCAAGGAAATATCTCAGAGTTTTGCAGTTAATGATACTTCTATTTGTCTGTCTCCCTTTAATTCTTATAATTTCTCAAAGGGAGAGTTATATGTCACTGAAAATGTTAAAAAATAAAAAAATAAAAAAGACATTTTCAAGAGAATTTTATTTTTCCAAAGGCTTGATAGTATGGGGAAGAAATGTGACTTCTCATGCTATCACGGGGCACATATACCCATGTTTCTGGATAGAAGGAGCTTCAAAATTTGATTTGGTTCCAGTTACTTCAGGTAACTTCTCAACTTTATGGATTCAGAAACTCACTATTATAACATCTGTTGAATGGTTTCAAATTAATCAAATATATAAAGCAGTATTTCTCATTATTGCTTAAACTTCAGAATCATCTGGAGGAATTTTTAAAATTCCAATGCACAGATATTACTTCAAACAAATTAAATTGGAATATTTAGGAGTAGACCCAGACATCAGTGTTTGGTTAAACATCCCCAGAGGATTCCAATGTGCAGCCAAGGTTGAGAGCCACTGCATTAATCACTGTGTAAGCCCAAGTGTCATTTTAATTACTATGATGACAGATAAAATTAACAAGATTTCCAGGAATTATAACTTCTTTTTTTTCTACTTTTTGGTATGAGCATATATAAGAAATATCATCCTGGGAAATCAAACTAAGTGCTATCCTTGGTGAGCATATGATTAAAAGGTAGAGTCAGTTGCTTACTAGACATGGGAAGAATTCTTAAGATTTGGGAGAGTGCATAAATAGAATAAATGATAAGGGGAGATCCTGGAATTAGATAAAAGAAGCCAAATACCCTTTCACCCCATCAGGCCCTTGTATTACTATTATGTAATACTCTCCTGTATGTAAAGTGACATAACCACATTAATGGATTTTTTGGTTAGGTTAAGTTTCCTACCCTATGATTCCCTTCTGTGATTTCTTTCTTTAATGAAAACCATTCCTGGAAAACTATAAACTTCCAAAACTGAACCAGGAAGAAATTGACAACCTGAATAGACCAATATCTAGTAACAAGATTGAAACAGTGATCAAAAGCCTCCCAAAAAACTAGAGTCCAGGACCTGACAGATTCCCTGGAGAATTCTACCAAACATTCAAAGAGGAAATAATACCTATTCTCCTGAAGCTGTTTCAAAAAATAAAAAAGAAGGAAAACTTCCAGTCTCTTTTTGTGAAACCAGCATTACCCTGATCCCCAAATCAGGCAAAGACCCCATCCAAAAGGAGAATTTCAGACCAATATTCCTGATGAATATGGATGCTAAGATTCTCAACAATATCCTAGCTAATAGGATCCAAGAGTATATTAAAAAGATTATTCACCACCACCAGGTGGGATTTATCCCTGGGATGAAAGGGTGGTTCCACATTTGCAAATTGATCAGTGTGATCAAACAAATCAATAAGAGAAGAGAGAAGAACCACATCACATGGTCCTCTCAGTTGATGCAGAAAAAGCATTTGACAAGATACAGCATCTACTCCTGATTAAAATGCTTCAAAGTATAGGGATAGAGGGATCATTTCTTAACTTCATAAAATCTGTCTATGAAAAACCAAGAGCGAATATCAACCTCAATGGGGAAAAGTTGACAGCCTTCCCTTTGAGATCAGGAAGAAGATCATGATGTCTACTCTTGTCACTGTTGTTCAACGTACTACTAGAAGTCCTAGCAACAACAATCAGACAACAACAACAACAAAAAAAATAAAAAGTATTCAAACTGGCAAAGAAGTTAAACTCTCTCTCTTTACAGGTGACATGATACTTTATATGGAAGGACCATTCAGGGCTATATAATCATGGTCATTTATATTTGGTAAAACATTGTGTGGGTTCTTCAGATCATCCAAAATCCGGTCATTTGAATCTTGAAATCTTTCTCCAAAGTAACTTATCAGCACCTCATCAAGCAGTAATTACAGGAGAATTTTTATGTATTTTACCATCTTCTTGTATGTAGAGAATACATATATATTCTCTCTCTCTCTCTCTCTCTCTATATATATATATATATATCTATATATATATATATATAGTGGAAAAAAAGGAAGTCCAAGAGAAATTATATTTAACAGATTATATATAACAAGTCCTACACTTCTAAATGCATCAGGGTACAGGATTAGGGTTATTATTTTACTCTTCTGAGTCCCACTGTACAAAATGGTTACTGGAAGAGGGTCTCAATGATTAAAAATGTATTCATTTCTGTTCTGAGAATCTTACATCAGCCTTCCTTTATATATCCATTATTTCAATATTCTTCATGTTTCTAGAGAAGAATAACGATTTTTCATGCAATTTTTTTTTTAAATTTCATGTAATCACATCAACATCTATTGATTTTGGAATAGTGCTAAACACTGTGACATAGAGCTCTGCAGGACCCATTTCACATAAAATCTATGGCAGACTGTGGAGGACTAGTCTCAGTAAGGAACAAAGGAGTTTTTTTCTAAGAAATAACTCATTTGAATGCCATGTGCAAACCTAAATTTATTTTTTAAGATTTTATTTATTTGACAGAGATCACAGGTAGGCAGAGAAAGGGGGGAAAGCAGGCTCCCCGCTGAGCAGAGAGAACAATGTGGGGCTCCATCCCAGGACTCTGGGATTATGACCTGAGCCAAAGGCAGAGGCCTAACCCACTGAGCCACCCAGGCACCCCTCAAACCTAAATTTATTATATACCATCCCTTTGGTAATTTTTTCATGATATTTGTCTTAAAATCAGAAACATCATAATATATTCTCTCAAGTTTATATAACAGTTTTCAGATCTCTTCATATGTATTATCTCATTTGATAATCACAATAACTCATGAAGCAATAAAATCAGCTATTATTATCTTTAGTCTACATACAAGTGAACTCAGATTCAAAAAGTTTAAGTGACTTGCCTGGATTTATTTAGGTTGTAAGTGGTGGGGCTAGGACTAGGGTAATAAGTATTCTGATCTTTCTGTAGGTATGATTTCATACATTTTTACCATCAACTTCAAGTGGACTTACCTTTCATTATTAATTTTTTGACTGTAGACTCTAAGCAGAAAGAACACTGGCATTTTTTGAAAGATTTTATTTATCTTTGAGAGAAAGAGATAGAACGCATGCATGAGCATGGGGAGGAAGAGAGGGGAGGGTGGGGGGGAGAATCTCAGACTCCATGCTGAGCATAGAGCCTGATGTGGGGCTTGATCTCATGACCCTGAGGTCATGACCTGAATCAAAACTAAGAGTTGGATATTCTACTGACTGAGCGACCCAGGGGCCCCAAGAGTACTGGTATCTTTATCAACCAATCATGCTCAGAATTTAAACACTTTGAGTAAAAAGCCTATCTCTTGAGAGGTTAACAAAATTGAAGAATATTTTCATTTACCTAATTTTCTAAAGATTGTAGTTTTCTTTATGATCTGTTCTTTATACAGAAAAGAGAAAAATCAATGGATGGAGCAGTGAGAACCAACTGTACAATGTAGGTCCTGTTGTCATTTAGCTTGAACTAATATTGACCAATACTTATCTGTCAAGATGGAATAAACATAGGAAATGTTGGATTTGATCTTGAAAAATGAGACTCTTAAAACATACCTAATCTGTCTGACATAAAAGTAAAGAACACTTCTTTCAAGTTACCTTGGCTAAATAATATGACAAGAACAGATTCATATCAAGGTTTACTTTCATTATTTATTGATCAATGACAAAATATTAACAAAAATTATTTCTATTGAGAGATCTTCCCTCACTGAAGAAAAGAATTATGAAGAAAAGTGAATTTTTAAAAATTTTTTCACCTTAAAATAACAATGACAATGATAAGGCCCTATTATACTAAGAGAAAAGCACCTGTAAGAACAGTATTAAAGACAATTACCTGCCAAGAAATCAGTTTCTTTGCTGTACACAGGAGGTTGATGAAGAGCTTATGAAGGCAATTTAAGAAAACAGATGCCCTGCTCTTATTGGGCCTCTTACAATTTTCATGTTTTAACTATGGCCATTTACCACCTGAATCAGTCCAGTAAAAAATGTGTGATTTCTTTTTATACCTTTAATTATTACCTATCTAATATTTACACTGTAGTATATTTAACTTTAGACACCTGTGTCACACTAACATGTACAGATTATCTCTTTATCAAATGTTCTCATTAAAATGTCACCCATAAACACAAACTTATGGTATAAAAGATGAAGCAGGTATTCTAGGGTATAAAGTCATGTTAAACAAAATAAAACATACAACACCTCATTAGTTTTTGGTGTAGTGATGTACTGTGTGGTGACTAAGTAAAGATAATTTAAAAAAATAATGCTGCAAAAAAAGCAAATAAAAGATAGGGGTAATGTGGTAATGCTAGTGCTTAAATTACTCATATGTATATGTTTTTTTCTGAGTATTCTTTTACATATTCACCTTAAATATTCTCCACAGTTTCACTGGCAACAAGAGGGAAGTACTCAAGAACGTTTTGTTATTTAACATGGTAAGTAGAGTAAAACCTCACAAATTTAGAAATATTTTTCAGTTTATGATCATATGGAGAAAGATAGAATAAGATTTCTGTTTGTATAATTTATAAAGAAAAGAATTGCTAGGAAAAGTGATAGTTTACTTAATGGAAGGGCTTGTCAATTATTTTTATCAGTAACCATTTGTAAATGTGGAAAAAATAGTTTCTGTTTTACTAAGCTGGCCTCTGATGTATCTTGTTTGTACACCAAAGTAATAAAATATTTTTTAAAAATTACTTATTTCAATTGGACTTTTCTATAATTAGTCAATATTAAAGGAGATGAGGAAAAGTATGAGTAAGGCGTGGAAGCATACAGATGACATACCTTAAGCCCTCTTGCTTAATTCACTTAACTGAAAAGTTTTCCTGCTAATAACCTACTATCATGGTGATCTTCATTAGCATAGTATAATACAGGTCCTTATAGCTGGGTGGTATATAACAGCAAAATGGAAGAGTTGAGAAATAAATCTCACATCTATTTCTCCCATGACATCCATATTGAGTAAAGCTTCAGTTCTATCTGTCATCAAAGTAGCAAGTTCAGAACTGACTGGTTAAAAGGAAAGAAATATATATGTATATATATATATATATATACATACATATAAATATATATATATATGTATATATATATGGGTGTCTGGATGACTCAGTTCATTGAGCATTGGACTCCTGAGTTTGGCTCAGGTCATGTTCTCAGGGTTAAGATCGAGCCCTGCATCAGGCTCTGCACACAGCAGGGAGTCTGTTCAAGATTCTCTCTCTCCCTCTTCCCCTGCTACCTCCAAAATAAATAAATCTTTAAAAACGTAAAAAAGAGAAATAATTTTACTTTATTTATTATTATGTTCAGTTAGCTAACATATAGCACATCATTATTCTTTGATGTACTGTTCAACAATTCATCAGTTGTGTATAAGACCCAGTGTTCACACTGGATTAAACAAACAAAAAAAAAGCAGAACCCATCCAGATGCTGTCTACAAGAGACTCAATTTGAACCTAAAGAGAAATAATTTTAAATAAGGTACTTTAAATACAATAACTTAAATACTGATCCTTTGGTTATCATGGGGAAAAAAGAGTTTACACAATAGTGAAGAATAATGTGAAAAGAAAATTGGATACATGAAAAACTATTATTAAAACATCACAATTCTACTTCATGGCTACTTTAATATTGATGTTTTTTAAGTCACTACAGCAAATAGAAACACCACATAATAGCCAAAAAAATGTGATATTACTATGGGAAGAGAAGCCATAATAACATCTTTTCCAGTTCAGAAAACCAAGACATAAACACCATATACACGAAGTTGATGGAAAACCTAAGGTAGGAATTCAAATATTTTGAACACCAGACTTATTATTCTCAGTGTCAGTTGTCACATACAATTTTATTTTTTTTTTTTACTGAATAACCTGCATAATTGCATTAAATTCTCAAAAATGAATTGACAGGCTTAGTTCACTGATATGATCAGTCACATGAACTTTCTTCCCAGACAGTAATGACTTTTGGTCCACTAAATTAGCTTAATTGCATCACTTGGACATTTTATTCCTTAAATAACAAATGGAGGGATTGGCAGGCAATAAGTTCTGCTGCCAAGCATGAGGGAAAAATGGCAATCTAGTTGTCAGAAGAGATACAACCCTGAGACTAATAACAGAATCAGCCTTTTAGAAAATGTCCCAAAGGTAATGAATTTCACAGATTGGCAGATTCTCAACCAAAAACAAACAAACAAACAAACAAAAAAACCCAAAAAAATGGGGAGGAGTCAAGAAGGCGGAGAAGTAGCAGGCTGAGACTACTTCAGGTAGCGGGAGATCAGCTAGATAGCTTATCTAAAGATTGCAAACACCTACAAATCCAACGGGAGATCGAAGAGAAGAAGAACAGCAATTCTAGAAACAGAAAATCAACCACTTTCTGAAAGGTAGGACTGGCGGAGAAGTGAATCCAAAGCGACGGGAAGATAGACCGCGGGGGGAGGGGCCGGCTCCCGGCAAGCGGCGGAGCAACAGAGCACAAAATCAGGACTTTTAAAAGGCTGTTCCGGTGAGGGACATCGCTCCAGAGGCTTAACTGGGGTGAAGCGCACGCGGGGTCAGAGTGGCCTCAGGTCCCTCAGGGTCACAGACGGATCAGGGGTGTCTGAGTGTCACAGAGCTTACAGGTATTAGAACCGGGAAGCCAGCTACAGAGAGCCGAGGAGTGAGCTCTAAGCTCGGATTTACCTTGAACCGGTCTCAGGCTCCGTCAGCTCGGAGCGCGGCCGGAGACCAGGGTGATGGGAGCAGTTGGGCGCTGTTCTCTGAGGGCGCACTGAGGAGTGGGGCCCCAGACTCTCGGCTCCTCCGGGCCGGAGACTGGGAGGACGCCATCTTCATTCCCATCCTCCAGAACTCTACAGAAAGCGCTCAGGGAACAAAAGCTCCCGAAAGCAAACCCGAGCGGATTACTCAGCCCAGCCCCTGGTAAAGGCGGTGCAACTCCGCCTGGGACAAAGACACTTGAGAATCACTACAACAGGCCCCTCCCCGAGAAGATCAACAAGAAACCCAGCCAGGACCAAGTTCACCTACCAAGGAGTGAAGTTTCAATACCAAGGAGAGCAGCGGAATTCCAGAGGAGGAGAAAGCAAAGCACGGAACTCATGGCTTTCTCCCCATGATTCTTTAGCCTTGCAGTTAATTTAATATTTTTTTCTTTTTCAATTTTTTTCTCTTCTTCTGCTAAATTTTTTTAGCTTTTACCCTTGTCTTTTTTAACGTTTTTTAACTAATTTATCTAATATATATATATATATTTTTTTCTTTTTTATATTTTTTCATTATTGGTTTTCTTTTTTAATTTGTTTCTTTTTTCTTTTTTTCTTTTTCTTTTTTTTTCTTTTCTTTTTTTCTTTCTGAACCTCTTTATATCCCCTTCGCCCCCCCCCTCACGATTTGGGATCTCTTCTGATTTGGCTAAAGCATATTTTCCTGGGGTTGTTGCCACCCATTTAGTGTTTTACTTACTCCTTCATATACTCTTATCTGGACAAAATGACAAAGCGGAAAAATTCACCACAAAAAAAAGAACAAGAGGCAGTACCAAAGGCTAGGGACCTAATCAATACAGACATTGGTAATATGTCAGATCTAGAGTTCAGAATGACGATTCTCAAGGTTCTAGCCGGGCTCGAAAAAGGCATGGAAGATATTAGAGAAACCCTCTCGGGAGATATAAAAGCCCTCTCTGGAGAAATAAAAGAACTAAAATCTAATCAAGTTGAAATAAAAAAAGCTATTAATGAGGTGCAATCAAAAATGGAGGCTCTCACTGCTAGGATAAATGAAGCAGAAGAAAGAATTAATGATATAGAAGACCAAAAGACAGAGAATAAAGAAGCTGAGCAAAAGAGGGACAAACAGCTACTGGACCACGAGGGCAGAATTCGAGAGATAAGTGACACCATAAGACGAAACAACATTAGAATAATTGGGATTCCAGAAGAAGAAGAAAGAGAGAGGGGAGCAGAAGGTATATTGGAGAGAATTATTGGAGAGAATTTCCCCAATATGGCAAAGGGAACAAGCATCAAAATCCAGGAGGTGCAGAGAACCCCCCTCAAAATCAATAAGAATAGGTCCACACCCCATCACGTAATAGTCAAATTTAGAAGTCTTAGTGACAAAGAGAAAATACTGAGAGCAGCCCGGGAAAAGAAGTCTGTAACATACAATGGTAAAAATATTAGATTGGCAGCAGACTTATCCACAGAGACCTGGCAGGCCAGAAAGAGCTGGCATGATATATTCAGAGTACAAAACGAGAAAAACATGCAGCCAAGACTACTATATCCAGCTAGGCTCTCATTGAAAATAGAAGGAGAGATAAAAAGCTTCCAGGACAAACAAAAACTGAAAGAATTTGCAAACACCAAACCAGCTCTACAGGAAATATTGAAAGGGGTCCTCTAAGCAAAGAGAGAGCCTAAAAGTAGTAGATCAGAAAGGAACAGAAACAATATACAATAACAGTCACCATACAGGCAATTCAATGGCACTAAATTCATATCTCTCAATAGTTACCCTGAATGTTAATGGGCTAAATGCCCCAATCAAAAGACACAGGGTATCAGAATGGATAAAAAAACAAAACCCATCTATATGTTGCCTACGAGAAACTCATTTTAAACCCGAAGACACCTTCAGATTTAAAGTGAGGGGGTGGAAAAGAATTTACCAGGCTAATGGACATCAGAAGAAAGCAGGAGTGGCAATCCTTATATCAGATCAATTAGATTTTAAAACAAAGACTATAATAAGAGATGAAGAAGGACACTATATCATACTCAAAGGATCTGTCCAACAGGAAGATCTAACAATTGTAAATATCTATGCCCCTAACGTGGGAGCAGCCAACTATATAAACCAATTAATAACAAAATCAAAGAAACACATCAACAATCATACAATAATAGTAGGGGACTTTAACACTCCCCTCACTGAAATGGACAGATCATGCAAGCAAAAGATCAACAAGGAAATAAAGGCCTTAAATGACACACTGGACCAGATGGATATCACAGATATATTCAGAACATTTCATCCCAAAGCAACAGAATACACATTCTTCTCTAGTGCGCATGGAACATTCTCGAGAATAGATCACATCCTCGGTCCTAAATCAGGTCTCAACTGGTATCAAAAGATTGGGATCATTCCCTGCATATTTTCAGACCACAATCCTCTGAAGCTAGAACTCAATCACAAGAGGAAATTTGGAAAGAACCCAAATGCATGGAGACTAAACAGCATCCTTCTAAAGAATGAATGGGTCAACCAGGAAATTAAAGAAGAATTGAAAACATTCATGGAAACAAATGATAATGAAAACACAACGGTTCAAAATCTGTGGGACACAACAAAGGCAGTCCTGAGAGGAAAATATATAGCAGTACAAGCCTTTCTCAAGAAGCAAGAAAGGTCTCAGGTACACAACCTAACCCTACACCTAAAGGAGCTGGAGAAAGAACAAGAAAGAAACCCTAAACCCAGCAGGAGAAGAGAAATCATAAAGATCAGAGCAGAAATCAATGAAATAGAAACCAAAAAAACAATAGAACAAATCAATGAAACTAGAAGCTGGTTCTTTGAAAGAATTAATAAGATTGATAAGCCCCTGGCCAGACTTCTCAAAAAGAAAAGAGAAAGGACCCAAGTAAATAAAATCATGAATGAAAGAGGAGAGATCACAACTAACACCAAAGAAATACAGACAATCATAAGAACATATTATGAGCAACTCTATGCCAACAAATTTGACAATCTGGAAGAAATGGATGCATTCCTAGAGACATATAAACTACCACAACTGAACCAGGAAGAAATAGAAAGCCTTAACAGACTCATAACCAGTAAGGAGATTGAAACAGTCATCAAAAATCTCCAAACAAACAAAAGCCCAGGGCCAGACGGCTTCCCGGGGGAATTCTACCAAACATTTAAGGAAGAACTAACTCCTATTCTCCTGAAACTGTTCCAAAAAATAGAAATGGAAGGAAAACTTCCAAACTCATTTTATGAGGCCAGCATCACCTTGATCCCCAAACCAGACAAGGATCCCATCAAAAAAGAGAACTACAGACCAATATCCTTGATGAATACAGATGTAAAAATTCTCACCAAAATACTAGCCAATAGGATTCAACAGTACATTAAAAGGATTATTCACCACGACCAAGTGGGATTTATTCCAGGGCTGCAAGTTTGGTTCAACATCCGCAAATCAATCAATGTGATACAACACATTAGTAAAAAAAAAGAACAAGAACCATATGATACTCTCCATAGATGCTGAAAAAGCATTTGACAAAGTACAGCATCCCTTCCTGATCAAAACTCTTCAAAGTGTAGGGATAGAGGGCACATACCTCAATATTATCAAAGCCATCTATGAAAAACCCATTGCAAATATCATTCTCAATGGAGAAAAACTGAAAGCATTTCCGCTAAGGTCAGGAGCACGGCAGGGATGTCTGTTATCACCACTGCTATTCAACATAGTACTAGAAGTCCTAGCCTCAGCAATCAGACAACAAAAAGAAATTAAAGGCATCCAAATCGGCAAAGAAGAAGTCAAACTATCACTCTTCGCAGATGATATGATACTATATGTGGAAAACCCAAAAGACTCCACTCCAAAACTGCTAGAACTGGTACAGGAATTCAGTAAAGTGTCAGGATATAAAATCAATGCACAGAAATCAGTTGTATTTCTCTACACCAACAACAAGACAGAAGAAAGAGAAATTAAGGAGTCAATCCCATTTACAATTACACCCAAAACTATAAGATATCTAGGAATAAACCTAACCAAAGAGACTAAGAATCTATACACAGAAAACTATAAAGTACTCATGAAAGAAATTGAGGAAGACACAAAGAAATGGAAAAATGTTCCATGCTCCTGGATTGGAAGAATAAATATTGTGAAAATGTCTATGCTACCTAAAGCAATCTACACATTTAATGCAATTCCTATCAAAGTACCATCCATTTTTTTCAAAGAAATGGAACAAATAATCCTAAAATTTATATGGAACCAGAAAAGACCTCGAAGAGCCAAAGGAATATTGAAAAAGAAAGCCAAAGTTGGTGGCATCACAATTCCAGACTTCAAGCTCTACTACAAAGCTGTCATCATCAAGACACCATGGTACTGGCACAAAAACAGACACATAGATCAATGGAACAGAATAGAGAGCCCAGAAATAGACCCTCAATTCTATGGTCAACTAATCTTCGACAAAGCAGGAAAGAATGTCCAATGGAAAAAAGACAGCCTCTTCAACAAATGGTGTTGGGAAAATTGGACAGCCACATGCAGAAAAATGAAATTGGATCATTTCCTTACACCACACACGAAAATAGACTCAAAATGGATGAAGGACCTCAATGTGAGAAAGGAATCCATCAAAATCCTTGAGGAGAACACAGGCAGCAACCTCTTCGACCTCAGCCGCAGCAACATCTTCCTAGGAACATTGCCAAAGGCAAGGGAAGCAAGGGCAAAAATGAACTATTGGGATTTTATCAAGATCAAAAGCTTTTGCACAGCAAAGGAAACAGTTAACAAAACCAAAAGACAACTGACAGAATGGGAGAAGATATTTGCAAACGACATATCAGATAAAGGGCTAGTGTCCAGAATCTATAAAGAACTTAGCAAACTCAGCACCCAAAGAACAAATAATCTAATCAAGAAATGGGCAGAAGACATGAACAGACATTTCTGCAAAGAAGACATCCAGATGGCCAACAGACACATGAAAAAGTGTTCCATATCACTCGGCATCAGGGAAATACAAATCAAAACCACGAGATACCACCTCACACCAGTCAGAATGGCTAAAACTAACAAGTCAGGAAATGACAGATGCTGGCGAGGATGCGGAGAAAGGGGAACCCTCCTACACTGTTGGTGGGAATGCAAGCTGGTGCAACCACTCTGGAAAACAGCATGGAGGTTCCTCAAAATGTTTAAAATAGAACTACCCTATGTCCCAGCAATTGCACTGCTGGGTATTTACCCTAAAGATACAAACGTAGTGATCCGAAGGGGCACGTGCACCCGAATGTTTATAGCAGCAATGTCTACAATAGCCAGACTATGGAAAGAACCTAGATGTCCATCAACAGACGAATGGATAAAGAAGATGTGGTATATATACACAATGGAATACTATGCAGCCATCAAAAGAAATGAAATCTTGCCAAATTTGACGACGTGGATGGAACTAGAGGGTATCATGCTTAGCGAAATAAGTCAATCAGAGAAAGACAACTATCATATGATCTCTCTGATATGAGGGAGAGGAGATGCAACATGGGGGGTTAAGGGGGTAGGAGAAGAGTAAATGAAGCAAGATGGGATTGGGAGGGAGATAAACCATAAGTGACTCTTAATCTCACAAAACAAACTGAGGGTTGCTGGGGGGAGGGTGGTTGGGGGGGGTGGGGTTATTATGGACATTGGGGAGGGTATTTGCTATGATGAGTGCGGGGAAGTGTGTAAACCTGGCGATTCACAGACCTGTACCCCTGGGGAAAAAAATATATGTTTATAAAAAATAAAATTAAAAAAAAAGCACACACTCACACACACACACACACACACACACACAACGAAAAACAACAAAACACACACACAAACCATATTGTGTTTTCCACATAGATATTTTACTTTTGGACAATAGTCTATTGTTATTCATAAGATTTTAGTAAATAATTCATTGATTGTAATTCAGCTGCAGCAGCACTATTTCAAGTAACATACCAGAGTTTATAACATGAAAAAGCCCAGAAAAGAATAGAAGAAAAGAAAAACACATTAGTCCAGTTTAGTTTAATAAGATTTTAGGAATCCTGAATAGGAAGTACTCTTCAACCCAAGAAAGCTCTCAGTTCAAAGGATGACTTTTTGCTCATGCAGTGTCAGGTAAAGACAATGAATCAGAATAGCGTAAGTTTCAAGGTACTGCAACAATGTAACTAGCTAACCCAAATGGCCTCTGGGGTATTCTTATCTATGAAATTCTACACAGAGAGAATTTAGGCTTTGAAATGACTGTATTCTTTCCAGTGAACATTATTCAGTCTGAATTTCATCAATAGGTAAGAACCTCGGACTTTAAAGGAGAGAGAATTATCAACTGTCAGTGAGGAAAAAATGTTGCATATTTTGACTTTAGCCAGCAGGACACTATTGACTTTATTCAATGGTGCCATTCACTAAGAAAATCAGGTGTTCTGAAAACCATTTGCGGTATTATGGTCAACTATTACTGTTTAATCTGATTTCAAGAAGCCTGCATGCTACAAGAATCTTATACCCAACTAACTCAGGAAGTGTTTGGTCTTCTCTATAGCATTCTGGATCTAGCAGAGCTTCAACTCAGCTTCAGTGGCCAACTTAGTCATTTAGTTTTAAAGCTACCCAGAATTGATCACTTGAGTTGAGTTGCTATGACCAGCTAAGTTCTGAGGAGCTTCAGTGCCCTGAAAGATGAAGATTATTTCATTGTCTAGATTAGTTCTCCTTGGTACAGGTCTAAGGGTATATGTACTGCAGTAAAGTTTGCAATCAGGCTTAGAGAGTTCACAAGGCTGATTTTTGAGTGTTTCTCAGGAAGCTTTATTTCAAGTTCTATCAAGACCCACACCTGATATTTTTCTCCTTGGGGTTGGACAATAAAAGAGGGTTGGTAGCAGAAAATAATGTAAGCAAAAAAAAAATAAATTATGTAATCAAAAATTGTAAGCATTGCTGATGAAGGCAGACTCCCCTCTTCCACATGATACTCAGGGTTTTTATGGGGAGAGATTTGCTGACAATAGTGTCTTTATGACTCCAATTCAGTAGTATTTCTGCTGAAGCAAACACAACCTCCTAGTTTCAGGAAATGAAGACATTCCCCCCCACCCCCTGCGCCCCCGCCACCCTACAGTTCTGTGCCAGGAAGGAAGTTTCACTCTACTTTAAAAAAACTTACTTTTAGATGTAAGATGGAGGCTGGATTTTACACCATGAATGTCTGGTTCTCATTTTCAAGAGACTACAGATGGGGAAAAAAAAAATCAAAGAGTGTATCTATGGTATACGAGAAACAATGATAATATTTGGGAGTGGAGATACAAGGCAAATTTTTCCTTAATCACATCTCACTCCCATCACTATAATATTACCCTTTGACCTACCAGTGATTTTCTAGCCCCATAAAAATATGTATCTGAAAACCAACATACAGAGTTCCTCAGAAACACAGGCTGTCTATTGGAACTAAGTCCTAGTATAAGGTGTTGAGCATAATTTAGTTTTACCCTTAAAAAAAAAGGTCTGATTGGTAAACGTTTTGATGTGAATGTAGATTCAATATTCAACTGTATAACCATAAATATAGTATAAAATTGTGTTACCTTTCAGCTAGAGGGAGTCACTAGATATAGGCTTGAATTTCCAAGTCCCTATCACTATTTCAAATAATGTTCCTGGGCTTCTCAGAAAGGAAAGTGAATGACTGGATGAAGGTACTCCTCGAAAATTCTATAAGTTGTTATTGATATATTCCACATTTTCTAAGCCCTATACAAAGTAATTTCAGGACTAGAAAAAAATTTTTTAAATGCACATTTTCCTCAAAAACAATTGGATCTATTGAAAGGATCCTATGGTTCTTATCTTTCTTTTATTAATTTGGTGTATCACACTGATTGATTTGTGAATATTGAACCACCCTTTCAAGCCAGGAATAAATCCCACTTGCTTGTGATGAAGGATTTTTTAATATATTGTTGGACTAGATTTGCTAGTATTTTATTGAGAACTTTTGCATCCGTGATCATCGGAATCTTTTTTGGGGAAGAATTTGATAATGCATATTTTTTTTGTCAGTAAATACATTCATTTTATGTTTTATTTTATTTCATTTTATTTTATTTTAATTCCAGTATAGTTAGCATAAAGTGTTATATTGGTTTTTGGTATATAATTGTGTTTCACCAATTCCATACATCTCCCAGTGTTTATCACAAAGAATGTACTCCTTAATCCCTATCACTTATTTCACCCACCCCCACCAGCCATCTCCCCACTGATAACCATCAGTTTGTTCTCAATAGTTAGGGGTCTATTTCTTGGCTTATCTCTTTCTTTTTCCTTTGATTGTTTTGTTTCTTAAATTCCACATCTGAGTGAAATCTCATATGGTATATGGTATTTGTCTTTCTCTGACTGGCTTATTTCACCTAGTATTATGCTCTTTAGCTCCATCCATGTCATTGCAAATTGCAAGATTTCATTCTTTTTTATGGCCAAATAATATTCCATTTTATAGATATATACAGTCACCACATCTTCTTTATCCATTCATCTATTGATGGGCACTTGGGCTGCTTCCATAATTTGGCTGTTGTAAATAATGCTGCTATAAACATATGGCTTCATGTATCCCTTTGAATCAGAATTTTTGTATTTTTTTTTTTGGTTAATACCCAATAGCATAATTAATGGACTGTAGGATAGTTCTATTTTTAACTTTCTGAGGAACCTCAATACTGTTTTCTACAGTGGCTGGACCAGTTTATATTCCCACAAACTGTGCAAGATGTTCCTTTTTCTCCACATCCTAGTCAACATTTGTTGTTTCTTGTGTTGATTGTTACCATTCTTACTGGTGTGAGGTGATATTATAGTTTCAATTTGCATTTCCTTGATGATAAGTGACGTTGAGCATCTTTTCATGTGTTTGTTAGCTATCTGTATGTCTTCTTTGGGAAAATGTCTGTTCATTTCTTCTGCCCATTTTAAATTGGATTATCTGTTTTGGGGTGTTGATTTGTATAAGTTTTTTAATATATTTTGGATACTAACCCTGTATCATATATTTCATTTGCAGATAACCTCTCCTATTCCATAGGTTGCCTTTTAGTTTTGTTGATTCTTTCTCTTGGCTGTGCAGAAGCGTTTTATTTTGATAAAATCCCAATAGTTTATTTTTGCTTTTGTTTCCCTTGTCTCAGGATATGTATCTAGAAAAATGTTGCAACAGTTGATGGTCAGAGACCTAACTGTACTCTATTCTTAGATTTTTATGGTTTCAAGGTCTCACATTTGGATTAGGTCTTTAATCAATTTTGAGTTTATTTTTGTGGATAGTGTAAATAAGTGGTCCAGTTTCATTCTTTTGCGTGTGGCTGTCCAGTTTTCCCAACAACATTTGCTCAAGAGTTTGTCTTTTTCCCACTGGATATTCTTTCCTGCTTTGTTGAAGATTAATTGACCATACAGTTGTGGGTTCATTTCTGGGTTTTTATGTTCTGTTCCTAAACTTACATCTAAAGGAGTTAGAAAAAGAACAAACAAAACCCAAACCCAGCAGATGGAAGGGAATAATTAAGATCAGAGTAGAAATAAATGATAGAGAAACAAACAAACACCCCCCAGTAGAACAGATACACAAACCAGCAACAGGTTCTTTGAAAGGATCAACAAAATTCATAAACCTCTACTCAGACTCCTCAAAAAACAAAGAGGGGGTGCCTGTATAGCTCATCTGGTTAAGCGTCTGGTTCTTGATTTCAACTCAGATCATGATCTCAGTGTTGTGAGCTCAAGCCCCACATCAGGCTCTGTGCTCAGTGTAGAATCTGCTCCAAAATTCTCTCTCTCCCTCTCCCTTTGCCCCTCCCCTTACTCTCTCTCTAAAATAAACTACTAAAAAAATGAAAGGATTCAAATAAAATTACAAATGAAAGAGGAGAAAAAACCAACATCACAGAAATGCAAACAATTGTAAAATAATATTATGAAATACTAATACCAACGAATTGGACAGCCTAGAGGAAATGGATATATTCCTAGAACATATAGCCTACCAAAACTCAATAGGAAGAAACAGAAAATTTGAATAGATCAATTACCAGCAAGGAGATTGAATCAGTAATCAAAAATAAATAAATAAACTCCCAAAGAATGAAAGTCCATGACCAGACAGCTTCACAGGCAAATTATACCAAACATTTAAAGAAGAGTTAATACCTATTCTTCTCAAACTATTCCAAAAAGTAGAAGAGGAAAGAAAACCTCCAAATTCATTGTATGAGGCCAGCATTATCCTGATACCAAAACCAGATAAAGATACCAAAAGTGAGAGAGAGAGAGAGAGAGAGAGAGAGGAAGAGAAAGAGAGAGAACTACAGGCCATATCTTTGATGAACATCAATGCAAAAATCCTCACAAAATATTCATAAACAGAATCCAACAATATATTAAAAAAATCATTCACCACAATCAAGTAGGATTGAATCCTGGTATGCAATGGTTGTTCAATATCCACAAATCAATCAATATCATACATCACAACAATAAGAGAAAACACAAAAACCACATGATCAACTCAAAAGATGCAGAAAAAAATCTGACAAAGTACAGCATCTATTAATGATAAAAGTCCTCAACGAAGTAGGTTTAGAGGGAACATACCTCACATAACAAAGGCATATATGAAAAACTCACAGTGCACATCATAGTCAATGGCAAAAAACTGAGAGCTTTTCCTCTAAGGTCAGGAATAAGACAAGGATGTCCACTTTTATCAACAGAGTACTGGAAGATCTAGCCTCAGCAATCAGACAAAAAACAAAAGGTATCCAAAGTGGCAAGGAAGAAGTAGAACTTTCACTATTTGCAGCTGACATGTTACTCTACACAGAAAACCCTAAAGACTATACCAAAAAACTACAAGAACAGATAAATGAATTCAGTAAAGTTGCAAGATACAAAACAAATGTAGAGAAATCTGTTGCATTTCTATACACCAATAATGAAGCAGCAGAAAGACAAATTAAGAAACAATCTCCTTTATCACTGCTTCAAAAATAATAAGATACCTAGGAATAAAGCTAATCGAAGAGGTGAAAGACCTGTACTCTGAAAACTATAAAACACTGATGAAAGAAATGAAAATGACATAAAGCAATGGAAAGATATTCCATGCTCATGGAATAGAAGAACAAATATTACTGGAAGAGATTATGCTGAGTGAAATAAGTCAAGCAGAGAGAGTCAATTATCATATGGTTTCACTTATTTGTGGAATATAACAAATAGCATGGAGGACATGGGGAGTTAGGAGAAGGGAGTTGGGGGAAATTGGAAGGGGAGGTGAACAATGAGAGACTATGGACTCTGAAAAACAATCTGAAGGGTTTGAAGAGGTGGGGGGGTGGGAGGTTGGGGGAACCAGGTGGTGGGTATTAGAGAGGGCACAGATTGCATGGAGCACTGGGTGTGGTACAAAAACAATGAATACTGTTATGTTGAAAATAAATTAAAAAATGATTAATAAAAAAAATGTTTATACTACCCAACGCAATCTACACATTTAATGCAATGTCTACCAAAATACCAACAGTATTTTTCACAAACTAGACCAAAAAAAATCCTAAAATTTATGTGGAACCATAAAAGACCCTGAATTGTCAAAGCAATTTTGAGGGGAAAAAAAAAAAAAGCTGGAGGTATCACAATTTTGGACTTCAACTTACATTACAAAGCTGTAACAAGAAAATGATGCATATTGATTCTTCTTCAAGTATTTGGTAGAATTCAAGAGAGAAGTTATCTGGTCCTTGGACTTTCTTCATTGGGAGATTTTCATTACTGATTTAATCTCATTACTTATAATTGATCTGTTCAGATTTTCTATTTATTCCTGGTACCGTCTTGATAGGTTGTATGTTTCTAAGATTTTTCTACTTCTTCCAGGTTGTCTGGTTTGTTCACATATGTTGTTCATAGTAATTTCTTAACAATCCTTCTTAATTTCATGATCTCAGATATAATGTCTTTTTAATTATTTATAATGTTGTTGATTTGGGTCCTTTTTCTTCATTCCTAGTTTAAGATGAAGTTTAGTGAACAGTTTGCCAATTTTATTTTTGCAAAGAACCAACTCTTAGTTTTGTCAATCATTTATCTTTTCTATTTTCTGTTTTATTTATTTCTGCTAGAGTAGGAATAGCAGAAGTTTCAGCTATAGGAAACTTTATAGTTTCCTTCATCTGCTAAGTTTGGGCTCCATTTTTTTTTCTTTTTCTAATTTCTTGAATCACAGAGTTAGGTGGTTTGTCCATGATCTTTCTTGTTTCTTAATATAAGAATTTAGTGCTTTGAATTTTTTACTTGGAACTGCTTTTGTTACATCCCATAAGTCTTGGCATGAGTATTTCCATTGCTTTTTCCACAAGAATGACTGTATGTATTTGATGAATATATATATATATACACACATATATATATATATATATGTAACTAATAAATAAAAACATATTTAATCTTTCCATTTAGTTTTTTCTTTGATACATTGGTTATTCAGGGGATCATTGTTTAATTTCCATATGTTTGTGAGTTTTAAATTTTTCTCCTGCTATTTATTTCTAGTTTCATAGTATTGTGATCAGATAAGATACTGGTATGATTTCAGTCTTACTGACTTCTAATATTTGTTTAGAGGCCTAAAATAGAGTCTATATGAGAAAATGTTTCATGTACAGTTGAGAATAATATTTATTCTCTGTTGTCAAACAAAAAGTTATGTATATGTCTGTTAGGTCCATTTGGTCTATAAAGTTCTTCAAATCCAGTTTCCTTACTGAGTCTCTGGTTAATCTATCCCTTTGGAAGGGGAGTATTAATGTCCTCAACTATTATTATATTGCTAGTTGTTTCTCCTTTTAGTTTTGTTGCTTGTTGTTTTATATGTTTAAGTGCCCCAATGTTGGATAAATGTATACAATTGTTATATATTCTTTTTTTTAACATTCAATTAGCCAATATACAGTACATCATTAGTTTTTTTTATATCTTTTCAGAGTAACAGAATTCATTGTTAAAAACCATAAAACCATATGATAATTGACTCTCTCTGCTTGACTTATTTCACTCAGCATAATCTCTTCCAGTCCCGTCCACGTTGATATAAAAGTTGGGTATTCATCCTTTCTGATGGAAGCATAATACTCAATAGTGTTTATGGACCACATCTACCTTATCCATTTGTCCATTGATGAAGGGCATCTTGGTTCTTTCCACATTTTGGCGACTGTGGCCATTGCTCCTATGAACATTGGGGTACAGATGGCCCTTCTTTTCACTACATCTGTATCTTTGGGGTAAATACCCAATAGTGCAATTGCAGGGTCATAGGGAAGCTCTATTTTTAATTTCTTAGGGAATCTCCACAGTCTTTTCCAAAGTGGCTGCACCAACTTGCATTCCCAACAACAGTGGGAATCCTCTCCAACACATGTTGTTTACTGTCCTGTTGATTTTGATGATTCTAACTGGTGTAAGGTGGTCTCAATGTGTAAGGTCTCAATGTGGTTTTTATTTGAATCTCCCTAATGGCTAATGATGATGAACATTTTTTTCATGTGCCTGTTATCCATTTGTATGTCTTCTTTGGAGAAGTGTCTGTTCATGTATTCCACCCATTTTTGACATGATTGTCTGTTTTGTGGGTGTTGAGTTTGAGGAGTTCTTTATAGATCTTGGATATCAGCCCATTGTCTATACTGTCATTTGCGAATATCTTCTCCCATTCGATGGGTTGCCTCTTTGTTTTGTTGGCTGTTTCTTTTGCTGTGCAGAAGCTTTTGATCTTGAAGTCCCAAAAGTTCAATTTTGCTTTTGTTTCCTTTGCTTTTGGAGACATATCTTGAAAGAAGTTGCTGTGGCTGATGTTGAATAGGTTACTGTCTATGTTCTCCTATAGAAGTCAAACTCCCTCTCTTGTCAGATGGCATGATGCTTTATTTGGAAAACCCAAAAGACTCCAGCCCCTAACTACTAGATCTCATACAGCAATTCAGTAATGTGGCAGGATACATAATCAATGTACAGTACAATTTAATACACTAACAACAAAAATACAAAAAGGGAAATTAGAGAATCAATTCAATTTACTATAGTGCCAAGAACCAAAAGATACCTGGGAATAAACCTAACCAAAGAGGTAAAGATCTGCTCTCAAGGAACTATAGAACACTCATGAGAGAAATTGAAGAAGACACAAAAAGATGGAAGACCATTCCATGCTCATGGATTGGAAGAATAAACATTGTTAAAATGTCTATACTACCTAGAGCAATCTATACTTTCAGCACCATTCCAATCAAAATTCCACTGGCATATTTCAAAGAGCTGAAACAAAGAATCCTAAATTTTTATGGAATCAGAAGAGATCCCAAATTGCTGAGGAAATGTTGAAAAAGAAAAACAAAACTGGTGGCATCACGGTGCCTGATTTTAAGGTTTACAACAAAGTTGTGATCACTGGCACAGCATGACACTCGAACAAAAACAGACACATAGACTAGTGGAACAGAGTAGAAATCACAGACATGGACCCTCAATTTTATGGTCAAATAATCTTCGACAAAGCAGGAAAAAATATACAGTGGAGAAATGACAGTCTCTTCAATAAATGTTGCTGGGAAAATTGGACAGTTATGTGTAGAAGAATGAAACTCAAACAATCTCTTACACCATACACAAAGATAAACTCAAAATTGATAAAAGACCTCAACGTGAGGCAGGTGTTCACTTTTTCTGATGGCCGAGTAATTGTATATATGAACATCTTCTTCATCCATTTATCTGTTGTAGGACTTCTCATCTCCTTCTACATTTTAGCTGTTGTAGACATTGCTTCTGTGAACATAGGGGTGCATGTGGCCCTTCTCTTCACTACATCTGTATCTTTGGGTTAAATATCCATTAGTGCAATCGCTGTATTGTAGGGTAGCTCTATTTTTAACTTCCTGAGGAATATCCATACTATTTTCCAGAGTGGCTGTACCAGCTTGCATTCCCACCAACAGTGTTAAGAGGGTTGCTCATTCTCCACATCCTCTCCAACATTTGTTGTTTCCTGTTTTGTTAGTTTTTGACATTCTAACAGGTGTAATGTGGTATCTCATTGTGGATTTGATTTGTATTTCCTGATGACAAGTGATATGGAGCATTTTTGCATGTGTCTGTTAGTCATTTGTATGTAATCTTTGGAGAAGTGTCTATTCATGTCTTCTACCCACTTCACAACTGTACTTTTTGTTTATTGGGTGTTGAGTTTGAGGAGTTCTTTATAGATTTTGGATACCAGCTTCATATCTGTTATGTCATTTGCAAATATCTTCTCCCGTTCTGTAGGTTGCCTTTTAGTTTTGTTGACTGTTTCCTGTGCCAAAAGGAAGATTTTATCTTGATGAAGTCCTAATAGTTCATTTTTGCTTTTGTTTCCTGTAATATCCTCTAGGATTTTGGTGGATTCTTGTCTCACATTTAGGTCTTTCATCCATTTTGATCCATTTTGAGTTTATCTTTGTATATGGTGTCAGAGAATGGTCTAGTTTCATTCTTCTACATGTGGTGCTCAATTTTCCTAACACCATTTATTGAAGAGACTCTTTTTACCTTTGGATGGTAAAGATCACTTGACCATAGAGGGGAGGGTCCATGTATGGGGTCCCTATTTTGTTTCATTTATCTATGGGCCTGTTTATGTGCCAGTACCATGCTCTCTTGATGATCACAGCTTTATAATACAGCTTTAGGTCAGGCATTGTGATGCCCCCAGCTTTGGTTTTCATTTTCAATATTCTCTTAACAATTCAGGGTCTTTTCTGCTTCCATACATATTTTAGAATTGTTTGTTTCAGCTCTGTGCAAAATGCCAATGATATTTTGATAGGGATTGCAATGAAAGTGTAGATTCAAAAGTGGGTATTTATCCTTTCTGATGGTTTCATAATATTCCAATACCTAACTTTTGTATCAACATGGAAGGGGCTGAAGGAGATTATGCTGAGTGAAATAAGTCAAGCAGAGAAAGTCAATTATCATATGGTTTCACTTACTTGTGGAGCATAAGGAATAACATAGAGAACACTAAGAGAAGGAAAGGAAAATGAATTGAGGCAAATCAGAGGGGGAGATGAAAGATGAAAGACTGTGGATTCTGCGAAACAGAGGATTATGGAGGGGAGGAAGTTGGGGGGATGGATGAGCCTGGTGGTGGGTATTAAGGAGGGCACATATTGCATGGAGCACTGGGTGTGATACATAAACAATGAATCTTGGAACATGAGAAAAGTAAAATAAAATTAAGATGTTAAAAAAAAAAGAAAAAGAAAATGTAGATTGCTCTGTGCAGCATAGACATTTTAACAATGTTTATTCTGATCCATGAGCATGGGGTGTTTTCCTATCTCTTTGTGTATTCCTCAATTTCTTTCGTAAGTGTTCTGTAGTTTCTAGAGTACAGATGTTTGCCACTTCGGTTAGGTTTATTCCTAGGTATTTTGTGGTTTGGGGTGCAATTGTAAGTGGGGTTGATTCCTCAGTTTCTCTTTCTTTGGTCACGTTGTTAGTGTATAGAAATGCAACTGATTTTTGTGCTTTGATTTTGTATCCTGCCATGTTGCTGAGTTGCTGCATGAGTTCTAGCAATGGTGGATTTTCCATATAAAGTGTCATGTCTTCTGTAAGCAGTCAATTTGACTTCTTTTCTGTCAATTTTCATGTCTTTTATTTCTTTTTGTTCTCTGATGGCTGAGTCTAGGACTTCTAGTTTGATGTTGAGCAACAGTGGTGGGAGTGGGCATCCCTGTTCATGTTCCTGATCTTAGGGGAAAACCTCTCAGTTTTTCCCCATTGACAATGGTATTTGCTGCAGGCTTTCTGTAGATGACTTCTATGATACTGATTTATGTTCCCTCTATCCCTACTCTCTGAAGTGTTTTAATCAAGCAAGTATGCTGAATTTTTGTCAGATGCTTTTTCTGCATCAATTGAAAGGATCATATGGTTCTTGTCTTTCCTTTTATTAATGTGATCTATCACATTGATTAATTTGTGAACATTGAACCACTCTTGCATCCCAGGAATAAATCCCACCTCCTCATGATGAATAATCCTTTTAATGTACTGTTGGATCTTATGGGCTAGTATCTTGGTGAGTATTTTGGTATCCATGTTTATCAGGGATATTGGTCTATAATTCCCCTTTCTGATGTGGTCTTTGTCTGGTTTTGGGATCAAGTAATGCTGGCTTCATAGAATGAGTTTGTAAATTTTCCTTTCATTCCTATTTTTTTGAAACAGCTCCACTAGAATAGGTATTATTTCTTTCTTAAATGTTTGGTACAATTTCCCTAGGAAGCCCTCTGGCCATTGACTCATGGTTTTGTAGGGAGAGGTTTTTGATTACTGCTTCAATTTCCTTGCTGGTTATTGGGCTATTCAGATTTTCTACCTCTTCCTCTTTTTGTCTTCTTAGTTTATAAGTTTCCAGGCATCCGTCAATTTCTCCAAGATTGCCTAATTTGTTGGCATATAATTTCAATAATATGTTCTTAAAACTGTATTTCCTTTGCTCTTGATCGTGATTATTTACCTTTCATTCATGATTTTATTAATTTGGATTCTTTCTCTTTTCTTTTGGGATAAGTCTGGAGGTTTATCAACCTTATTAATTTGTTCAAAGAACAAGCTTCCAGTTTCACTGATCTGTTCTACTGATCTTCTGGTTTCTATTTCATGGATTTCTGCTCCAATCTTTATTATTTATCTTATCCTTCTTGGTTTAGGTTTTATTTGCTATTCTTCCTCCAGATCCTTTAGATGTATGGTTAGCTTATATATTGGGGATTTTTCTAATTTTTTCAAGAAAGGTTTGTATTGCAATGTACTTCCCTCTTAGGACTGCATTTGCTATATCCCAGAAGTTTTGAACTGATGTGTTTACATTCTCATTAGTTTCCATGAATTTTTTAAGTTCCTTAATTTCTTGGTTGAGCCATTCATTCCTTAGCAGAATGCTCTTTAACCTCCAAGTGTTTGAGTTCCTTACAAATTTCTTCTTGTGATTGAGTTCCATGCTGCTCCCCGACAGCACATGGGAGAAGAATGAGGCACAAACAAGTCAGCTGCAAGAGAAAGGGAGCAGGGTCGACAGTAGAAAAGACTGTAACCCCCAAACAACTCCCCAGTCTCATATTTATTGGAAAGTAGGTAATAACCAACAAAGAAGCCAGAGTAGGTTACACAGTGACCATGAGTCTTATAGATAAGTAAGAAGAAAGGCAATATATGTCTGGTCACATAGTACATGAGCTATAGTGAACAAGCCCAAACTAAAAGATTGTCTGACTAACTGCAGGTGCTCTCCAGGGAAGGGGAGATAACTGAAAAATGAAGCAGGTGGCATTCCACCCTAAGCGAGACAGGCATCTCCAGCAGCTCGTGTATATCATCCTCTCCCCCAGAGGCCTGTTGCTGGTACACGTTTTTCTTAAAGCTATATCTAATCATACTTGATGGCTTATAAAATTTCTCATGGGTTATATTTTAAGCAGTATGTTGTTCTGAGGGAAGGTTACAGCTCCAGTTTCACAGTCTTGTGGTCTGAGAATATACAGGAATAATCTCAATCTTTTGATATCAGTTGAGACCTGATTTGTCATTCAGTATGTGATCTATTCTGGAGAATGTTCCATGTGCACTTGAAAAGAATACATGTTTGTTCTTTTAGGATGGAATGTTCTGTATATATCTGTGAAGTGCACCTGGACCAATGTGTCATACAAAATCCTTGTTTCTTTGTTGATATTCTGCTTCGATGGTCTGTTCATTGCTGTGATTGGGGGGGTTGAAGTTCCCTACTATTAATGTATTATTATCAATGTGTATCTTTACTTTGGGTATTAATTGGTTTATGAAATTAGTGCTCCCATGTTGGGGGCATACATATTTATAATTGTTAGATCTTCTTGTTCAATAGACCCTTTTACGTATAATATAATGTCCCTCTACATCTCTTACTACAATCTTTGGTTTAAAATCTAATTTGCCTGATATGAGGATTGCTACCTCAGTTTTTTTTTTTTTTTGAGGTCCATTAGCATAGTAAATAGTTATCCATCCCCTCACTTTCAGTCTGTAGGTGTCTTTTAGGTTCAAAATGAGTCTCTTGTAGACAGCATATGAATGGGTCCTGCTTTTTATGCAATTTGATACTCTGTGTCTTTTGGTTGGAGCATTTAGCCTGTTTACATTGAGTAACTATTGAAAGATATTAATTTGCTCCATTGTATTGCCTGCAAAGTTCCTGTTTTTGTATATTTCTCTGGTCCTTTCTGGTCTATGTTACTCTTCAGTCTCTCTTTGCTTACAGTACCCCCCCCCCTTAATATTTCTTGCATGGTTGGCTTGATGTTCAAATATTCTTCCAGTTTCTTCCTGTCCTGGAAGCTCTTTATGTCTCCTTCCATTCCGAATGACAGCCTTGCTGGATAAAATATTCTTGGTTGGATGTTCTTCTCATTTAATAGTCTGAATATATCATGCCAGCCCTTTCTGGCCTGCCAAGTTTCTGTGAATAGGTCTGGTATTAATCTGTACATATGTTTCTCCTTCTGTACATAAGGAACCTACACTCCTGAGCTGCTCTCAGGGTAGCTTCTTTTTTTCTAAAATTTGCAAACTTCACCATTATTTTTTGGGATGTTGATCTATTTTTATTGATTTTGGAAGGGGTATTCTCTGCCTTTTGGACATGAATGCTTGTTTCCTTCCACAGATTAAGGAAGTTCTCAGTTATAATATGCTCAAATATACCTTCTGGCCTTCTTTCTCTATCCACCCCCTCAGACACCCCAATAATTCTGATTTTTTTTTTCTATTCAGGGCATCATTAAATTCTCAAAGTCTTTTTCATGGGCTCTGAGTTGTCTTTCTCTCTTCCTCATCTTCCTTCCTTTCCATCAGCCTGTCCTCTAGATCACTTATTCACTCTTCTGCCTCATTGACCCTAGCTGTTAGAGCAGCCGATTTAGACTGCATCTCAGAGTACTTTTTTTAAGATTTTATTTATTTATTTGACAGAGAGAGAGAGATCACAAGTAGGCAGAGAAGCAGGCAGAGAGAGGAGGAAGCAGGCTCCCTGCTGAGCAGAGAGCCGATGCAGGGCTCAATCCCAGGACCCTGGGACCATGACCTGAGCCGAAGGCAGAGGCTTTAACCCACTGAGCCACCCAGGTGTCCCTCAGAGTACTTTTAAGTTCAGCCTGATTAGTTCTCATTTCCACCCTTAGAGATTCTCTACTGCCATTTATGGTTTTTTTCCAAGCCCAGGTATTACCTTTATAATTGCTATCCTGAATTCCATCTCTGACATCTTGCTTATATGCATATTGATTAGCTCTACGACAGACCATTGCCTCTGGTTCTTTCTTTTGTAGTGACTTCCTCCTTCTAGTCATTTTGCCCAGAGAAGGATGGGTGAGGGAGTGAGCAAGGTCTAGCATATCAACCATGACTCAAGCAAAAAACACTCTCAACAAATTGAAAATTGTCAGAATCACAACAGAAAAGCTAACCAAACCAAACCAAATCAAACCAAACCAAAACAAAACACAATAAAACAGGACAAGGGGGCAGAGAAACTATAATCTTGCAGTGTGGACAAAACAGGGTGATCTACTTGTTTTTGATTGAATTTTGGTCTCTGTGTTAGAAGACACCACATCCCAAAATTGCAAAGAGAGTGAAACTTCCTTTTTTTATTTTTTTCAGTGTTCAAAGATTTATTTTTTATGCACCACACCCGGTGCTAGGAAAATTGGACAGCTATATATAGAAGAATGAAACTCAACCCCATTCTCTTACACCATTCACAAAGATAAACTCAAAATCGATGAAAGACCTCAGTGTAAGGCAGGAATCTATCAAAATCCTAGAGGAGAACATAGGCAGTAACCTCTTTGATATCGGGCACAGCAATTTCTTTCAAGACACGTCTCCAAAAAGGACAAAATGAAGGGTGTATCTCCAAAATGTAGATGGGAAAAAAAAGTTAAAAGCAACTGGTAGTGGGTATTAAGGAAGGCATGTATTGCATATCCATATCACAGTTTGCAGTCCCTATCACTGGGTGTGGCACATAAACAATGAATCTTGGAAGAATGAAAAAGAATAAATTAAAAAATACATACATACATACATACATACATACATACATACATACATTGCTAAAATAAGAATCTAGTTGAAACTGGAAAAAGGTAAAAAAAAAGAAATGGAAAATTTTAGACTGAAAGATAAACAAATCATGAAAAAACATTTCAAGCTCAATATACTATTTTCACCTGGCACTGGAATTTTTACAGTCATGTGAGATCCATAAATCTGTAGTCCACCCATTCTTCTAGTTTATCCTTTGGGGGAGGGCCCTGCTGTGCTGCTTCTCAGATGTCTTTGCCTGACTGAAGTTGCCCCACCACTTGCCTGGGGGCTGGGCTCAGTGCAAGCTAATCCTCTTTGTGGCTTTTGCTCCCTGGAGGCTTTCTGTGACTTTTTAGAGGATCAGAGTAATGATGGCTATGCCCAGATCTCCGGCCCAGAGCCAAAGGATCTCAGTTCCCCCGCTTCAATAAACCCTCTGGGACACAGTTTTCACTGATGTGTGTGCCAAACTCTACAGACTTTTGGTGTGTCTTCCCAGTGTAATCCTCCCAGGGGGAGTCCAAGGTTCTGCGAATATCACTGCCCTTTTTGTGCCTTAGGTCTCTGAGTGGTTTTGGGCTTATGTCCATATCCTGCTACTCTTAGGCCACAGCTGGGTGTCACCCTATTGTTCTTCCTGGGGCTGTGCCATCCTGAGTGCTGTTGCCCAGTTGTGGGTGCAGTCATCTTGCCCCTCCCAAAGGATGGTAAATAGTCAGCTTTTTCAAGTCCTTTTCAGGGTGCTGAGGCAGAGAGCCTCCCCTGACCTGCCTGGCTTGTGGTTTATGGCAACCTGAGCTGAGAGTCCCCTCATGGGCTCACTGACCATAATCAGTTTCCTTGCTCCACTGCTTGGGCACTCTACTGGTTCACAGCCCCCTCCCCCACCATACATCCTGTGGCTCCTAGGATCCTGATACCACAACGACCCAGCTGGAATTCTTCCCTTTTCATCGTCTGAGCCCCTTTCAGAAAAGGATGTCTTTCACTGGAGCAGATTTCTAAGGGTTCTAATTTTGCACTCTGGTGTTATATAACTTTCTCATAGCCACCTTATGGAATCTCCCCCTGACCCTTTGCTTTTCTTCTGATATTTCCCCACAGATTCACAACTTTGCACCTCCTACCTTGCAAAAATTACTTACTTTTCTACTTGCAGAGTTCCAGATATGTTTTCTTACATCTCAGGATGAATTCATGGGAGTTTAGAATGGTTTGATAGATATCCAGGTAAATTTAAGGGACCAGATGAAATGAGGTCCCCTACTCTTCCACCATCTTGCCTCCTCCTACAATTGTTATATATTCTTAATGGATAGACCAAGTTATCATTATATAATAATTTTAATTGTCTATTTTTACCAGTTTTTGTTTAAAGTCTATTTTGTCTGATGTATGTATACTTTCCTTTTGTTTGTTTGTTATTATTGTGGCCATTTGTTTGAAATATCTTGGCACCTGGGTGGTTCAATTGGTTGAGTGTCTGCTGCCTTCAGCTCAGGTCTTGATCCCAGGGATTGAGGCCCACATTGCGCTCCTTGGTCAGCGAGGAGCCTGCTTCTCCCCCTGCTTGTGCTCGTGCTCTCTCTCTGACAAATAAATACACAGAATCTTAAAAAAAAAAGAAATACCTATTTTCACTCCTTCACCCTCAGTATATATGTGTTATTAAGGCTCAAGTGAGTCTCCTGTAGGCAGTATATTGTTGGATCTTGTTTTTGAAATGCGTTTACCCATTCTATGTCTTTTGATTGGGGAACTTAACTTAAAATAATTATCAGTAGATAAAAACTTACATTCTCCATTCTCTTAATTTTCTCTGGCTGTTTTTGTAGATCAATTTTTCTTGCTCTTTATCCTACTGTTTTTGTGTTTGTGTGTTTTGATGTATTTGCTATCAGTATACTTTGACTTTATCATGTTATTTCATGTAATTACTACAGGTTTGTCCCTTATAGTGGCCATAAATCTTATGTAAAATATCTTAAAATTATAACACCATAATTTAAACTGGCTACAATAGGAGTGCCTGAGTGGCTCAGTCAGTTAAGTATCTGCCTTAAGCTTATGTCATAATCCCAAGTCCTGGGATTGAGCCTTGCACTGGGCTTCCTGCTCAATGAGGAGTCTGTTTCTCCCTCTGCCCCTCTTCCTGCTCGTACTCTCTCTGTCCCTGTCTGTATCTCTCAAATAAATAAATTCAATCTTTAAAAAAAGAAAAAAAATGACAACAATATAGGTTTGATAGCACTTATGAACTTTGCAATTTAAATTCTCCTCCACTTCACATTTTAGTGTATCAATGCTACGGTTTACTGATTCCAGTAACAGATTATTGTAGATATGGTTATCTTTACAAAGTTTATTTTTAACTTTTAAAAAACAATGAATACTGTTATGCTGAAAATTTTAAAAATGTAGATTTGTATGTAAATTATGTACTATAATTACCATATCACACAATCTAATGTATATTTACCCTTACTTGTAATTTTTATGGTAAACTCATGGTTTTTATGATGTTTATTAGCAGTGTTTTGCTTTTACTCAAAGGATTGTTTTTAGAAATTTTTAAATTAAATTTTATTATTATTATTTTTAATTTTCAGCATAACAGTATTCCTTGTTTTTGCACCACACTCAGTGCTCCATGCAATCTGTGCCCTCTCCAATACCCACCACCTGGTTCCCCCAATATCCCACCCCCCCTTCAAAACCCTCAGGTTGTTTTTCTGAGTCCATAGTCTCTCATGGTTCACCTCCCCTTCCAATTTCCCTCAACTGCCTTCTCCTCTCCATCTCCCCTTGTCCTCCATGCTATTTGTTATGCTCCACAAATAAGTGAAACCATATGATACTTGACTCTCTCTGCTTGACTTACTTCACTCAGCATAATCTCTTCCAGTCCTGTCCATGTTGCTACAAAAGTTGGGTATTCATCCTTTCTGATGGAGGCATAATATTCCATTGTGTATATGGACCACATCTTCCTTATCCATTCATCCATTGAAGGGCATCTTGGTTCTTTCCACAGTTTGGCGACCGTGGCCATTGCTGCTATAAACATTGGGGTACAGATGGCCCTTCTTTTTACTACATCTGTATCTTTGGGGTAAATACCCAGTAGTGCAGTGGCAGGGTCATAGGGAAGCTCTATTTTTAATTTTTTGAGAAATCTCCACACTGTTTTCCAAAGTGACTGCACCAACTTGCATTCCCACCAACAGTGGAAGAGGGTTCCCCTTTCTCCACATCCCCTCCAACACATGTTGTTTCCTGTCTTGCTAATTTTGGCCATTCTAAGTCGTGTAAGGTGGTATCTCAATGTAGTTTTAATTTGAATCTCCCTGATGGCTAGTGATGATGATGATGATTAATTTGATTTTTTTTTCAGTGTTCCAAGATTCTCTGTTTATACACAACACCCAGAATTTCTTTTAAGGCAAGTATAGTGGTGATGAAGTCTCCCAGGTTTTGTCTATCTAGAAAAGTTTTCATTTCTTCTTCATTTCTGAAGGACAGTTTTGTCATGCGTACAATTCTTGTTTGGAATATTTTTCTTACACATTTTTGGGTATATCATCCCAGTTTCTTCTGGCCTGAGAAGTTTCTGTTGAGAAATCCACTGATGGTCTTTAGGGGTTCTGTTATATGTAAGTTCCTTTTTCTCTTGTGATTATCAAAATGTGTTCTTTGTCTTTGAGTTTTGTCAATTTAATGATAATGTGTCTTGGTATAGCCCTTTTTTGGGGTCCTTTAGGCTCCATTGATCTGGATGTTTATGTCTATATCCAGCTTTGGGGAGTTTTTAGCCATTATTGCTTTTAAAAATACCTATTATTGCTTTAAATATTACTTCTGTCCTTTCTTCTTTCATTTCTCCTTCTGTATTTCCCACAATGAGGACACTGTTTTCATTTTGATTGTGTCCTACAAGTCCCAGGGGCCTTTTTTCCCCATCTATCATCTATCTATCTGTCATCTATTATCTATCTTTCTAATCTACCTATCATCTATCACTATTTCCTCTAAATGAATAATTTCAGACTTCTTATTCTCTACATCACTGATTCATTCTTCTGCATGCCCAAGTCTGTTTTTGAAGATTTCTATTAAGTTTTTCAGTTCAGTCATTGCACTTTTAGCTCTGGGATTTCTGTTTTCTTAATGGTTTCTATATCTTTATAGAACTTCTCATTTTGTTTATGTAAAATTTCCCAATTTTGTTTTGCTGTCATGTGTTCTTGAAGTTTGATAAACTTATTTAAGAGGAATATTCTGAATTCTTCTATAGTTCATAAAACTGCATTTTTTTAAGGTCAGTTATCTCTGGGGGTGTCATATTTACCTAACTTTTTGTAATTCTTACTTCCTTATACTGGTGTCTGTGCATTTGAGTAGCTGGTTTCCTCTTTTAGACTTTATAAGTTTGCTTTAGAAGAAACAGTTCTTTTTGTTTGTTTTGTGTTGTTTTTCTTTCTTTTTTTTAAAAATATTTTTTCAGCTTTCCAAGACTCATTGTTTATGCACCACATCCAGTGCTCCACCATGCAATATGTGCCTTCCTTAATACATACCACCAGGCTCACCCATCCCCCCAATCCCCTCCCTTTCAAAACCCTCAGTTTATTTCTCAGAGTCCATAGTCTCTCATGCTTCATATCCCCCTCTGATTTACCCCAATTCTCTTCTTTTTCTAATGTTCTCCATGTTATTCCTTATGCTCCACAAGTAAGTGAAACCATATGATAATTGACTCTCTCTGCTTGACTTATTTCCCTCAGCATACTCTCCAGTCCCATTCATGTTGATACAAAAGTTGGGTATTCATCTTTTCTGATGGAGGCATAATACTCCATTGTATATAGGACCACATCGTCTTTATCGATTTGTTTGTTGAAGGGCATCTTCGCTCCTTCCACAGTTTGGCGATTGTGGCCATTGATGCTATGAACCTTGGGGTACAGATGACTCATCTTTTCACTACATCTGTATCTTTGGGGTAAATACCCAGTAGTGCAATTGCAGGGTCATAGGGTAACTCTATTTTTAATTTCTTAAAGAATCTCCACACTGTTTTCCAAAGTGGCTGCACCAACTTGCATTCCCAAAAACAGTGTAAAAGAAGAGACAGACAGATCTTTACCACAGAGCTCATGTTGGGTTTCTAGATTTATTTATTTTTTAATTTTTTATTATGTTATGTTAATCACCATACAGTATATCATTAGTTTTTGAGGCAGTGTTCCAAGATTCATTGTTTTCTGGCATTGTCCTTGAGCAGGTGGGACTTTTTGTAAGAGTTTATTTTTGGGCAAGGCACCTCCCAAGCTCTGAAATGTTTGTGGAAGAATGCCACTAGCTGAGAACACTTTGATAAGACTTCTGGATTGGTTTTCTTCCCAGGTAAGGCTTTAGGATGGGATTTGCCATAACCTGGGATCTGTGGTCATATTTTCCAGACAGCTAGGATATTTTATCATACTCAGCATAGCTTAAGACTTTGAATTAACTGGGGCGCCTGGGTGGTTCAATGGGTTAAGCCTCTGACTTCAGCTGAGGTCATGGTCTCAGGGTCCTGGGATGGAGCTTCATATTGGGCTCCCTGCTCAGCAGGGAGCCTGCTTCCTCCTCTCTCTCTCTGCCTGCCTCTCTGCCTACTTGTGATCTCCGTCTGTCAAATAAATAAATAAAATCTTAAAAAAAAATGACTGTGAATTAACTTCCCTGACCTCATGGGGTTACAAAACAGGATTTAAGTATGTTCATTGTTTGGGTTCCTGAATCTGCCAAAACTACTCACAAAATTTCCTGAAAAGAGAGTTCCATCAGTTTGGTCTGAAGATGGGGAAAGCCTTAGGCTGTGCTTTTCCTATGTTCAAGTGCTTTATAAACTGGGCTGATGAATGAGCTATGCAGTGTCCTGTGTACTCTGTTTAGGTTCCTTGATCAGTTAGGCTGAAGGATATATTCAGCAATAGACAAGACTACAAATTAGTTTCTCTGCATAGACAGAACAGGATAATCGATTTCAAATATGACATGGTTTTTGTGGTCTTGACTTAAGCTGACCTGTTCTTTTAGTTCCCTGGGCAACCAGGGCCACTGACTTTGCTCTACCTTTAGGTAGATAACTTTGCCCGCTGAATACTCTGCTTGAATGTTTTTATCCTGTGTAGTTTTCAAGGTGTTCTGCTTTCCCTTTCTTGTTGGTTAAGGCTGGAAGCCATATTCAGTAGTTACTGGGGTTATGAATTAGCTCCTCTGTCTCAGCAGAGTGAGAGAATCAGTCCACATCTGACAAGTCTTTTGTTTGTTTAAGGATTGCAGAATGATTGATTTATATACATTGTGAAATTACCAGAGTAGGTTCAACTAACATTCATCATCTCATATAGGTACTATAGTTAAAAGTAAAAGAAGAAACTTCTCCTTGTGATGAGAATTCTTAAGATTTACTCTCTAAATAACTTTTCTAGGTATCATACAGCAGTGTTAACTATAGTCATCATGTTGTACATTATGTCTCTAGTACTTATTTTGTAACTTTTGACCACCTTCCTTCAATTCCTTCTTCCCTTTTACACTCTGGATCTGGTAAACACAAGTTTGATCTCTTTTTCTGGGAGTTTTTTTATTCCACATATAATTGAGATCATACAGTATTTTTCTTTCTCTCTCTGACTTATTTCACTTAATATAATGTCTTTAAAGTCCATCCATTTTGTCAAAAATTATAATAAACTTTCCTCATCTTTTCATGGCTGAACTATATATATTCACATATTACAACTTCTTTCTGCAATAAAGCCAAAGTGAATTTTCTCTAAATAAATTTTCAAAAATCTTTTGCATTTAAATTTATTAGGGTAAGACTTTGCAATGGAAACTATAAAACTTACACTGGAAGTGCATTCTATTCTGAAATATTTACTTTTGTATTATAAAATGTTCCATTCCTTTAAATCATTTGCTAAATTATAATTTATTTTATTTTTTATTATGTTTAATTAGCTAAAATATAGGAAGGAGGGCATGTGTGGTGATGAGCACTGGGTATTCTATACAACTGATGAATCCTTGAACATTACCTCAAAAATTAATGATTTATTATATATTAGCTAAATTATAATTTATATATGTGGATGTTTAGGTAATGAATCTTGTCCGTTCATCTTCTGAAAAGTGGGCACATTTTTTACAATTGTATGTAATGTAAGAAGACTATTTTATTGTATTGCTTTAATGTGCAAGCCAGTTCTTTTTTAAAAGTTTTCTTTTTTAAATCCCTGTTATTTAATATATAGTGTAATATTACTTTCAGGTATACAATATAGTTACTCAACACTTTCATACAACACCCAGTGCCCATCACAAGTTCAATTCTTAATCCCTATCACCTATTTAACCCATCCCCCCACCAACTTCCCTCTGGTAACTACCAGTTTGTTCTCTACAGGTAAGAGTCTGTTTCTCGTTTTTCCTCTCTCCCTCTTTCACTCTCTCTCTCTCTCTTTGAAAAATCAGTTCTTTAAAGTAAAAAAAAAAGTACTTGATAAGGAAGTAAATAACATACTATATAAGCAGGTAGAAGGCAAGGTAAAGGGGGTGATACAGTGGATAGTACCAGATAGTTACCTGAAGAGCAGAAATTAGGTTTTTGTGCCTCTCACAGTAGCCAACATCAGGTCCTTTCTGCTTGAAAGTAACAAGATTATTTACTCAGATTTATTAAAATCTGATTCTCAAATGAAAATTATTTTACAATGTAAGAATAGGTAACATAAGGCTGGCTGTCATAACAAAAGCTGATGTTTAGGCAGATGAAGAAAGAGCATGAACAATGCTTGGTAGATGTTTTTTACGGGTCAGGCTTGAAAGTAGAACTATATTATTCTGCTCATGTTCTGTTGACTAGAACTCAATCACACATTTATATCTAAGAATAAAGATGGCTAAAAAGATCTGACTCTTATAGAAGAGGAAAGAAATTGAAATGTTTGATGAACAGCTGGTTTTTGTCACAATAAATGTCAGATAGATGATATAGATAGATAGATACATGGATACATAGATAAAGATAGAAGCTGTCAAAGTTAGAGTCGAACAGCTGTCACTTGTAAGACATAACTAGTGGCATTTTATCTACAATTAAAAATAACACTTAGGTGTGCTTGTGTAGCTTAGTGAGTTGGGTGGCTGGCTTTTGATTTTGGCTCAGGCCATGATCTTAGGGTCCTGGGATCTAGCCCAACATCAGGGTCCTCTCTCAGTGGGGAGTGTGCTTAAGGATTCTTTCTCCCTCTCCCTCCGATCTTCCTCCCACTACCTCACATGCACATGATCTTTTGCTCTCTCTCTAAAAATAAATATATAAATCTTTAAAATATAATACTTTATTCATTCATCTGTTGAAGGCCATCTTGGCTCTTTCCACAGTTTGGGAATTGTGGACATTGCTGCTGTATACATTGGGGTATATATGGCCCTTCTTTTCACTACATCTGTATCTTTGGGGTAAATAGTAGTGCAATTGCAGGGTCAGAGGGTAGATCTATTTTTAATTTTTTGAGGAATCTCCACAGTGTTTTCCAAAGTGGCTGCACCAACTTGCATTCCCACCAACAGTGTAAGAGGCCTTCCCTTTATCCATATCCTCTCCAACACTTGTTGTTTCCTGTCCTGTTGATTTTGGCCATTTCAGCTGGTGTAAGGTGATATCTCAACGTGGTTTTGATTTGAATTTCCCTGATGGCTAGTGATGATAAACATTTTTTCATGTATCTACTAGCCATTTGTATATCTTCTTTGGAGAAGTGTCTGTTCATGTCTTCTGCCCATTTTTTAACATGATTATGTTTTTTGAGTTGAGTTTGAGGAGTTCTTTAAAGATCTTGGATATCAGCCCTTTGTCTGTAGTGTCATTTGCAAATATCTTCTCCCATTCAGTGGGTTGCTTCTTTGTTTTGTTGACTGTTTCCTTTGTTGTGCAGAACCTTTTGATCTTGATGAAGTCCCAAAATTCAGACAGATGGATAAAGATATGGTCTGTACATACAACATTATGCACCCATCAGAAAGGATGAATACCCAACTTTTGTATTGAGACTGGAGGAGATTATGCTGAGTGAAATACGTCAAGCTGAGAAAGTCAATTATCATATTGTTTCACCTACTTGTGGAGCATAAGGAATAACATGGAGGACATTAGGAGAAGGAAAGGAAAAGTCAGTTGGGTGAAATCAGAGGGGGAGACAAAGCATGAGAGACTGTGGACTCTGAGAAACAAACAGGATTTTGGAAAGGAGGGATTGGGGGATGGGTGATCCTGGTGGTGCATATTAAGGAGGGTACGTATTGCATGGAGCACAGGCTGTAGTGCATAAACAATGAATCTTGGAACACTGAAAAAAAATAAAATTAAACTAAGATGTTAAAAAAATACTTAATTTTTTCTTCTATAATTTTTTCTCTTTATTTCTCCTTTGTTTTTCTTTCTTATCTGTGTCCTACTTTATTTTTTACAAGCTTTATTGGGAAATAATTAGAATACAGTACTGTATAAGTTTAAAGTATACAGCATTATGACTGTATATTATGAAATGATTATATTGTGAAATGATTAACAGAATAGGCTTAGCAAACATTCATATTGTCACATAGATAAAAAAATAAAAAAATAAAACTGAACAATATTCTCCTTATAAATTTTCTATATATCATAATCAATATTAACTATAGTCATCATGTTGTACATTCCATTCTTAATACCTATGTATAACTGAAAGTTTGTACCTTTTGACCGTCTTCATAAAGTTTATTGTCTCCCTCCTTTCAAATTCTGGTATTCCCTAGTTTTATCTCTTCCTATGAGTTTAGGTTTATGTTTATTGCATATATAAGTGAAATCTTACAGTATTTATTTTTTTTCTCTTTTGTTTATTTTACTTAGCATAATGCATTCAAGTTTCATCCATGTTTTATCAAGTGGTAGGATTTTCTCACTTTTTAATGGCTGGAAAAAAATATATATATATTCCTTTTTCTCACAAGTTTTTAATCCATTTACCCATCAATGTGTTATCTGGTATAAATAATGCTTTAATGCTTCTATGAACATAGGGGTGGGGATTCATTTTTGAGTTAGTGTTTTTGTTTTCTTTGGATATATTCCCAGAAGTGGAATTGCTGGATCATATGGTAGGTCTACATTTATAAAATTTTTGTAGATCCTCTATATTATTTTACTTAATGGTTGTACCAATTTTCACTCCTACCAACAGTGCCCAGGGGCTACCTTTTCTCCACATCTTTGCCAGCATGTATCTCTTATCTCTTAGATGATGACCATTCTTAAAGGCATGGGGTGATACCACATTGTGGTTTTAATTTTAATTTCCCTGAGAACTAGTGATGTTGGGCATATTTTTATGTACCTGTTGGCATTTCATGTATTTTCTTTAGACAAATGTCTATTTGGGCCTTTTGCCCATTTTTTTAATTGGATTTTTTTTTTTGCTATTAAGTTGTATGAGTTCTTTATATATTCTATTTTAATCTATTAGATTGACATTTTTCAAATATTTTACCCATTCATTGTTTTATCTTTTCACTTTATTGATGGTCTCTTTTGCTGTGCAAAATTATTTAGTTTGATACAGTTTTATATTATTTATATTTGATTTTGTTACTTGTACTTTAGGTGTCATATCCAAAAATAATTACAAGACCTATGTTAGGGAAATTTATTCCTGTGTTTTCTTCCAGGATTTTTATCGTTTCTGGTCTTACTATTAAGAAATTAATCTATTTCAAATTAATTTTTGTGAGAGGTTTTAGGTAGGGGTCCAGTTACATTCTTTTATATTTGTATATCCAATTTATTGAAGAAACTTTTTTCTCCATTGAATTTTTTGGCTCCCTTTTCAAATATCAGTTGATAGGATAAGCATAGGTTTATTTTTGGGCTCTCAATTCTGTTCCACTGGTCGACTTATTTTCATGCCAGTACCATACTGTTTTTATTATTATAGATTTATAGTGTAGCTTGAAATCAGGAAGTGCAATGCTTCCAAATTTGTCCTTCCTCCTCAGGAGTTGTTTAGCTATTTGGTGTCTTTTATAGTTCCATATGAATTTTGGAGTGCTTTTCTTACTTCTATTAAAAAAATGGCATTGGAATTCGGATAGGTATTGCATGAAACATTTTCCTTGCACATTTTACAAATTCTTTTTTTTAATGTTACGTTAATCACCATATAGTACATCATTAGTTTTTGATATATTGTTCCATGATTCATTGTTTGTGTACACCACCCAGTACTCCATGCAATATGTACCCTCCTTAATACCCATTATCAGGCTAACTCATCTCCCACCCCCCTCTACTCTAAAATCCTCGGTTTGTTTCCCAAGGTCCACAGTCTCTCATGGTTCATCTCCCCCTCTGATTTCCACACCATGCATGTTTCTCTTCCAAGGTCCTCCATACTATTCCTTATGCTCCATAAATAAATAAAACCATATGATAATTGGCTTTCTCTGCTTGACTTGTTTCAATGAAGATAATCTTTACCAGTTCCATTCATGTTGATGCAAATGTTGGGTATTTGTACTTTCTGATGGCTGAGTAATATTCCATTGTATATATGGACCGCATCTTCTGTATCCATTTGTTGAAGGGTATCTCAGCTGTTTGCACAGTTTGGCTTTGTGGACATTGCTTCTGTGAACATTGGAGGTGCATGTAGCCCTTTTTTTCCACTACATCTGTATCTTTGTAGTAAATATCCAGTAGGGGATTGTATTAAATCTTAGATAGTTATTGATAATATTGACCTTTTAACAATACTAATTTATCTAATCCATGAACACAAGATACCTTTCCATTTGTGTCTTCTTTGATTTCCTTCATCAATGTTTGTTATCAGAGTAGAAATTTTTCACCACTTTAGTTAAAATTATTCTTAAGTATTTTATTTTTTTTACTTTTTATTGTGTTATGTTAGTCACCATACATCATTAGTTCTTGATGTAGTGTTCCATGATTACTTTTTTATGTATAACACCCAGTGATCCATGCAATACTTGCCCTCCTTAATACCACCAGGCTCACCCATACCCCTCCCCTCTAAAACCCTCAGAGTCCACAATCTCTCACGGTTCACCTCCCCATCGATTTCCCTCCCTTCACTTTTCCTTTACTTCTCCTAATGTCCTCCATGTTACCCCATATATTATACAAGTATGTGAAACCATATCATAATTGACTTTCTTCGTTTGATTTATTTGACTCAGCATAATCTCCTTCAGTCCCATCCATGTTGATGCAAAAATTAGGGATTCATTCTTCCTTATGACTGACTAATATCCCTTTGTATATATGGAGCACATCTTCTTTATCCATTTGTCTGTTGAAGGGCATTTTAGCTCTTTTCAGGGTTTGATTATTGTACATAATTTTATTATGAACATCGGGGGGCCTATGGCCTTATTTTCACTACATCTGTACCTTTGGGGTTAATATCCAGTAGTGAACTTTCTGGGTCATAGGGTAGCTCTACTTTGAATTTTTTGAGAAATCTTCCTGCTGTTTTCCAAAGTGGCTGCACCAATTTACATTCCCACCAAGATTGCAAGAGGCTTCCCCTTTCTCGAATAATCTCCAACATTTGTTGTTTGTTGCCTTGTTAATATTTTCCATCTAAGTGGTTTAAGGTGGTATCTCAACATGGTTTTGATTTTAATTCCTCTGATGGCTAATGATGATGGACATTGTTTCATGTGTCTCTTATCCGTTTATATGCTGTTCATGTTTTATGACCATTTTTGAACTTATCTCTTTTTTGGTGTTGAATTTGAGAAGTTCTTTATAGATCTTGGATATCAGCCCTTTGTGGTGCCACTTGTGAATATCTTCTCCTATTCTGTATATTGCCTCTTTGTTTCCTTGACAGATTCCTTACTGTGTAGAAGGTTTTTATCTTGATGAAGTCCCAAAAGTTTGCTGTGGCTGATGTCATAGAGGTTACTGCCTACATCCTCCTCTAAGGTTTTGATGGATTCCTGTCTCATGTTGAGGTCTTTAATCCATTTTGAGTTTATCATTGTGTATAGTGTAAGAGAATGGTCAAGTTTCATTCTTCTATACATAGCTGTCCAATTTTCTCAGCACCATTTATTGAAGAGACTGTCTTTTTTCCACTGGATATTTTCTCCTGCTTTGTTGAAGATTATTTAATCATAGTGATGAGGGTCCATATCTCGGCTTTCCACTCTGTTCCATTGGTCTATGTGTGTGTTTTTGTGCCAGTACCAGGCAGTATTGGTGATAAAAGACTTGTAATAACACTTGAAATTAGGCAGCAAGATGACCCCAGTTTTGTTTTTATTTTTCAATGTTTCCTTGGTGATTTGGGGTCTTTTCTGGTTCCATAAAAATTTTAAGATTGTTTTTTCTAGCACTTTGAAAAATGCTGTTAATATTATGATCAGGATGGCATTGAAAGTATAGATTGCTCTGGGAAACATAGACATTTTAACAATGTTTGTTATACCAATCCAGGAGCATGGAGAGCATGGAATGTTTTTCAGCTTCTTGTGTCTTCCTCAATTTCTTTCATGAGTGTTCTATAGTTCCTTGAGTATAGATCTTTTACCTCTTTGGTTAGGTTTATTCCAAGGTGTCTTATGGATTTTGGTGCTGTTGTAAATGGAAAAGATCCTCTTTATTTCTCATTCTACAGTTTCATTGTTAGTGTATTAGAATGCAACTGGTTTCTGTGCATTGATTTTGTATCCTGCCACATTACTGAACAGCTGTATGAGTTCTAGTAATTTGGGGGTGGAGTCTTTTGGGTTTTCTGCATAAAGTATCATGTCATCTGTGAAAAGAAAGAGTTTGACTTCTTCTTTGCCAATTTGAATACGTTTTATTTCTTTTTGTTTTCTGATTGCTGTTGCTAGGACTTCTAGTAATATGTCAAACCCCAGTGGCAAGAGTGGGCATCCTTGTCCTGTTCCTGATCTCAAAGGGAAGGCTGTCAGCTTTTCCCTATTGAGAATGATATTCACTGTGAGTTTGTCATAGATAGATTTTACGAAGTTGAGGAAAGTTCCCTCTATCCCTATACTCTAAAGAGTTTCAATCAAGAAAGGGTGCTGTATCTTGTCAAATGTTTTGGTTTTTTTTTTTTTTGCATCAACTGAGAGGACCATATGTTTCTTCTCTTTCGCTTTCTGATTTGTTCTATCACATTGATTGATTTGTGAATGTTGAACCATGCTTGCATCCCAGGGGTAAATCCCACACGTTCATGGTGGGAAATCTTTTAAATGTACTGTTGGATCCTATGAGCTAGGATCTTGTTGAGTATCTTGGCCTCCATATTCATCAGAGATATTGGTCTGAAATTCTCCTTTTTGATGGGGTCTTTGCCTGTTTGGGGGATTACGGTAATACTGGCTTCTTAGAAAGAGTCTGGAAGTTTTCCTTCTGTTTCTATGTTTTGAAACAGCTTCAGGAGAATAGGTATTATTTCTTCTTTGAATGATTGGTACAATTATCCAGGGAATCTGTCAGGTTCTGGGCTCTTGTTTTTCTAGAGGTTTTTGTATTGTTTCTTTGTTTGTTTGTTTGTTTTATCACTGCTTGAATCTCATTACTAGGTATTGATCTATTCAGGTTGTCAATTTCTTCCTGTTTCAGTGTTGGAAGTTTTTTAGGTTTCCAGGAATGCATTCATTTCTTCTAGGTTGCATAACTTCTTGACATATAGCTGTTGATAATAACTTCTCATTATTTTTTCTATTTCCTTGGTGTTAGTCATGAATCTCTCCCCTTTCATTCATAATTTTATTAATTTGGGTCCCTTCTCTTTTCATTTGGATTAATCTGCCCAGTAGTTTATTGATCTTATTTAATTCTTTCAAAGAATCAGCTTCTAGTGTCATTGATGTGTTCTACTGTATCTGGTTTCTAAGTCATTGATCACTGCTTTAACCTTAATTATTTCCCTTCTTGTGCATAAGATTGGCTTAACTTGTTGTTGATTCTCCAGTTCTTTAAGGTGTAAAGAGAGTTGGTGTATTCGGGATTTTTCTATTTTTTTGAGTGAGGCTTGGATAGCTATGTATTTACCCCTTAGGACCACCTTTGCCATATCCCATAGGGTTTGGACCAATGTTTCTTCATTTTCATTGATTTCCATGATTGTTTATGTTCTTCTTTGATTTGCTGGTTGATCCAAAGATTCTTGAGCAGGATCATCTTTAGCTTCTACATCTTGAATTCCTTCCAAACTTGTTCTTGTGGTTGAGTTCAATTTTCAAAGCATTGTGGTCTGAGAATATGCAGGGAATAATCTCAGTCTTCTAGTATCGGTTGAGACGTGATTTGTGACCCAGTATGTGGTTTGCTCTGGAGAAATTTCCATGTGTGCTGGAGAAGAATAAGTACTCTGTTATTTTAGGGTGGAATGTTCTGTACTTATCTATGAGGTCTATCTGATCCAATGTACTGTTCAATCCTCATGTTTCTTTGTTGATTTTCTGCTTAGATGATCTGTCTAGTGCTGAGAGTGGCATGTTAAGATGCCCTACAATTAATGTATTCATTTCAATATGACTATTTTGATTAATGGTTGTCTTATGTAGTTGGCTGCTCCCATATTGATGGCATAAATATTTACAATTATTAGATGTTCTTGGTGGATAGACCCTTTAAGAATGATTAGAATGTCCTTCTTATCTCTGACTACAGTCTTTACCTTAAAATCTAATTTGTCTGATATGAAAATTGCTACCCCAGCTTTCTTTTGAGGCTCGTTGTCATGAAAGATGGTTCTCCATCCCTTCACTTTCAGTGTGGATCTATCTTTCACTTCAAGATGTGTCTCTGGTAGAGAGCATATGGATGGGTCCTGTCGTTTTATCCAGTCTACAACCCTGTGCCATTGTATTGGAGCATTTATGCCATTTATATCAAGACTGATTATTGAAAGGTAAGTTTTTATTGTCATCATGTTGCTTGTGAAGTCCTTGTTTCTGTACATTGTCTCTATAAATTTCTATTCTATATCACTCAGGGTCTTTCTTCTTTTATACAGCCACCCTTAATATTCTTGTAGAGGCAACTTGGTGGTCACATAATCTTTTAGACTTTGCCCGTCTTGGAAGCACCTTATCTCTCCATCTATTCTGAATGTCAACCTTGTAGGATAAAGTATTCCTGGCTGCATATTCTTGTCATTTTATGCCCTGAATACATCTTGCCAGCCCTTTCTGTCTTCTCAGGTTTCTGTGGACAGGTCTCACATTATTCTGATGTTCCTCCTCTGTACATAAGGAATATCTTCACACTAGCTACCCTTAGGACAACTTCTCTGAATTTATGATTCACGAATTTCACAATTACATGTCTAGAAGTCTTTCTACCTTCAATGATCTTGGAGGGTGTTCTCTCTGCCTCTTGATACAAACACTTGTTCCATTCCCCAGATTAGGGAAATTCTCATCTAGGATATGTTCAGCTATATATTCTAGTCCTCTCTCTCTCTTCCCACCCCCTCAAGGATCCAAATAATTCTAACATTGGGACCTTTCATAGTGTCATTTATTTCCCTAATTCTGTTTTCATGGCTTCTGATCTGTTTTTTACAGGCCTTCTCCTGATCTTTCTTTTCTATCAGTTTGTCTTCTAGGTCACTAATTCGATCATCTGCCTCATTTACCCAAGCTGTTAGCGTATTTAGATTAAATTGGATCTCATTTATAGCATTTTTTTATTTCTGTCAGATCACCTCTCACTTCTGCCCTTAGAGATTCTATGTTGCCAATAATAGTTTTCTCCAATCTAGCCATTGTCTCGATAACTGTTATACTGAATTATTTTTCCAACATCTTGCTTACATCCATGCCCAGCAGTTCTGTGGCAGAGGTCACAGTCTCTGAATTTTTTTCTTTCTTCTGTGTTCCTCTTCCTAGTCATTCTGGTGAGAGGTGATTGAGGGCATGTATAGTTGAATATATCAACCACAATCCAGGCAAGATGCACCTTGGAAAGTTTCAGAGTAGTTGGAAGTCACCACCAAAAAGAAAGAAAAGAAGAGAAAAGACAGAGAGAAAAACAGAACAAAACAAACAAACAAACAAACAAATAATAACCAAAAAAATAGCCAAAATGAGCCCCGAGAGTAAGATTTATAAAGTACAAAACCAAAAATGAACAAAAAGACTGACAAAAGAAAAAGAAAAAAAAAACTAGCTAAAATGAACCCCAGGAATAAGATTTATAAAGTACAAAAACAAAAAAGAAACACACAGAAAGATCGCTTATAATCCCTTGATGGGGGCAAGGAAGTGTTTTTTAGTTCTTCCTGGGTGTATCTTGTTACCTTTGTTAGAGGACTCAACTTTCCAGAGATACAGGGAAATTAAAACTGGCATATATATATAGGGGTAGTACTGCATAAAGAAAAAGGACTACCTTGAAGCTTTTATCTATATATATTTTTTAAAAAGAAAAAAAGAAACAAATCTATTTGTATGAAAAAAGTTCAGTTTAAAAAGTTACTATGGTATATGTTGTATTAAACATCTAGTTGAAAATGGTGAGTATGTAAAAAAAGCAAAAGAACATGAATCATAAGAACTAACTTAAAAAATGAGAGAAAAGTTTTATCTATGAAATATATAGGCAGTGGGGCAATATTGGGAGCTTAATACATTGTTTTTCCCTGATGTTGGCATTTTACTGTTCAATGGGAATCCTGTTGTGGTTGTCCTGTTTTTTTCTTTTTGGTTTGTTTGGGATTTTTGTTTGTTTGTTTGTTTTTTGTTTGTTTGTTTTTGGCTTAACTTCTGGGGGAGGGGCCCTCTGCATTTTTTTTTTTTTTCAGTCAATCCTGCTTGGGCTGAGTTGCCCTGTTCCCTGTAAAGGGGCTGGACTCTTTCATTCTCTGGAGGTATTTGTTCTTTGGAAGCTGTTTGTGGCTTTTCAGAGAGTCAGAGCAAAGGAAGAATCTGTCTGCACCCAGACCTCCCCCTCAGAGGAAGCCACAGTCTGCTCCCCTCTGAATCTTCCAAATCACACAGACTTCCCCTCTGCAAACTCCTTGAAAGCTGCAATTTCCCACAGGCTGTGCACACACCCAACCACCATCACAGTGTTTGCCCAAGGCCCCTGCTTGTCTCTGTACCCCCATGCCACCAAAACCACGGGTGATACTGGTCCAGGCAAACCTGGTCCTGGTGGCTGCCATTCCCAGGAATGCTGACTAGAGCCCAAGCCTGTGCCGGGTGCACTCAGCCCAAGAGGCCTTAGAGGCAGTGCAGGTGCATGTGGTGGTCTCGGACCCAGGGACCCACTGAAAACCCTATGCCAGGCTCTATCAGGCACAAGCAGGCACCCACTGTAGCTGTCCTGGGACCATGGGCTTAGGTCCGCACCTGCAGCTGCCTAGTCACAATTGTCCCTCAAGTCCTTTTGCTGTGAATGCTGTTATTAATCCCTTCCCATCTTGCAACCACCAGTCTCCAAGCTAGTGCTGGTTAGCAAACTCAGGGAGCTTTCACACTGGGGTACTACTTTCCAATGGGTCACTTCTGGCGGCTCCCTCCCCCTTGTGTTTATCCTCAGATATCAGTCCCCACACTCCCAACTCCTCTGTACATCTCCAGTGATGATCCTCTGCCCCCATAGAGATCCAGAAATGTAAAATCTTACATCTCAGGCTGATTTCATGGATGTTCAGAGTGCTCTGGTAGATATCTAGCTCACTTCAGGGGACTGGTTGAAATAGGGTGTCCTATTCCTCCACCATCTTGCCCCTTTCTCTCCTATTTTTTTAATAATGTTCAAATTTATCTGGGTTATCCAATTTGTTGGTATATATTTGTTCACAGTAGCCTTTTACACTTCTTTGTATGTCTATGGAATTAGCTGTCATGTCTCCTTTTATTTATAAATTCATTGATTTGGGTCTGTTACCCACAAGTAATTTAACTAAGTTTTTTTAAATTTAATTTTATTTTTTCAGTGTTCCAAGATTCATTGTTTATGCACCATATACAGTTCTCCATGCAAAACGTGCTCTCTGTAATACCCACCACAAGGCTCACCCAAACCCCCAACCACTCCCTTCCAAAACCCTCAGTTTGTTTCTCAGAGTTCACAGTCTCTCATGCTTCATCTCCCCCTCTGATTTACCCCAATTCACTTTTCCTTTTCTTGTCCTAACGTTCTCTATGTTATTCCTTGCGCTACACAAATAAGTGAAACTGTATGATAATTGACTCTCTCCTCTTGACTTATTTCACTCAGCATATTCTCCTTTCCAGTCCCATCCATGTTGATACAAAAGTTGAGTATTCATCCTTTCTGATGGAGGCATAATATTCCATTGTATATATTGACAATATCATCTTTAACTATTTGTTGAAGGACATCTTGGCTCCTTGCACAGTTTGGTGACTGTGGCCATTGCTGCTATGAACATTAAGGTACAGATGGCCCTTCTTTTCATTACATCTGTATCTTTGGGGTAAATACCCAGTAGTGCAATTGCAGGGTCATATGGTAGCTTCATTTTTAATTTCTTAAGGAATCTCCACACTTTTTTCCAAGGTGGCTGCACCAACTTGCATATCCACCAAAAGTGTAAGAGGGTTCCATTTTCTCCACATACTCTCCAACCATTGTTGTTTACTTTCTTGTTAATTTTGGCCATTCTCACTGGTGTAAGGCTGTATCTCAATTTGGTTTTGATTTGAATCTCCTGATGGCTAATGATGATGAACATTTTTTTCATGTGTCCATTAGTTATTTGTATGTCCTCTTTGGAAAAGTGTCTAGTCATGTTTTCTGCAAACTTTTTGATGTGATTATCTGTTTTTTGAGTTGAGTTTGAGGAGTTCTTTATAGATCTTGGATATTAGCCCTTTGTCTGTAGTGTCATTTGCAAATACCTCCTCTGATTCCATGCGTTGCCTCTTTGTTTTATTGACTATTTCCTTTGTTGTGCAGAAGCTTTTGATCTTGGTGAAGTCCCAAAAGTTCATTTTCACTTTTGTTTCCTTTGCCTTTGGAGACATGTCTTGAAAGAAGTTTCTGTAGCCGATGTCAAAGAGGTTACTGCCTACGTTTTCCTCTAGGATTTTGAGAGATTTCTGCCTCCTGCTAAGATCTTTTATCCATTTCAAGTTTATCTTTGTGTACGTTGTAAGAGAATGGTCGAGTTTCATTCTTCTATACATAGCTGTCCAATTTCCCAATACGATTTATGGAACAGACAGTCTTTTTTCAACTCTTATATTTTTTCCTGCTTTGTCAAAGATTGTTTGACCATAGAGTTGTGGGTCCATATCTGGGCTCTCTACTCTGTTCCACTGGTCTATGTGTCTGTTTTTGTGCCAGTACCATGCTGTCTTGGTGATCACGGCTTTGTAGTAAAGCTTGAAATCAGGCAATGTGATGCCCCCAGGTTTTTTTTTTTTTTCAACACTTCCTTAGCAATTTGTGTCTATTCTGGTTCATTACAAATTGTAGGAGTGATACTCCCAGCCCTGTGAAAAGTGCTGGTGGAATTTTGATCAGGATGGCATTGAAAGTATAGATTTTTCTAGGCAGTATAGACATTTTAACATTGTTTCTTCTTCTGATCCATGAGCATAGAATGCTTTTGCATCTTTTAGTGTTTTCTTCTAATTTTTTCATGAATGCTCTGTATTTCCTAGAGTATAGGTCCTTTACTTCTTTGGTTTGGTTTATTCCAAATTATCGTATGGTTTTTGGTGCTATTGTAAATGGAATCAATTCTCTAATTTCTCCTTCTACAGTTTCATTGCTGGTGTATAAGAAAGCAACTGATCTCTGTGCATTGATTTGTATCCTGCCACATTACTGAATTGCTGTATAAGTTCTAGTAATTTTGGGGTTGAGTCTTTTGGTTTTCCAGATAAATTATCATGTCATATGCAAAGAGAGAGAGAGTTTGACTCCTTTTTTGCCAATTGAATACATTTTATTTCTTTTTGTTCTCTTATTGTTGTTGCTAGGACTTCTAGTACTATGATTAACAGCAGTGGTGAGATTGGGCATCCTTTTCATGTTCATGATCTCAAAGGGAAGGCTGTCAGCTTTTCCCCATTGAGAATGATTTCACTGATTTTTTTTTCATAGATAGATTTTACGAAGTTGTGGAATGTTCCCTCCATGCTAAAACTTTGAAGAGTTTTAACCCAGAATGAAAGCTGTATTTTGTGTAAAAAAAAAAAAAAAAGCTTTTTCTACATCAATTGAGAGGATCAAGTGGTTCTTCTCTTCTCCTATTGATTTGTTTTCTCACATTGATTGATTGATTTGTGAATGTTGAACCACCATTGCATCCCAGGGATAAATCCCACTTGCTCATGGTGGATAATCTTTTTAATGTACTGTTGGATCCTATTAGCTAGGATCTTGTTGAGAATGATGGCATGCATTCTATTATATAAATAGATATAGCTATTTCTTCATTAAGGATATTGTTTGAAATTATCCTTTTTGTTGGGGTCTGTGCCTGGTTTGGGGATCAGGGTGATGCTGGATTCATAAAAATAGTCTTGAAGTTTTCCTTCTGTTTTTATGTTTTGAAACAGCTTCAGGAGAATATGTATTTCTTCTTTGAATGTTTGGTCCTGGGATCTTGTTTTTTGGGAGGTTTTTGATCACTGTTTCAATCTCATTACTAGATATTGATCTACTCAGGTTTTCAAATTTTTTCCTGATTCAGTTTTTGAACTTCATAATAGTTTTCCAGGAATGCATCCATTTTGTCTAGGTTGCTTAACATATTGGCATGTAACTGTTGATAATAATTTCTGATTATTGTTTCTATTTCTTTGGTATTTGTCATGATCTCTCCCCTTTCAATCATAATTTTATTAATTTGGGTCCTCTCTCTTTTATTTTGGATTAAGTTGGCCAGTGGTTTATTAATCTTATTGATTCTTTCAAAGAAGAATTTAGTTTCATTAATGTGTTCTACTGTATCTAGTTTTTAACTCATTAATCTGTGCTCTAAACTTGATTATTTCACTTCTTGTGTGTGAGGTTGACTTAATTTGTTCTTGATTTTCTAGTTCTTTAGGTGTAAAGAGAGCCGATGTATTTGGGATTTTTCATTTTTTTTTGAGTGAGGTTTGGATGGCTATTCATTTCTCCTTTCAGACTGCCTTTGCCATATCCCATAGGTTTTGGACCAATGTTTCTTCATTCTTATTGGTTTTCATGAATTGTTTAAGTTCTTATTGATTTCCTGGTTGATCCAAGCACTCTTGAGCATGATTACCTTTAGCTTCCAAATGTCTGAGTTCCTTCCAAACTTTTTCTTGTGGTTGAGTTCCAGTTTCAAAGCATTGTTGTCTAAGAATATGCAGGGAATAATCTCAATCTTTTGGTATCAATTGAGCCCCAGTTAGCGACCCAGTATGTGGTCTATTCTGGAGAAAGTTCTGTGTGTACTTGAGAAGAATGAATATTCTGTTGTTTTAGGATGGAATGTTCTGTGTATATCCAGGAGGTCCATCTGGTCCAATGTGTCATTCAAAGCTTTTTCTTTGTTGATTTTCTGCTTGGATGCTCTGTCTCTTACTGAGAGTGGCATGTTGGGATCAGCTAAAATTACTTTATTCATTTTAATATGACTCTATTTTGATTAACGGTTGTCTTATGTAGTTGGCTGCTCCCATATTGAGGGCAAAAATATGTATAATTGGTAGATCTTCTTGGTGGATAGACCATTTATGAATAATGTACTGTCCTTCTGTATCTCTGACTGCAGACTTAAAATCTTAAAATCGAATTTATCTGTTATGAAAATCGCTACCCCATCTTTCTTTTGAGGTCCATTGGTGTGAAAGATGCTTCTCCATCCCTTCACTTTAAGTCTGTATGTATCTTCAGGTTCCAAATGGATCTCTTGTAGATGGTATATGGATAGGTCCTGTCGTTTAATACAATCTGCAGTCCCATGCTATTTTATGGGAGCATTTAGGACATTCACATTGAGAGTGATTATTGAAAGACAGATTTTTATTGACAATTTGTTGCCTGTGAAGTCCTGTGAAGTTTATGTAGACTGTCTCTGTAAATTTCTGTTCTATGTCACTATTGGGTTCTTTCTTATTTTACAGACACCCCCCTTTAATATTTCTTGTAGTACTGGCTTGGTGGTCACGTACTCTTAAACCTTGCCTGTCTTGGAGGCTCTTTATCTCTCCATCCATTTTGAATGTCAGCCTTGCTGGATAAAGTATTCTTGGCTGGATGTTTTTCTCATTTTATGCCCTGAATATGTCTTCCCAGTCCTTTCTGGCTTGCCAGGTATCTGTGGACAGGTATGAAATTATTCTGATGGACCTTCCTCTGTAAGTAGGGAATCTCTTCCCCTTAGCTGCCCTTAGAAACTCTTGTCTAATATTATGATTTGTGAATTTCACAATCAAGTGTCTTGAGGTCTTTCTAGATTCATTGACCTTCAGGGGGTCTTTTCTGCCTCTAGGACATGAATGCTTGTTCCATTCCCCATATTGGGGAAATTTTCATCCAGAATTTATTCAACTAAATATTCTAGTTTTCTCTCTTTCTCCACCCCCTCAGGGATCCCAAAAATTCTGATGTTGGAACGTTTCATGGCATCATTTATTTCCCTAATTCTAATTTCATGTATTCTAAGCTGTTTGTTCCAGGCCTCTTTCTTATTCTTTTTTTTTTCTATCAGTATATCTTCTAGATCACTAATTCTACTTTCTGCCTCAGTTACCCCAGCTGTTAGAGTATTTAAATTAGATTGGATCTCATTGATAGCATTTTTAACTTTTGCCAAGTTAGTTTTCACTTCTGCCCTTAGAGATTTTATGTTGTCACTAATGGTGTCCTCCAACCTAGCCATTGTCTGGATAGTTGTTATCCTGAATTACCTTTCTAACATACCATTTATGTCCATAGCCAATAGTTCTATGGGTTAGGGCACAATCTCTGAATTTTTCCCCTTTTAGGTGTTCCTCCTCCTAGTCATTTGATGAGAGATGGTTGAGGAGATGTATAGCTGAATATATCAATCATGATCCAGGCAAGTTGCACCCTGAAATGCTTCAGAGAAATTGGAAGTCACAACCAAAAAGAAAGAAAAAAGAATAAAGGGAGGGAGAAAGAAAGAGAAGAAAAAAAAAGAGAAAACCCAGCAAGAATGAGCCCCAAAAGTAATATTTATAAGGTATATAAACAAAAAAGGACAAACGAGTAGACCGATAAAGGTAAATGACAAGAAAAAAAAAAAAAGAACCCAGCCAAAATGAACCCCAAGAAAAAGATTTATATAATACCAGAACAAAAACAAATATACAGAAACACTGACAGAAGAAAAAGATGGGAGGGTGTTTATAAATCCCTGACTTGGGCGAGGAAGTTTATACTGATTCTTCCTGGGTGTATCTTGATATATTTGTTAATGTATGTCATTAATGTCAACTTTAATGTATGTCAATAATGTCAACTTTCCAAGATAGGGAGATGAAAACTGCTTTATATATAGGGGTAGTATTGAATAGGGAAAAAGAATTACCTAGAAGCTTATATCTATATGTATTAAAAAATTAAAAAAAGAAAAGAGAAAGAAAAACAAAGGAATATGTATGAAAAAAAGTTGAAGTTAAAAGGTTATTATCATGAGAGACTATGGACTTTGAAAAACAATCTGAGGGGTTTGAAGCCGGGGGGAGTAAGAGGTTGGGGGAACCAGGTGGTGGGTATTAGAGAGGGCACAGATTTCATGGAGCACTGGGTGTGGTGCAAATACAAGGATTACTGTTATGCTGAAAATAAAAAAAAATATATAAATGAAAAAAAAAAAAAAAAGTCTTAGTAAAGTACAGAAAAAAACATTATTATGGAATATGTTATATTAAACCTCTAGTTGTAATGGTAAGTAGTTTAAACAAATTAAAAGAACAAGAATCATGAGAATGAATTATGAAAAGTTGTATCTATGAAATATACAGGTTTTAGAGCAATACCAATAACTTAATATATTGTTTTCCCCTGATGTTTGGGTTTTACAGTGGTGATTGTCTTCTCATTCTTTTGGTTTGCCATCTGGGGGAGGGGCCTGCCCACACTGCTTTTCAGGCAGTCTTGCTTGGGTTGAGTTGTCCTGACCCCTATCTAGGGGCTGGGCTCTGTGGAAACTGTTTTTTCAGGCTTTTGTTCTCTGGAGTTTTGTTTCCCAGGGTCTTTTTGCAGGCTTTCAGAGGTTTAGTGGAAAGCAAACTGCACCCAAATTTCTGCCTCAGAGAGAAGCCTCTGTCTGTTCCCCTCCAGGTGGTCCAGAACACACAGACTCCCCCTCTGAAAACTCCGTTGATCAGCACAACTTCTCACAGGCTGTGTGCTCCCCAGCCACTATCTTGGGTCACCTGAAGCATCTTCTTGTTTCTGCAACCCTGTGCCACTAAAACCACAAGGAATGTTGGTCCAGGAACCCACTTCCCGTGGCTGCCTTTGCCAGGACTGCAGTCTGGGGACCAGGCCCATGCCACCAGGTGCTCTCAGTAACCCAGGTTGCAGAAGGCTGCCTCTGCTGGGGAACCCCGAACGGAGATCATCCCAAGTTCCTGCAGGCATGGGCTGGGAGCATCCCAACCCTCGGCCAGTCCTAGAGACCACTGGCTAGTGCCCACACCAAGCTTTCTCAGGCATGAGCAGGGAATGCAGTCAGACCCCAATTGCACAGTGCTTGCAGAGTGCAAAAGGGTGTGGTTCTAGAGAGTGCAGGCTGGTGCCCACACCAGACTCCCTCATGGGTAGGTTGGGAGTGTGTTGAGCCATGCGGTGGTGCAAGCCCACAATTCCAGGTGCTCAGGGACCAGGAACCAGCGGCTCCACTGCACTCTCTCTGGCATGGGTGGTCACTGGTGGTGGCCGTTCTGTGTCCGTGGGCTTAGGCCAGTGCCCATGACCGCCCAATTCCACCAGTTGCTCCTTAAGATCTTTTGCTCTTTTTGAGTGCTTTTAACCAGACTCCAAGTTAATGCTGGTCCCCAATCACAGGGCACTTTCATATTGGAGTATTATGTTCCAATGGTTCACTTCTGATGGCTCCCTCCCCCTTCTGGTTATCCTCTGATATCAGTTTGAGCATTCCTACTCTGGTTTCCTCTACACTAATGTCTTCTTCCCTCACAGAGATCCAGAAGTGTATAATCTTACATCTCAGGCTGATTTCATGGGTGTTCAGATTGTTCTGGTAGATATTTAGTGCAGTTTAGGGGAGTGGTTGAAACAGGGTCTCCTACTTCTCCACCATCATTCCCCTTAACTAAGTTTTTGTAAATTTTGTTTATCTCTTCAAAACTTCACTCTTGCTTTAGTTTATCTTTTATATATTTTTCCTGTTCTCTATCTCATTTATTCCTGCTCTAATCTCTATTATTTATTTTCTTCTTCTGACTTTGGGCTCAGTTTTTTTCTTTTCTTAGTTCACTAGGGTGTAGAGTTAAATTGTTTATTTGGGATCTTTCTTGCTTCTTAATGTAGACATTTTTTGTTATGAACTTCTTTCTCAACACTGTCAAAGATTATTTTACCAAAGAGTTGAGGGTCCATATCTGGGCTTTCTACTCTATTCCATTGCTCTACGTGTCTGTTTCTCTGCCAGTACCAGGTGGTATTGGTGATCATAACTTTGTAATATAGCTTGAAATTAGGCAACATGATGCCCCTGGTTTTGTTTTTCTTTTTCAACATTTCCTTGGGGATTTGGGGTATTTTCTGGTTCCATACAAATTTTAGTACTGTTTGTTCCAGTACTTGGAAAATGCCATTGGTATTTTGATCAGGATGGCATTGAAATTATAGATTGCTCTGGTCAGCTCAGACATTTTAACAATGTTTATTCATCTGATCAATAAGAATGAAATGTTTTTCCATCTTTTTGTGTCCTCTTCGAATTCTTTCATGATTGTTCTGTATTTCCTAGAGTATAGGTCCTTTACTTCTTTGGCTCGGTTTATTCCAAATTATTGTATGGTTTTTGGTGCTATTGTAAAAGGAACCAATTCTCTAATTTCTTTTTCTACAGTTTCATTGTTAGTGTATAAGAAAGCAGCTGATCTCTGTGCATTGATTTTGTATCCTGCCGCATTACTGAAATGCTGTATGAGTTCTAGTAATTTGGGGGTTAAGTCTTTTGGTTTTCCACATAAAGTACCATGTCATCTGCAAAGAGAAGAGTTTGACTCCTTTTTTGCCAATTTGAATAGCCTTTATTTCTTTTTGTTGTCTGATTGTTATTGCTAGGATTTCTAGTACTATGTTAAAAAATAGTGGCAAGAGTAGGCATCCTTGTCATGTTCCCGATCTTAAGGGAAAAGCTTTCAGGTATTCCCCATTGAGAATGAAATTCACTGTGGGTTTTTCACTGATGTATTTTATGAAATCAACAAACAGGGGGGTGATATCCAACAGAATAAAAATAGTCTCTTCAATAAATGGTGTTGGGATAATTGGACAGCTATATACAGAAGAATGAAACATGCTCATTCTCTTACACCATACACAATGGTAAACTCAAAATGGATCAAAGACCTTAATATGAGACAGGAAACCATCAGAATCCTAGAGGAGAACATAGGCACTAACCTCTTTGGCATTGGCCATAGTGACTGCTTTAATGACATGTCTCCAAAGGCAAGGGAAACAAAAGTGGAAATGAACTTTGGGGACTTCATCAAGATAAAAAGCTTCTGTAAAGCAAAGGAAACAGTCAAAAAAACAAAAAGCAACCCACATAATAAGAGAAGATATTTACAAATGACAGTACAGATAAAGGGTTAATATCCAAGATCTATAAAGAACTCAAACTCAACATCTAAAAACAAATAGTCAAGTCCAAAAATGGGCAGAAGACATGAACAGACACTTCTCCAAAGAAAACATACAAATGACTAACTGACACATAAAAAGAAAATGTTTATCATCATTAGCCATCAGGGAAATTCAAATCAAAACCACATTGAGATACCACCTTACACCAGTTAGAATGGAAACAATTGACAATGCAAGAAAAAATGTTGGAGAGACTGTGGAGAAAATGGAACCTTTGTACACTGTTGGTGGGAATGCAGGTTGGTACAACCATATTGGAAAACAGTATGGAGATTCCTCAAAAAATTAGAAATAGAGCTACCCTATGACCCAACAATTGCACTACTGGCTATTTACCCCAAAGGTACAGATATAGTGAACGAAGGAGCACATGCACTCCAATGTTCATAGTAACAATGTCCACAATAACCACACTGTGGAAAGAGCTGAGATGCCCTTAAATAGACGAATGAATAAAGACAATGTTGTCTATATATACAATGGAATATTAAAATTATGATTACCCAACTTTTGCATCAATGTGGATGGAACTGGAGGAGATTATTGCTTAAAGTCAATTATGATGTGGTTTCATTTATTTGTGGAAGATAAGGAATAGCATGAAGGACATTAGAAGAAGGAAGGAAAACATGAAGGGGGGAAATTGGAGGGGGAGATGTCCATGAAAGACTATGGACTCTGGGAAACAAACTGAGAGTTTTAGAGGGAAGGGGTGGAGTATGGGTAGCCCTATGATGGGTATTAAGGACAGCATGTATTGCATGGAGCACTGGGTGTTATACACAAACAATGAATCACTACATCAAAAACTAATGATGGTGACTAATATAACATAACAAATAAAATAAAATAAAATAAAATAAACTTGTATCTATTTCATAATTTATCCTACCCTATACCCCCCACTTCTGTCAACCAATACTCTCTTCTTTGTATCAATAAGGTTTGGGGTTTTTTTGTGGGGGAGTTAAGTTTTTTGTTTTGTTTTGTTTTGCTTTGCTTTTGTTTTAGATTCCACATGTTCCAGAGATCATACAGTATTTTTCTTTCTCTTTCTGACAAGCAGTGATATGGCAGGATTTATTTCTTTCTCATGACTGAATGACATTCTATTATATATCTTATAACTTCTTTATCTATTCATCCATCAGTAGACACTTAAGTTGTTTTCATATCATGGATATTGTAATTAATGCTATAGCAAACACAGGAATGTGTGTATCTTTTTGAGTTAGTATTTTTTTCCTTCAGATGAATACCTGAAATTGAAAGCACTGGATCATACTGTAGTTCTACTTTTAATTCCTTAAGGAAATTAAATTAGTGCTTTCCAAAGTGGTTGCACAAGTTTACAACCCTACAAACAGTGCATGAGGGTTTCATTCCCTCCACGTTCTCACTAACACGTTTTATTTCCTTTTTCTTCAAGTATTTATTTAAAAATTATTAGTAAGCATATGGGATAATGTTAGTTTCAAGTGTAGAATTTAGTGATTCAACACTAACATACAACACCCAGTGCTCATCACAAGTCCCTGCCTTAATTCCCGTAACCTGTTAAACCCATTCCCCAACCCATCTCCTCTCTGGTAATCATTAGTTTGTTCTCTATAATTAAGGGGCTGTTTCTTGGTTTGCCTCTCCTTTTTTCCCGATGTTCATTTTTATAAAAGGTTTTATTTATTTTTTTTTGAGAGAGAACGCATGTGTGTGTGTGTGTGCAAGAGAGAGAGAGAGAGAGAAGCAAGGGTAGAGGCAGAGGGAGAAGTAGACCTCCTGCTGAGCAGGGAGCCAAGAAATGAGGCCCAATCCCAAGCCCCTGGGAACATGACATGAGCCTAAGGCAGACACTTAACTGATGGAGCTACCCAGAGACCCCAGTTCATTATTTTTATGTATTAAATTCTACATATGAGTGAAATGATATAGTATTTATTTTTCTCTAACTTATTTAACTTAGCATAATAAGTCTCTAGCTCCATCCATATCATTGCAAATAGGAAGATTTCATTATTTTTTATGGCTGTGTAATACATCACTCAAACCAACATTTGAACTCTTCCATAATTTGGCTATTGTAGATAATGCTGCTATAAATATGGGGTTAATGTATCCCTTTGAATCAGTATTTTCGTATCCTTGGGTGAATACCTGGTTAGTACAATTGCTGCATTATAAGGTAGTTCTTTTTTCAACTTTTTTTTAAGTTTTTTTTTTTCAGCATAACAGTATTCATTGTATTTGTACCACACACAGTGATCCATGCAGTCCGTGCCCTCTCTAATACCCACCACCTGGTTCCCCCAACCTTCCACCCCCCCACCTCTTCAAACCCTTCAGATTATTTTTCAGAGTCCATAGTCTCTCATTGTTCACCTCCCTTTCCAATTTCCCCCAACTCCCTTCTCCTAACTCCCCATGTCCTCCATGCTATTTGTTATGCTCCACAAATAAGTGAAACCATATGATAATTGACTCTCTCTGCTTGACTTACTTCACTCAGCATAATCTCTTCCAGTCCCGTCCATGTTGCTACAAAAGTTGGGTATTCATCCTTTCTGATGGAGGCATTATACTCCATAGTGTATATGGACCACATCTTCCTTATCCATTTGTCCGTTGAAGAGCATCTTGGTTCTTTCCACAGTTTGGCAACGATGGCCATTGCTGCTATAAAGATTGGGGTACAGATGGCCCTTCTTTTCACTACATCTGTATCTTTGGGATAAATACCCAGTAGTGCAATTGCAGGGTCATAGGGAAGCTCTATTTTTAATTTCTTGAGGAATCTCCACACTGTTCTCCAAAGTGGCTGCACCAACTTGCATTCCCACCAACAGTGTAAGAGGGTTCCCCTTTCTCCACATCCCCTCCAACACATGTTGTTTCCTGTCTTGCTAATTTTGGCCATTCTAACTGGTGTAAGGTGGTATCTCAATGTGGTTTTAATTTGAATCTCCCTGATGGCTAGTGATGATGAACATTTTTTCATGTGTCTGATAGCCATTTGTATGTCTTCATTGGAGAAGTGTCTGTTCATATCTTCTGCCCATTTTTTGATATGATTATCTGTTTTGTGTGTGTTGAGTTTGAGGAGTTCTTTATAGATCCTGGATATCAATCTTTTGTCTGTACTGTCATTTGCATGGTTCTTTATGTGGAAAAAGACTCCACCCCCAAACTACTAGAACTCATACAGCAATTCAGTAACATGGCAGGATACAAAGTCAATGTACAGAAATCAGTGGCTTTCTTATACACTAACAATGAAAACACAGAAAGGGAAATTAAAGAATCAATTCTATTTACTATAGCACCAAGAACCATAAGATACCTGGGAATAAACCTAACCAAAGAGGTAAAGGATCTGTACTCGAGGAACTACAGAACACTCATGAAAGAAATTGAAGAAGACACAAAAAGATGGAAGACCATTCCATGCTCTTGGATCGCAAGAATAAACATTGTTAAAATGTCTATACTGCCTAGAGCAATCTATACTTTTAATGCCATTCCAATCAAAATTCCACCGGTATTCTTCAAAGAGCTGGAGTAAATAATCCAAAAATTTGTATGGAACCATAAGACACCCCTAATCGCTAAGGAAATGTTGAAAAACAAAACAAACAAACAAAACAAACAAACAAAAAACAACAGCAACAACAACAAACTGGGGGCATCACATTACCTGATTTCAAGCTTTACTACAAAGCTGTGATCACCAAGACAGCATGGTACTGGCACAAAAACAGACACATAGACCAGTGGAACAGAGCAGAGAGCCCAGATATGGACCCTCAACTCTATGGTCAGTTAATCTTTGACAAAACAGGAAAAAATATACAGTGGAAAAAAGACAGTCTCTTCAATAAATGGTGCTGGGAAAACTGGGTAGCTACATGTAGAAGAATGAAACTCGACCATTCTCTTACACCGTGCACAAAGATAAACTCAAAATAAATAAAAGACCTCAACGTGAGACAGGAATCCATCAGAATCCTAGAGGAGAACATAGGTAGTAATCTCTTTGATATCAGCCACAGCAACTTCTTTCAAGATATGTCTCCAAAGGCAAAGGAAACAAAAGCCAAAATAAACTTTTTGGGACTTCATCAAAATCAAAAGCTTCTGCACAGCAAAGGAAACAGTCAAGAAAACATAGAGGCAACCCACGGAATGGGAGAAGATATTTTTTCAACTTTTTGAGGAACTCCCATACTGTATTCTAGAGTGCTGTACCAGTTTATATTCCCACCAACAGTGTAAAAGCATTCCCTTTTCTCTGCACCCTTGCCAAAACCTGTTGTTTCCTGTGTTAATTTTATCTATTCTGAAAGATGTGAGGTGGTATCTCATTGTAGTTGTGATTTGTATTTCCCTGATGATAAGTGATGTTGAACACCTTTTCATGTGTCTGGTGGCCACTTTTATGTCCTTTTTGGAAACATCTATTCATGTCTTCTGCTCATTTTTATTTCCTGTAATTTTGATAATAGCCATTCCAATAAGTGTGAGGTGATATCACATTGTGTGTGTGTGTGTGTGTGTGTGTATGACAATATAGTTTACACAAAATGTTACTTTAGTTTCAGGTGTACAGCATAATGATTCAACAAATTTATGTATTATGGCTTTTTCACCAAAAGTGTAGTTACTATACGTTCCCACACATCACCATTGCAATATCAATGATTATATTTCTTATGATGTACCTTTAATTCCTGTGACTTAGTTAGTCTGTAACAGGAAGCCCATATCTTCCACTTCCTATCACCTATTTTTCCCAACTACCCAACCTCTTCCCGCTGGTAGCCATCACTTTATTCTCTGTATTTAAAGGTCTGATTCTTCTCTTCATTTATTAATTTTTTTAGACTCCACATATAAGTGACATTAAATGGTGCTTTTTTTTCACAGTCTAACTTATTTCACTTAGCATAATATCCTCTAAGTCGATATATGTTGTTGTAAATGGCACAATATCATCTTTTTTATGGTTGTAAAATATTCTGTGTGTGTGAGTGTGTGTGTGTGTGTATGTATATATATATATATATATTTAACATTTTCCTTATCCAGTTGTCTATCAGTGGATACTTGGGGTTTGGTTTCATATCTTGGCCACTGTAAATAAATCTTCAATAAACATAAGCATGCAAACATATTTTTGAATTAGTGTTTTAATTTTCTTTGGGTAAATTCCTAATAACGCACCTACTGGATCATAGAAAATTTCTATTTTTAATTTTTTGAGGAACTCCATATTATTTTCCACAGTGACTGCATGAATTTGCATACTCACCAACAGTACATAAGGATTCCTTTTTCTCCACATCCCCATGAGGTCTTGCTATTTCTTATATTTTTCATTTTAGCCATTCTGGCTAGTATAAGGTAATATCTCATTGTGATTTTGATTTGCCTTTCTCTGATGATTAGTGATGTTGAGCATATTTTTTATGTGTTTATTGGCTATTTCTATGTCTTCTTCAGAAAAACATCTATTTAGGTCCTCTGCTTATTTTTAAAATAAATTATTTGGTTTTTCATGTTGAGTTGTTTAAATTCTTTATATATTTTGGATATTAACCCCATATCAAACACATCCTTTGTAAATATCTTCTCCATTGGTTAGGTTCACTATTTTGTTTTGTTTTGTTGATAATTTCCTTTACTATGCTAAAGTTTTATCTTTCTGTAGTCCCAACAGTTTATTTTTCCTTTTCTATCCCTTGCCTTAGGAGACGTACCTAGAAAAATGTTGCTAGGACCAGTGCCAAAGAAATTATTGGTTTTCTTTTTTCTACAATTTTTATGGCTTCTAGTCTCACAGTTAGATCTTGAATACATTTTGAGTTTATATTTGTGCATGACATTAAAAGGGCTCCAGTTTCATTATTTTACTTGTAGCTGTGTAGTTTTTGCAACACCATTTATTAAAGAGACTCCATTTCCCCCTTTTGTATATGCTTACCTCCTTTCTTATACATTAATGACCATATAACTTGGGTTTATTTCTAGATCCCTATTCTGTTCCTTTGATTTATTTTTTCCTTTGATTTATTTTCCATTGATTCATTTTTGTGCAAGTACCATACTGTTTTGATTATTAGAGCTTTGTAGTACACCTTGAAATCTGGAGTTGTAATTCTTCCATCTTTGTTTATTCTCTCAAGATTTTTTTTTTTGTTTATTTGGGGTCTTTTATATTTCCATACAAATTTTAGTATTATTTGATTTAGTTTAATGGGGAAAAATGCTGTTGGTGTTTTGTTAGGGATTGAATTGAATCCATGGATTGCTTTGGGTAAAGTGTAAATTATAACAACATTAATTCCTCCTATCCATGAATATAAGATATCTTTCCATTTGTTTCTGGTTTAAAATATAATTTTTCTGGGAGAAAGGAGGAAGATGCCAGGGGAGTAGTGGACCCTATTTCAACTGGTTCCCCTGAGTTTAGTTGGCTATCTACCAAACTATTCTGAACACCCATGAAATCAATCTAAGATCTAAGAATATGTATCTGGATCTCAACAAGCAGAATAGCACTGCCTGTTGTGGTAGGAAGGGTGGAGTAGTGATTCTGTGGGCAGATATCAGAATATAGACAGAAGAGGGAGAGAGCCACCATAAGCTGGTGCCAGGAATTTGATGTAATGCTGGAGTGCAAAAGCATCCTGTGCTGGGGACCAGGCAAAAACTCACAGAGCTGTAGAGGCCAGAAAGTGCTCAGGAAGGATTTAGGAGCTGTGGAGGCACACGTGTGAACCTGGGGCTGCTCCCTGTTTTAGAAGCACAAAAGGTAGACAAGCCCAGGCCCCTGGGTAGACCACAGAGAAGGTTGATAAGGGCATGGACTACTTCTGCGAGGCTGTGTATTTCAGTGGTACCTATAGAAACAAAGACTGTGTGTTCTGGAGGGTTCAGAAAAGAGCAGACTGGTATTTCTCAGCTCTGGGGCAGAGGTCTGGGTGCTGCCATTTTTGCTTTGACCCTCAGAAGAGGCACAGAAAGCCATCAGAGAACAAAATCTCAAAAATCCAGTTCCACTGAGGTTAGCCTCCCATAATGGGGCAGGACAACTCTGCCCAAGCAGGGTTTCCTGAGAAACACCATGGCAGGTCCCTCCCCCAGAAGAAAAGCTAGAAGAATAAGAGGACGACAACTCTAGAGTCATCATAAAACTGTAAAACCCCAAAACCAAGGGAAAATAGTATATTGAGTTTCAGGCTTTGCCTCATAGCTTGTGTTTTTGTCAGATACAACACTCTTTCTTTTCATTAGTTCTCTTATTCTTCTCTTATTTCTTTTTACCTTTTTCTCATTTCAAATAGATGTTTAAGATACCATATTTCAGAGTAGCTTTTTAACTTATACTTTTTCAAACCTATATTTTTATAGATCTATGCCTCAATGTAGTCTTTTTTCCCTACTCAATATTACATATGTATTTTACAGATATAATATAATTTAATATAATAATTTATACATATTATTTGTGTGTATATGTATATACATATATGTATATTATATATATATGTATATACATATATAATATATGGATATAGATATGGATAATGGATATGGATATAAGCAAGATGTCAGAGATAGACTTCAGGGTAGCAATCATGAAGTCAAAGGTTAAGCCAGAGAAAAGCATTAGTGAGAATATAGAATGTCTAAGGGCAGAAATGAAAACTAACCAGAACAAAATTTAAAATGCTATTAATGAGATGCAGTTTAAACTGGATATTCTAAGAGCTAGGGTATATAAGGCAGAAGAATGAGTTAGTGATCTTGAAGATAAGCTGATTGAAAGGAAGAAAGGCGAGAAGGCTAGGGATTAACATCTAGAAGCCCATGAGATCAGAATTAGAGAGATAAATGACACCATGAAACATTCCAATGTCCAAATTATTGGGATCCCTACGGAGGTGGAGAAAGAGAGAGGACTGGAAGATATATTTCAGCAAATCATAGCAGAGAACTTCTTTAATCTGGGGAAGGAAACAAGCTTTCATGTCCAACAGGCCAACAGGACCCCTCACAAATCAATAAAAACACCTTACCATATTATAGTAAAACTTGGTAATCTTAGAGTCAAGGAACCTATGCTGAGAGCAACTAAGGAGAAGAGATTTCTTACATATAGAGAGGTCCTCATTAGAATAACGTCAGACTTGTCCACAGAGACCTGAAAAGCCAGATATATTCAGGGTACTAAAGGAGAAGAACATGCAACCAAAAATACTTTATCCAACAAAGTTGTTGTTCAAAATGTACAGAGAGATAAAGAGCTTCCAGGACCAGCAGAAACTGAAAGAATATGTGACCACCAAGACAGCCGTGCAAGAAATATTAAGGGGAATTCTATAAAAGAAGAAAGACTCCAAGAGAAATATAGATCAGAAATTAACAGAGACAATCTGTAGAAACAGGAACTTTAGAGGCAATATGATGGCACTAAATTCTTATCATTCAGTATTTACTCTCAATATGAATGGGCTGAATGATCCCATCAAAAGGCACAGGGTTTCAGATTGCATAAAAAGAAGGACCATCCATATGCTGTCTACAAGAGAGTCATTTTGAACTTAAAGAACACCAGATTGAAAGTGAGGTGATGGAGAACAATGTATCATGCCACCAGACCTCAAAAGAAAGCTGGGGCAACAATTCTCATACCAGAAATTAGATTTTAAACTAATGACTGTAGTAATAGACATAAAGGTACACTAAACTAAGGTTTATAACTAAAGTTTCTATCCAACAAGAAAATCTAACATTTGTAAATATCTATGTACCCAATATAGGAGCAGCCAACTACATAAACCAGTTATTAACAACAATAACAACAACAACAAATAATCATATTGATAATAATACATTAATAGTAGGGGACCTCAACATTCAACTCACAGCAATGGACAGATTATTTTACCAGAAACTCAACAAAGAAACAAGAACTTTGAATGACATATTGGAGCAGATGGACTTCACAGATATGTACAGAGCATTCCACCCTAAAACAACAGAATATCATTCTTCTTGAATGCACACGGAATTTTCTCCAGAAGAGACCACATACTGGAACACAAATCAGGTCTCAACTGATATTAAAAGACTGAGAGTATTCCCTCCATATTTTCAGACCTCAATGCCTTGAAATTGGAACTCAATCACAAAAAAAAGGAAGAAATTCAAACACTTGGAAGTTAAAGAGCATCCTGCTAAAGAATGATTGGGTCAACCTGGAAATGGAAAGATAAACAATTCATGGACTAATGGGAATGAAAACACCATTTCAAAACTTACGGGATACTGCAAAGTGGTACTAAGAGGGAAGTACATTGCAATATAAACCTATCTCATAAAATTAGAAAAATTCCCAATTCACAAGCCAACCTTACACTTAAATGAGCTAGAAAAACAATAGCAAGTAAAATCTAAACCAGGCAGGAGAATAGACATTATAAGGATTCAACCAGAGATCAATGAAATAGAAACCAACCAAACAAACAAACAAACAACAAAAAAAACCGGTAGAACAGAAAAACAAAACTAGAATCTGGTTCTTTGAAAGAATTGATAAAATCAATACACTTCTGGGTAGACTTTTCCAAAATAAAGAGAAAGGACCCAAATTTATAAAATCATGAATGAAGTGAAGGGAGATCATGATTAACACCAAGGAAATAGAAACAATTATTAGAGATTATTATCAGCAACTATATGCCAACAAACTAAGCAACTGGAAGAAATGGATGCTTTCCTGGAAACTTATAAACTACACTGAAACAGGAAGAAATAGGCAATCTTAATAGACAAATAACCAGTAACAAAATTGAAGCCGTGATCAAAAACCTCCTGAAAAACAGAGTCAGTCCAGGGTCAGATGGATTCCCAGGGGAAATCTGTCAAACATTTAAAGTAGAAATAATACCCATTTTTCTGAATCAGTTTCAAAAATAGGATCAGAAGGAACACTTCCAAACTCATTCTATGAGGCCCACATTACTTTGAACCCAAGACCAGGAAAAGACCCAGTCAAAAAGCAGAATTACAGACCAATATCCCTGATAACTATGGATTCTAAAATTCTCCACAAGATTTTAGCCAAGAGGATTCAAAAGTACATTAAAAGGGTTATCCATCACACCAAGGTGGGGTTTATTCCCATGACACTATGGTGGTTTAACATTTGCAAAACAATCAACATGATAGAAACATTAATAAGAGAAAACAAGAACCAGATGACCCTTTCAATTGATGCAGAAAAAGCCTTTGATAAAATACAACATCCCACCTGATTAAAAGTTTTCCAGAATGTAGGAATAGAGGAAACATTCCTCAGTTTTATAAAGAAAAACATTTATGAAGAGCACACAGAGAATATCATTCTCAGTGTGGAAAATCTGAGAGCTTTTCCCTTAAGGTCAAGAACAAGACAGGAATGTCCACTCTCAGCATTAATCTTCAATGTGGTACTAGAAGTCCTAGCCTCAGCAATCAGACAACAAAAATAAAGCATATTCAAATTGGCAAAGAAGAAGTCAAACTCAAAATCAAATCAAATTGGCTGCTCTTCTATATACTAACAATATAACTGTAAAAAGAAAAATTAGGAAATCAATTCCATTCACAGTAGCATTAAGCAACATAAGATACCTAGGAATAAACCTAACCAAAGAGGTAAAGTATCTATACTCTAGAAACTACAGAACACTTATGAAAGAAATAGAGGCAGACACAGTAATAGAAAAGCATCCCATGCTCAGGGATTGAAAGAATAAATGTTAAAATGTCTATGTTGTCCAAAGTAATCTATATTTTCAACACCATCCCAATCAAATTCCCATGGCATTTTTCAAAGTGCTGGAACAAACAATCCTAAAATTTATATGGTACCAAAAGGCCTCAAATCACCAAGGAAATGTTGAAAAAGAAAAACAAAGCTTTGGGCATCACGTTGCCTGACTTCATGTTATATCACAAAGTTGTGATCACCAAGACCGCATCTTATTGGCACAGAAAAATACATTCAGTAGAACAGAATAGAGAGTGCAGATATGGGCCCTCAACTCTATGGCCAACTAGTCTTTGACAAAGAAAAAATATCCAATGGAAAGAAGTCTCTTCAATAACTGGGGTTGGGAAAACTGAACAGGTATATATCAAAGAAAGAAACTTGACCATTCTCTTACTCCATAGACAAAGATAAATTTTAAATGTAATAAAGACCTCAATGTGAGACAGGGACCCATCAGATTTGTAGAGGAGAACATAGACAGTAACCTCACTGACACTGGCCACAGCCACTTCTTTCATGATATGCTTCCAAATACAAGAGGAACAAAAGTGAAAATGAAATTTTGGGACTTTAATCAAGATAAAAAAAAGCTTCTCCCCAATAAAGGAAAAATTCAATAAAACAAAGGCAACCCATGGAATGACTGAATATATTTTGAAATGACATTATAGATAAAGGGTTGGTGTCCAAGACCTATAAAGAGTTACTCAATCTTAACACCCAAAAACCAAATAATCAAGCGAAAAATGGGCAGAAAACATGAAGAGACATTTCTCCAAAGAAAACATACACTTGAAAAACTGTTCTCCATCTTTAGCCATCAGGGAAATTCAAATCAAAACCACATTGAGATATCACTTACACCAGTTAGAATGCCCAACATTAACAAGGCAATTCAAATCAAAACCATATTGAAATATCACCTTACGCCAGTTAGAATAGCCAAAATTAACAAGGCAGGAAACAGCAAGTGTTGGAGAGGAAGTGGTTGAAGGGGAACCCTTTTACACTGTTAGTGAGGATGCAAGGTGGTAGTGCCACATTGGAAAACAGTGTGGAAGTTCCTCAAAAAATTAAAAATAAAGCTACCTTATGACCTAGCAATTGCACTACTGGGCACTTATCCCGACAATACAGATGTAGTAAAAAGAAGGGGCACATGCACCTCAATGTTCATAGCAGCAATGTCCACAACAGCCAAACTGTAGAAGGAGCAAAGATGCTCCTTAAAAGACGAAAGAATAAAGAATATATGGTTCACTTATACAATGGAATATTACTCAGGATGAATTCCCAACATTTACATTGACATGGATGGAACTGGAGGGGATTATGCTAATTGAAATAAGTCAAGCGGAGAAAGACAATTATCATATGATTTCACTCATATGTGGAACATAAGGAATAGAATGGAGGACATTAGAAGGAAGTGAAAACTGAAGGGAGAGAAACTGGAGTGGGAGGTGAACCATTAGAGACTATGGACTATCAGAAGCAAACTGAGGGTTTCAGAGGGGAGAGGCTGAGGGGATGGGTTAGCCCAATGAAGGGTTTTGAGGGTATATAGTGCAATGGGCACTGGGTATAATACACAGATAATGAATCATGGAGCACTACATCCATGTGACCACCAAGCCAGTACTACAAGAAACATTAAACAGGGGGATCTATAAAAGAAGAAAGAAACCAAGAATGACATAGAACAGAAATTACAGAGACAATCTACATAAACAAGGACTTCACAGGCAACATGGTGTCAACAAAAACTTATCTTTCAATAATCACTCAGCGTGAATGACCTGAATGCTCCCATAAAATGGCACAGAGTTGCAGACTAGATAAAAGGAAATGAACTGTCCATGTGCCGTCTACAAGAGACCCATTTGGAACCTAAGGATACATCCAGGCAGAAAGTGAAGGGATGGAGAAGCATCCAACAAAAAAACTCATGCCAGCAGGCCTCAAAAGAACAATGAGGTAACGATTCTCATATAAGACAAATTAGATTTTAAGGTAAAGACTGTAATCAGAGATACAGAAGGGCACTACATCATTCTTAAGAAGATCTAATAATTGTAAATATTTATGCCTTCAATATGGGAGCAGCCAACTACATAAGCCAACTGTTAATCAAAATAAAGAGTCATATTAAAATGGATACATTAATTGTAATGGATTCTAACACACTACTCTCAGTAATAGACAGATCATTCAAGCAGAAAATCAATAAAGAAACAAGAGCTTTGAATGACACATTGGACCGGATGGACTTCCTAGATATATACAGAATATTCCATCCTAAAACAACAGAATACTCATTCTTCTCGGACACACATGGAACATTCTCCAGAATAGACCACATACTGGGTCACAAACCAGGTCTGAACTGCTACCAAGAGATTAAGATTATTATCTGCATATTCTCAGACCACAATGCTTTGAACCCAGAACTCAACCACAAAAAAAAAAAAAATGTTTGGAAGGAATTAAAACACTTGGATGCTAAAGACAATCCTGCCCAAGAATGTTTGGATCAATCAGGAAATCAAAGAACTTAAAGAAGTCATGGAAACCATTGAGAATGAAGACACATCAGTCCAAAGCCTATGGGATATGGCAAAGGCAGTCCAAAGGGGAAAATACATATCCATTCAAGCCTCACTCAAAAAAATTGAAAAATCCAGTATACACCAGCTCTCTTTGCACCTTAAAGAACTGGAAAATCAACAACAAATTAAGCCAGCCCCATGCACAAGAAGGGAAATAATCAAGATTAGAGCAGAGATCAATGAGTTAGAAACTAGAGATATAGAACACATCAATGCAACTAGAAGCCTGTTCTTTGAAAGAATAAATAAGATCAATAAACCACTGGCCAACCTAATCCAAGAGAAAAGAGAGAGGAACCAAATTAATAAAATTATGAATGAAAGGGGAGAGAACATGACAAATACCAAGGAATTAGAAATAATCATCAGAAATTATTATCAACAGTTATATGGCAATAAGTTAAGCAACCTAGAAGAAATGGATGCATTCCTGGAAACCTATAAACTACAAGGACTACAACAGGAAGAAATTGACAACCTGAATAGACCAATATCTAGTAATAAGATTGAAGCAGTGATCAAAAACCTCCCAAAAAACAAGAGCCCAGGACCTGACAAATTCCCTGGGAAATTCTACCAAACAAAATACCTATTCTCATGAAGCTGTTTCAAAAAAAAAAAAAAAGAAAAGAAAGAAAGAAAGAAACAGAAGGAAAACTTCCAGACTCCTTTTATGAAGTCAGCATTACCCTGATCCCCAAAGCAGGCAAAGACACCATCCAAAAGGAGAATTTCAGACCAATATCCCTGATGAATATGGATGCCACAAATCTCAACAAGATCATAGCTAATAGGATCAAACAGTACATTAAAAAGTTTATCCACCATCACCATGTGGGATTTATCCCTGGGATGCAAGCGTGGTTCAACATTCACAAATCAATCAATGTGAACAAAGAAATCAATAAGAGAAAAGAGAAGAACCACATGGTCCTCTTAATTGATGCAGAGAAAGCATTTGACAAGATACAGCATCCATTACTGTTTAAAACTCTTCAAAATATAGAGGGAGCATTCCTCAAATCCATAAAATCTATCTATGAAAACTCCAGAGCAAATATCATCCTCAATGGGGAAAATCTGACAGTCTTCCATTTGAGATCAGGAACACGACAGGGATTTCCAGTCTTGCCACAGTTGTTCAACATACTACCAGAAGTCCTAGCAACAGCAATCAGACAACAACAACAACAACAACAAATAAAAAGTATTCAAGTTGGCAAAGAGAAAGTCAAACTCTCTGACTTTGCAGATGAACTACTTTATGTGGAAAACCCAAAAGACTCCACTCCCAAACTAGTAGAACTCATACAACAATTCAGTAATGTAGCAGGATACAAAATCAAAGTACAGAAATCAGTTGCTTTCTTATACACTAACAATAAAAATATATTAAGGGAAATTAGAGAATGGATTCCATTTACCATAGAACCAAGAACCATAAGATACCTGGGAATAAACCTAATCAAAGAGGTAAAGGATCTGTACTCGAGGAACTACAGAACACTCATGAAAGAAATTGAAGAAAACACAAAAAGATGGAAAACCATTCCATGCTCATGGATCAGAAGAAGAAACATTGTTAAAATGTCTATACTGCCTAGGGCAATCTGTACTTTCAATGTCATCCCGATAAAAATTTCACCAGCATTTTTCAGAGCTGGAACAAACAATCCTAAAATTTGTATGGAACCAGAGGAGACCCTGAATTGCTAAGGAAATGTTGAAATGAAAAAAACAAAACTGGGGCCATCACATTGCCTGTTTTCAAGCTTTACTACAAAGCTGTGATCACCAAGACAGCATGGTACTGGCACAAAAACAGATGCATAGACCAGTGGAACAGAGTAAAGACCCCAGATATGGGCCTGCAACTCTATGATCAAATAATCTTTGATAAAGCAGGAAAAAATATACATTGGAAAAATAGTCTCTTCAGTAAATGGTGCAGTGAGAATTGGACAGCTATGTATAGAAGAATGAAACTTAACCATTCTCTTACACCATACAAAAAGATAAACTCAAAATTAATAAAAGACCTCAACAGGAGACAGGAATCTATCAAAATCCTAGAGGCAAACATAAACAGTAACCTCTATGACATCAGCCACAGCAACTTCTTTCAAGACATGTCTCCAAAGGCAAAGGAAACAAAACCGAAAATGAACTTCTGGGACTTCATCAAGATCAAAAGCTACTGCACAGCAAAGGCAATAGTCAACAAAACAAAGAGGCAACCAATGGAATGGGAGAGGATATTCACAAATGGCACTACAGACAAAAGGCTGATATCCAAGATCTATAAAGAACCCCTCAAACTTAACACACACAAAATAGATAATTCTGTCAAAAAATGGGCAGACAGCATGAAAGTCATTTCTCCAAAGGAGACAAAGAAATGGCTTACAGACTCATGAAAAGATGTTCCTAATCATTAGCCACCAGGGAAATTCAAATCAAAACCACATTATGATGGAGGCATAATACTCCATACTGTATATGGACCACATCTTCCTTATCCATTTGTCCATTGAAGGGCATCTTGGTTCTTTCCACAGTTTGGCAACCGTGGCCATTGCTGCTATAA